>NC_041221.1:69845866-69849411 GCF_002837175.3 Physeter macrocephalus | reverse complement strand
TGTAGCTGTCCAGTTTTCCCAGCACCACTTATTGAATAGGCTGTCTTTTCTCCACTGTATATTCTTGCCTCCTTTATCAAAACTAAGGTGACCGTATGTGCATGGGTTTATCTCTGGGCTTTCTATCCTGTTCCATTGATCTATATTTCTGTTTTTGTGCCGGTACCATACTGTCTTGATTACTGTAGCTTTTTTTTTTTTTTTTTTGTGGTACGCAGGCCTCTCACTGTTGTGGCCTCTCCCGTTGCAGAGCACAGGCCCAGCGGCCATGGCTCACGGGCCCAGCCACTCTGCGGCATGTGGGATCTTCCCGGACCGGGGCACGAACCCACTCCCCTGCATCAGCAGGCAGACTCTCAACCACTGCGCCACCAGGGAAGCCCGATTACTGTAGCTTTGTAGTATAGTCTGAACTCCGGGAACCTGATTCCTCCAGCTCTGTTTTTCTTTCTCAAGATTGCTTTGGCTATTCAGAGTCTTTTGTGTTTCCATACAAATTGTGGAATTTTTTGTTCTAGTTCCGTGAAAATTGCCATTTGTAGTTTGATAGGGATTGCACTGAATCTGTAGATTGCTTTGGGTAGTTTAGTCATTTTCACAATGTTGATTCTTCCAATCCAAGAACATGGTATATCTCTCCAACTGTTTGTATCCCCTTTCATTTCTTTCATCAGTGTCTTATAGTTTTCTACATAAAGGTTTTTTGTCTCTTTAGGTAGGTTTATTCCTAAGTATTTTATTCTTTTTGTTGCAATGGTGAATGGGAGTGTTTCCTTAATTTCTCTTTCAGATTTTTCATCATTAGTGTATAGGAATGCAAGAGACTTCTGTGCATTAATTTTGTATTGAATGAGGGATTTCTTGTGTATGATATATACTATGTCCATTGGGATCCTTTGTCCATTTTAGATGCTGTGAATATCTTTTCCCAGAGGGTTACTCATCTGTTAACTTTATCCATGGTTCTCTTTGTTATTCAGAAATCTTTAATACTGATGTAGTCAAACTCATCATTTTTTCCTTTATGGATTGTGCTTTGCTGAGTCTTGTTTATGAAATCATTACTCAAAGTCACAAGGATATTCTCCTCCATTTTCTGCCAGTAACTTTATAATCTTACCTTTACACTTAGGTTTTTACTTCACTTGATATGGAAGATCAAATTTATTTTCTCAGACAGAAAGCCATTTGTCTCAGGATGATTTATTAACTAACCCCTTACTTCTACATTGATTTGGGATGGCACTTCATTATATACCAAGTTTTAAGATACTCGTGAGTCTTTTAATGAGCTTTCTTTTTTGTTTCTTTGGGGCATCTACCTGTTTCTGATGAGCACCACACTTTTGTCTTGTCTTTTTGAACTACGGCTTTGTAATATATATCTTCATATCAGCTGGGAGTCTGCTCTTGATAATAGAGAACTGTAAATTAGTGAAAAAAGAAAACTTTAACTTGTCAAAAGGAAAGCCTATGATTCATTCATTTTTGTGTTCTTGGTAGAACATAGCATACGGTCTTATAGGCAGGTGTTGCTCAATTATGATTTTAAAATTATATAGAGGTAACCTTGTTCTTCAGATGTTGCTATTCACTTGGGCTTTGAACATCATAAACAGTTACCTATTGTCCTGTCCATTTGTACTAAATTTACTTTATCTGGATTGGGAAACTGATTTTCTGCTTTTATCTTAGCATAAAAGCACATTTTGAAAAACAGGCTTATTTTAACATGTGTGAGTGACAATGGTATAGGAACTTAAAATGAGTCTATCCATTTATGATTTAAGTTTTTTGTTACCTCGAATTTTGTGAAAAATTAAGATTCACACATTCTATCATATTTTAAAAGTATCATGAAACTGGAATGTATTTCATTATTCTTAGCATTTTTTCTGAATCAATTCCAGCTCTAGTGAGGAAAAGATAAAATTCAGTTCTTTTATCAGTATTAAATTAAGTACTTTGAGAATAGGACTGCTGTTTCAGTTAATGTTTAAGTACTTTGAGAATAGGACTGCTGTTTCAGTTAATGTTGGACTGGGTAATGTAGAACAACCCTCTTTTTTAGAAACATTGAGACCATAGGGGAGCTAATGAGACAGTGAAGAATTGTGAAGCAAACATACAGAAGAAGGAAACACCAGAAAGTTATGCCTAGCATTTAAATCTGATTTTCCCCTAGGAGCATGTGGCAATTAAAAGAGTCATCCAGGAGACTGAGAAGTTAAACACAGATCTTTGTCAGTCTTACCAAGGGAATAAAAATGATAGTCAAGGACCCACCAGGGAGAAGGAGCCCTCCTGTGCTTTTGGCTAGGACCCCTAAGGGTTACACCTTAGAAATAAAGGTGAACTAGAATAGTCTGGCCCTCACTTAGACTGAAGCCTAGCTTTTTCTTTTAATTTTTTAATTTAATTTTTTTTTATATACAGCAGGTTCTTATTAGTCATCCATTTTATACACATCAGTGTATACATGTCAATCTCAATCGCCAAATTCATGACACCATCACTACCACCCCTCAGCGGCTTTCCCCACTTGGGGTCCATACGTTTGTTCTCTACATCTGTGTCTCAACTTCTGCCCTGCAAACCAGTTAATCTGTACCATTTTTCCAGGTTCCACACATATGCATTACTATGATATTTGTTTTTCTCTTTCTGACTTACTTTACTCTGTATGACAGTCTCTAGATCCATCCACGTCTCTACAAATGACCCAATTTGGTTCCTTTTTATGGCTGAGTAATATTCCATTGTGTATATGTACCACATCTTCTTTATCCATTCGTCTGTCGATGGGCATTTAGGTTACTTCCATGACCTGGCTATTGTAAATAGTGCTGCAATGAACATTGGGGTGCACGTGTCTTTTTGAATTATGGTTTCCTCTGGGTACATGCCCAGTAGTGGGATTGCTGGATCATATGGTAATTCTATTTTTAGTTTTTTAAGGAACCTACATACTGTTCTCCATAGCAGCTGTATCAATTTACATTCCCACAAACAGTGCAAGAGGGTTCCCTTTTCTCCACACCCTCCCCAGCATTTGCTGTTTGTAGATTTTCTGATGATGCCCATTCTAACTGGTGTGAGGTGATAACCTCATTGTAGCTTTGATTTGCATTTCTCTAATAATTAGTGATGCTGAACAGCTTTTCATGTGCTTCTTGGCCATCTGTATGTCTTCTTTGGAGAAATGTCTATTTAGGTCTTCTGCCCATTTTTGGATTGGATTGTTTCTTTAATATTGAGCTGCATGAGCTGTTTATATATTTTGGAGATTAATCCTTTGTCCGTTGATTCATTTGCAAATATTTTCTCCCATTCTGAGGGGTGTCTTTTCGTCTTCTTTATGGTTTCCTTTGCTGTGCAAAAGCTTTTAAGTTTCATTAGGTCCCATTTGTTTATTTTTGGTTTTGTTTCCATTTCTCTAGGAGGTGGGTCAAAAAGGATCTTGCTGTGATTTACGTTATAGAGTGTTCTGCCTATGTTTTCCTCTAAGAGTTTGATAGTGTCTGGCCTTACATTTAGGTCTTTAA
>NC_041221.1:69807460-69840577 GCF_002837175.3 Physeter macrocephalus | reverse complement strand
TAAAAAATAAGATGAAACAAAAATAGTCTCGCCCTCACTTAGACTCAAGCCTAGCTTTTTCTTTTAATTTTTTAATTTAATTTTTTTTTATATACAGCAGGTTCTTATTAGTCATCCATTTTATACACATCAGTGTATACATGTCAATCTCAATCGCCAAATTCATGACACCATCACTACCACCCCTCAGCGGCTTTCCCCACTTGGGGTCCATACGTTTGTTCTCTACATCTGTGTCTCAACTTCTGCCCTGCAAACCAGTTAATCTGTACCATTTTTCCAGGTTCCACACATATGCATTACTATGATATTTGTTTTTCTCTTTCTGACTTACTTTACTCTGTATGACAGTCTCTAGATCCATCCACGTCTCTACAAATGACCCAATTTGGTTCCTTTTTATGGCTGAGTAATATTCCATTGTGTATATGTACCACATCTTCTTTATCCATTCGTCTGTCGATGGGCATTTAGGTTACTTCCATGACCTGGCTATTGTAAATAGTGCTGCAATGAACATTGGGGTGCACGTGTCTTTTTGAATTATGGTTTCCTCTGGGTACATGCCCAGTAGTGGGATTGCTGGATCATATGGTAATTCTATTTTTAGTTTTTTAAGGAACCTACATACTGTTCTCCATAGCAGCTGTATCAATTTACATTCCCACAAACAGTGCAAGAGGGTTCCCTTTTCTCCACACCCTCCCCAGCATTTGCTGTTTGTAGATTTTCTGATGATGCCCATTCTAACTGGTGTGAGGTGATAACCTCATTGTAGCTTTGATTTGCATTTCTCTAATAATTAGTGATGCTGAACAGCTTTTCATGTGCTTCTTGGCCATCTGTATGTCTTCTTTGGAGAAATGTCTATTTAGGTCTTCTGCCCATTTTTGGATTGGATTGTTTCTTTAATATTGAGCTGCATGAGCTGTTTATATATTTTGGAGATTAATCCTTTGTCCGTTGATTCATTTGCAAATATTTTCTCCCATTCTGAGGGGTGTCTTTTCGTCTTCTTTATGGTTTCCTTTGCTGTGCAAAAGCTTTTAAGTTTCATTAGGTCCCATTTGTTTATTTTTGGTTTTGTTTCCATTTCTCTAGGAGGTGGGTCAAAAAGGATCTTGCTGTGATTTACGTTATAGAGTGTTCTGCCTATGTTTTCCTCTAAGAGTTTGATAGTGTCTGGCCTTACATTTAGGTCTTTAATCCATTGTATATCCTTGCCTCCTTTGTCATAGATTAGTGGACCATAGGTGCGAGGGTTTATCTCTGGGCTTTCTATCCTGTTCCATTGATCTATATTTCTGTTTTTGTGCCAGGACCATATTGTCTGGATTACTGTAGCTTTGTAGTGTAGTCTGAATTCAGGGAGTCTGATTCCTCCAGCTCCGTTTTTTTCCCTCAAGACTACTTTTGCTATTCGGGGTCTTTTGTATCTCCATAAAAATTTTAAGATTTTTTGTTCTAGTTCCATAAAAAATGCCATTGGTAATTTGCGGTACTACACGTGCCTCTCACTGCTGTGGCCTCTCCCACTGCAGAGCACAGGCTCTGAACGTGCAGGCCCAGAGGCCATGGCTCATGGGCCCAGCTGCTCCGCGGCACGTGGTATCCTCCCGGACTGGGGCACAAACCCGTGTCCCCTGCATCGGCAGGCGGACTCTCAACCACTGCGCCACCAGGGAAGCCCTGGTGGAAGATTTTTTATCACAGTTTCAATTTCATTCCTTGTGATTTCCCAAACAGTGACAGTTTTACTTCACCTTTTCCAATTTGTATTCCTTTTATTTCTTTTTCTTCTCCGATTGCCATGGCTAGGATTTCCAAAACTAGGTTGAATAGTAGTGGTGAGAGTGGACATCCTTGTCTTGTTCCTGATTTAGAGGAAATGCTTTCAGTTTTCCACCATTGAGAATGATGTTTGCTGTGGGTTTGTCTTATATAGCCTTTATTATGTTGAAGTAGGTTCCCTCTATGGCCACTTTCTGGAGAGTTTCTGTCATAAATGGGTGTTGATTTTGTCAAAAGCTTTTTCTGAATCTATTGAGATGATCATATGGTTTTTATTCTTCAATTTGTTAATATGGTGTATCACATTGATTGATTTGTGTATATTGAAGAATCCTTGCATACCTGGGATAAATCCCACTTGATCATGGCATATGATCCTTTTAATGTGTTGTTGGATTCTGTTTGCTAGTATTTTGTTGAGGATTTTTGCATCTATGTTCATCAGTGATATTGGTCTGTAATTTTCTTTTTTTGTAGTCTCTTTGTCTGCTTTTGGTATCAGGGTGGTGGTGTCCTCTTAGAATGAGTTTGGGAGTGTTCCTTCACCTGCAATTTTTTGGAAGAGTTTGAGAAGGATGGGTGTTAGCTCTTCTCTGAATGTTTGAGATTTTTTATCACAGTTTCAATTTCATTCCTTGTGATTGTTCTGTTCATATGTTCTATTTCTTCCTGGTTCAGTCTTGGAAGGTTATACCTTTCTAAGAATTTGTCCATTTCTTCCAGGCTGTTCATTGTATTGGCATAGAGTTGCTTGTAGTAGTCTCTTAGGATGCTTTGTATTTCTGCGGTGTCTGTTGTAACTTCTCCTTTTTAATTTCTAATTTTATTGATTTGAGCCCTCTCCGTCTTTTTCTTGATTAGTCTGGCTAATGATTTATCAATTTTGTTTATCTTCTCAGAGAACCATCTTTTAGTTTTATTGATCTTTCTTTATTGGAGATTTATCTTGTTTCTTGAGGTAGGCTTGTATAGCTATAATCTTCCCTCTTCGAACTGCTTTTGCTGCATCCCATAGCTTTTGGATGGTCATGTTTTCATTGTCATTTGTCCCTAGGTATTTTTTGATTTCCTCATTGATTTCTTCAGTGACAAAAATACTGTGGCTTGATTTGTGACCTAAGATGTGATCTATCCTGGAGAATATTCTGTGCGCACTTGAGAAGAAAGCGTAATCTTCTGTTTTTGGATGGAATGTCCTATAATTATCAATTAAATCTATGTGGTCTATTGTGTCATTTAAAGCTTCTGTTTCCTTATTTATTTTCATTTTGGATGATCTGTCCATTGGTGTAAGTGAGGTGTTAAAGTGCCCCATTATTATGAGCTACTGTCGATTTCCTCTTTTATAGCTGTTAGCAGTTGCCTTAGGTATTGAGGTGTTCCTTTGTTGGGTGCATATATATTTATAATTGTTATATCTTCTTCTTGGATTGATCCCTTGATCATTATGTAGTGTCCTTCTTTGTCTCTTGTAACATTCTTTATGTGAAAGTCTATTTTATCTGATATGAGTTGCTACTCCAGCTTTCTCTTTTGATTTTCATTTGAATGGAATATCTTTTTCCATCCCCTCACTTTCAGTCTGTATGTGTCCCTAGGTCTGAAGTGGGTCTCTTGTAGACAACATATATATGGGTCTTGTTTTTGTATCCATTCAGCTAGTCTATGTCTTTTGGTGGGAGCATTTAATTCATTTACATTTCAGGTAATTATCGACATGTATGTTCCTATTACCGTTTTCTTAATTGTTTTGGGTTTGTTATTGTAGGTCTTTTCCTTCTTTTATGTTTCCTGCCTAGAGAAGTTCCTTTAGCATTTGTTGTAAAGCTGGTTTGGTGGTGCTGAATTCTCTGAGCTTTGCTTGTCTGTAAATCTTTTGATATCTCCATTGAATATTAATGAGATCCTTGCCAGGTAGAGTAATCTTGGGAGTAATCCTGGTTGGAGGTTCTTCCCTTTCATCACTTTAAGTATATCATGCCACTCCCTTCTGGCTTGCAGGGTTTCTGCTGAGAAATAAGCTGTTAACCTTACTGGAGTTCCCTTGTATATTATTTGTCATTTTTCCCTTGCTGCTTTCAATAATTTTTCTTTGTCTTTAATTTTTGCCAATTTGATTACTATGTGTCTCAGCGTGTTTCTCCTTGGGTTTATCCTGTATGGGACTCTCTGCACTTCCTGGACTTGGGTGGCTATTTTCTTTCCCATGTTAGGGAAGTTTTTGACTATAATCTCTTCAAATATTTTCTCGGGTCCTTTCTCTCTCTCTTCTCCTTCTGGAACCCCTATAATGCAAATGTTGTGTTTCACGTTATCCCAGAGGTCTCTTAGGCTGTCTTCATTTCTTTTCATTCTTTTTTCTTTATTCTGTTCCACAGCAGTGAATTCCACCATTCTGTCCAGGTCACTTATCCCTTCTTCTGCCTCAGTTATTCTGCTATTGATTCTTTCTAGTGTAGCTCTCATTTCCTTTATTATATTGTTCATCTCTGTTTGTTTGTTCTTTAATTCTTCTAGGTCTTTGTTAAACATTTCTTGCATCTTCTCAATCTTTGCCTCCATTCTTTTTCCGAGGTCCTGGATCATCTTCACTATCAGTATTCTGAATTCTTTTTCTGGAAGGTTGCCTATCTCCACTTCATTTAGTTGTTTTTCTGGGGCTTTATCTTCTTTCTTCATCTGGTACATAGCCCTCTGCCTTTTCATCTTGTCTATCTTTATGAGACTGTGGTTTTTGTTCCACAGGCTGCAGGAATGTAGTTCTTCTCGCTTCTGCTTTCTGCCCTCTCAGCCTAGCTTTAAATAATCCCATTCCCTATATTAGTATTAAGGTGATCTGGGATAGCCTTGTCCCTTGTTGTCTAATGAAAACAAATATAAATTGTCTTATGCTTCAAATTATTTCCACATTTTTAAAAAGGAAATGACTGGTAAGTGATAAAAAATGAACAGACATGACAATGTAATTTAAAATCAACATAAACAAGAAACATTATAAGTAGATCCATTTGGAATCTGGACACTGTATTTTAATAGAAGAAAATTTAAATTCTAGAACTGAAAAAAAAATGTAATAATTGAAATGAAGAACTCACTGCATATTTAATTGTATATTAGATACACCTAAAGAAAGAATTCATGAACTGGAAGGAAAAATACCCAAAATAAAACACACACAAAAAAAAAGGAAAAAAAACTAGGAAAGAGTGTAAGAGACATAGGGGTTTAGTGAAAAAGGTCTAACTTGCATGTAATGGAAGTATCAAAAGGATAAGAGAGAGATAAAGGCATAGTAATATTTAGAGAGATAAAGGCTGAGAATTTTCCCCCCAAATAATGGAATAATGTAAATCATTAAGCCTCATTTTCAAGAAGCTCTACAAATGTCAAGCAAAATTATTCAATGTAAAATCACAAGATACATCATGATAAAACTGCTGAAAGCAAGCAAACATGCATAAAACAAAAATAAAAATCTTGAAAGCAGCCAAAGATTCATATGATCTTTAAAGAAGCAACAATTAGATTGACATCACACATCTTTCCAGAAACAATGAAAGTTAAGACATGACAGACTGAAATCCTCAAAGAAAATACCTGAAACTAAAATTCTATATGTAGGGGGAAAAAAACCCTTCAAGAATAAAAGTGAAATATAGATAATTTTATATGAAAAGATAAATGGGGGGTGGGGGATTTTGTTTCTGGCAGACACATTACAGGAAATACTAGAGGATCCACAATGAAAGTGATCTCAGTTAGAAGCTCAAAGAGACAGGAAGGAATGACAAGCAACAAAACAGTAAATGTGTGGCAAAATATAAATGAATACTGACTATATAAAACAGTGTTAATAATTTCTTACATGTCTTAAACTAGATATAGAAGTAAAATACGTGACAACAATAGCATATATGTAAGAATGGAGGGATTTAAAGTATTCAGTGAGTTACGTCACACCTGTTAGAATGGCTATTATTTTTTTAAAAAGACAAGCAATAACAAGTGTTGGGGAGGATGTGGAGAAAAGGGAACCCTTGTGCACAGTTGGTGGGAATGAAAATTGGTGCAACCACTGTGGAAAACAGTATGGAGTTTCCTTAAAAAATTAAAAACAGAGCTACCAAATGATCCAGCAATCTCACTTCTGGGTATTTATCCAAAGAAAATAAAAACACTAACTTGAAAAGATATGTGAAGCCCCACATTCACTGCAGCATTATTTACACTAGTCAAGATATGGAAGCAATCTAAGTATCAGTCAATGGATGAATAGATAAAGAAATTGTGATATGTAGATATAGTTATAAAATAGAATATTATTCAGCCATAAAAAGGAATGAATTCTTGCCATTTGTGACAACATGGATAAACCTCGAGGGCATTATACTAAGTGAAATAAGTCAGACGGAGGAAGACAAATATCATATGATCTCTCTTATTTGTGAAATGTAAAAGAAAAACAGAAGAAGCTCATAGCAGTAGAGAAGAGATTGGTGGTTGCCAGAGGTGGAGGGTGAGGGATAGGAGAAATGGGACAAGGGGGTCAAAGGGTGAAAAAAAATTAAAAATAAGATCTTTGCATGGGCTGAGATAAAAATGTTCATTTCTAAACCATGATAAGTCAGCATACATGTTTTCATCTCCGGGTAAGCACTAAAGCAAACAAACAAAAACAGTAAATCAATGTATAACTGTATATAGTGTATAATCTCTGGTAGACTGTACTTTCCAAAGATGGCCACAGCATTATCTTCCACATGCTTTTTACAATGTGACCTTGTCTCTTCCCTGATAAGTTACAGACTCTATTTCTCCACTCCCTTGAATCTGGGTGGCCCCTGTGACTCCTCTGACTGGTAGAATATAACAGAAGTGATGCCGTGTCAAATCCAGGAAAGCTGTGACCTGGATTGACAGCATCCGCTTCTGCCTCATAAAAGCCTGTCTTCATGTGACAAGTGTGATTATCCTGAACAACTACGCAGTGAGAAGCACAAGCAAAAGTAAAGAGACTCTACAAAATGAGATGTCACGTGTGGAGAGAGAGAAAAAAGAGAAGGAGAGGCCAAGGAGCACAATGGTATCAGATATAAGAGTAAAGACGCCACCTTAGACATTGATCCTACAGCTATGCCATGTGAATCAGAAATGAGTTGCCCAGCTAAGTCCTTCCTGAGTCTCTGACTTAAAAATCATGACAAAACTGAAATTATTATTACAAGCTATTAAATTTTGGGGTGGTTTGTTATGCAACCATAGATAACCAGAACAGCTACCAAGCTAGGAAGTAGGGTGAAGAATGAAATAATAACTACTCCAATCAACCTGAAGAGTGGCAAGAAAGATGGAAATAGAAAGAATATAGTAAGAGGGTAGATTTAAATCTCAATATACCTGCAGTTACATTAAATGAACCAAATGTCTCAGTTAAAAGAGAAAAAAAAAATCACCAGCCAAGATTTACAAAAAACAAAAATATGATGCTTATAAGAGATAACATCAAAAACATAAGGATATATAAATATTGAAAGCAAAACAATGGAAAAATATATAGCATCCAAACACTAACCAAAAAAAAAAATACTGTGACTATTTTAATATCAGAGAAAGTAAAACTTAAGGCAAAAATCATTATTAGAGATAAAGAGGAACATTTTTATAATGATAAAATGTTCATCAGAAAGAAAAATTATTTTAAATTTGTATGCATATAATAATATATTGTTTAAATATATAAAGCAAAGATTTAAAGCACTTCAAGGAGCAATGGATGAATCCACAATCCAATTAGTTTGAGAATAAATTAGCTAACTCATTTATTCATTTAATCCTCTTTTGGATCCTCATTCAACAAATAAGAACTGTGCCTAGATGGTTGCTGTGGGTGTTATACACTCTGTATTGAAGAAATTATTCTAAGTAATGATTCACCCCTCTCTGTTCAAGCCAAAGAAATTAAGGTAAGGCCCAAATTTCTTCTGAAATCTTAAGGTTTCTCACCCATCCTCTGCCTAGACTTTATTAACTGATAGATGTTTGAAGGGGTTGGGGAAAGACTAGCCGTCAAGAATCTCAAGGAGATAATTTTCCACATCATCTTATTTACGGACTTATGGGACTATCTCAGTACTTCCCCAAAGACCTCTCCTTTTCTTTTAATGCTGTCAGATGAACTTACTAAACAGCAGTATTTACCTATTTAATTAAGCTCTAGGCCTTTTGTTATATAGTGGGTCTCACTAATTTCTTTCTTTTTTTAATTGAAGTATAGTTGATTTACAATGTTGTGTTAGTTTCAGGTGTACAGCAAAGTGATTCAGTTATACGCTAATATGTACTTAGCAGGGATGAGGTACTATGTCACAATGAGCTAACCAACAGATTAGAAAGTGGATTATCATCCAAGACTCATCTACCCATTCTGTAGAGCAGATGGGCTGATCTTACTCCTCTGAGGCTTAGTTTTCTCCTTGACCCCATGGTGATAATAATTTACTTCCCAATAACGATCATTACAGAGCTTATACACATATTCAGTTAACAGCCAAACTAACCCATTTTCCTCTATTTGCTTGTTGATAACCACTATATGACAGTTCTGTTGCATTTGAATCATCTGTTTAATCACACTTGCTCATAATTCTTTAGCTCTGTTTACACCATTCTTAGGAATGACAGATTATCTTACTATTGACTGTGGTCCATCAAGAATATGGTCCTTTGTCTTATCTTGATTAGAGAGCACTGTTTCTTACCTTAACCAAAAAGATAAACGTTCAGAAGCCTTCAATTTTATAGTCCAACTTGGTAACATTTTTGCTTATCTAGGTATGCATATCACTTGTACTGCATGAACAGTATGGTTCATTTTGAGCATTGTTTTAAATGTTCCAGTATTGAGATGAATATAGGCTCCTGGAAGCTAGACAGAGTACTGGCAGTCTATCACCCTCCAGCTCATGCAGGTCTCCATTAAATAGAGTCTGGACAAATCTGTGCAGTCGCTCCCGCCAAGTCTTGCTACCATGACTGTTACCATCACTCCATGGTCCTGATTCTCAGCCAACAATACATTTATTTAAGTCTGCTAAATTAAAATGAAGGAACAGGTTTTTTGCTTATCTGCCAGATAAGCACTAAGGGTTACTCATGGAAGCAGTCAGAGGAAATCTTTCTACAAAATACCTGTCAATGGGATATAGATCCGGTTTAGGTAGAATAGCTCCTCTAACAGGGATGATGAACTCTAGCCTCCAAAATCTCTGGTGCCTAAGCTCTCTAGAACTTCTTTTACAAAGTTAATGTACTTTTTTCTCAGTTTCTAACCCCAATCTATGGGTAAATGTATTCGTTTTGCTAAGTTTGGTTATCTTTACTCAGAAGCCACCTAATCACCTAGAGAAGCAAAGTGCCTGTCTCACTCTAGTAAGTAGGATGTGTCTCCCCTGCTGAGAGTTAATACTCTTCACTAGGCTAGGTCTTGTCTTTGATCTGCTGACACAATTGATCTTGAATTTCTATTGGTTCTGATGCATCTTGTTTTGCGATTTCTCTCACTAGGCTTTGTTTAATTCTCTCTTGCTTGTCGTTTTATGTCTGAACTTTGAACCCCTGAGGGGCTTGATTTCTACTCCCCATCCCCATTCCCTTTTCTCTTATTTTTTAAGCTGATTTAGCAAGATCTTCATGTAGTGTTTTAGAAATAATGTGTGTGTTGGGGGCAGGGTTGTGGGGCAGCAGGAGAGCGATATTGGGGTCTTAGCAGTGGTGTATATTCACAAGTAGGTTGCATTTTAAAATGTTTATCAAGTCCTCAGGGAATCTGTGGAGGCCCTTCTGCTTAGGGCAGTTGTATATTTTCCACAACTTAAGAGCAAGCTAACTACAGTCATTTAATGTTGTGATTTAGTTCTGCTGCCTTTCTTGTAGCTTCCTGTGATTCAAAGACACCGCGGTCCATGCCTGGTGCTAACAAAATTTTAGTTATGTAGAGTAAAATAATGCCTTAACTTTGTATAATACTTTAAAATTGAAAATCTGCATTGACACTCAAATGATTTTCGGTGCATCCTTGCCTATTGGCAGAACAGGAACAGACATGGAAACACTGATAAGCCAGAGGGGTCAACAGGAATCCCTCCAGGAGGCTAAGCCCTCCTCCTTTTCACTCCTCCTCAACAGAAATGGATATTAATCTGTGCCCTTGGCCTAAAAAGAATCTAAGGCCAACTGAAACACAGAAGCCA
The DNA here is from genome assembly GCF_002837175.3 of Physeter macrocephalus. NCBI lineage: Eukaryota > Metazoa > Chordata > Mammalia > Artiodactyla > Physeteridae > Physeter > Physeter macrocephalus. The sequence goes on along the minus strand of NC_041221.1, from coordinate 69,830,537 downwards.
AAATGAAAAAATGCTTGCCCGGAGCATTGTATGCTGTCTTCAGTTTACAAATTACACTTCCCTAATGGGGAGCAGAGAGGTGAGCTACCTCCTTTGCTTCAGTAAACAAATTATGAGGAGGAGCCTTTAGTTACATGCACATTTCCAGGGCCTTGATAGATAATTAGTCAAGTGGCTATCATTAAGGTTAATGGACTTCCCTCTGTTAAATTCCCTCCAATCGTATGCCATTGGAAATAGATTCTTTGGGTCAGTGAAGCTATTTTAGGGTCTCTACTGTTATTCAAAAATGTACAATCCCAGAGCCCACCTCTGGTTTGGCTTAACTGATGAATTAACAACAGCTTCTAAACTACTCAGGGATAGAGTCCATTTCCTGGACCAGACTGTGGAAACCAAGCACTAAGGAGAGTTCAACACAAGCTAAGTAGATATCCTAGATAGCCTGAAAGGAGGTACCATGTGGTGGTGCAAATAAGCGCACAGCTTCTGGGAATAGCAGGTAGGAAAATGGAGCCAGCTATGGGAGGGAAACAACTCATGAAGGTGCCATGAAAAATCACCTGTCTACTAAAATTACAGCAAAACAGCATGCTGGGGAACTTAAGAAGGATTTTTATGCAGATGGGATTTACTCTTTTTTTTTTTTGCACCTGCTGCCAGTAAGCAGTAGACCATAAACATCAGCAAACATTGATTAAGCATATTGCCTTGATGAAATTTCAGGCGAAAGAAGAAAGTAGTTCAGCAACTCCAAAGCCCAGAAGACAAATTGCTCTTGGTATAGCAATTAGAATGGGGGAAATTACTGCACCTTTTTGAAAAAGCACTCTGAGCTTGGTTCTGTAGACAATCTAATAATAGCCAATATGAATTCAGAGAAAGCACAAGTACTCCTAGTATGGACTGTAATTTTTTGAAAAGTATTTCAGCTTTATAAAATTCCACATCACCAAAACTATAAAGGTCAGGCTATTTCTAAGCTATACCTCAGACTGGATGTTTTAAACTAGTTTGCTTCAAGAAATATGTGGTATATTAAGTGAAATAACAAAGACTTTAGGGACCCAGGATTCCTGTACTTCCTGGAGTTATGTCCATCCTGAGCTGAGTTTTCTGTCAATTTCCATCTAGCAAGTCAATAACATAAATGTTTCACAAGCAACTTTAAAATGCATTAGTCATTTTGGGATTCATTTCTTCAGCGTTCTCGCTACTTCTTTTGATCATGCAGTTGCAGTTGGGCTGTGAGCACAAAATAGTAACATTCTCAGTTGAGAGGACCTATGTATGCAGTGAACACAATTCTAGTTTACTTCTAGTTTAAACACACCCACCCAAATACGTGTGTGAATAAAAGTAAGGCTGTATAAGTTTGTGTTTGTGTGTGTTTGTGTGTATGTGTTGAGCACATAGCCAAAACTGGACACATTTACTCTTAAGTCTATACTTCTTCTCTCCTTGAAGTGGAAGGAAAATAAAATTCATGTTTATTGTGAATTTATTATGTGTCAGGCTTTGTGCTGGTCCTAATCAGAGCAGCCTAGTGCTTAGGCATGTGGTCTCTGAAGTCAGGCTGCCTTTGTTGAAATCCTGACTCTGCTATTACTGGCCATGAAACATCAGAGAGGTATTTAACCTCTCTAAGCTTCTGTTTTCTCACTTGAGAAACATGAATATTAACAGAATATATGTCACAGGATTATTGGGGTGATTCAATGAGTTAAATTATGTAAAGTGCTTAGCACAGAGTCTGGCACATGATAATGCTCAATAAATGAGATACTATAATATCTCATTTAGTATGACAATAATCCTATGAAGTACATACCATTAGTCCAATTTTATAGATGTGACAAGTGAATCTAAGGAAAATAAATTGACATATCCACAATTTCAAAACTAGTAATGATCTCATCTATGAAAAAAATTAAATGAACGAACAACTATATTCATTAGGGGAATGCTAGCTGCTGCAACAAATAAACCTCAAGATTTTGAAAGCTTAAACACAACAGACATTTATTCCATGTAACTTTTGACAGTGGTTGTTCCTAGTTGGCAAATGATCCTCCTCTGCCATGATTCAGACATGAACATTTCTTCCATCTGGAAGGTCTGCCATCCCCCCAAGGCCTTGAAGCATTTATATCCAGCAAGCACAAGGGGAGAGAGAGAGCATGGAAAAGGTATAATGACTTCTGAAAAGCCTTGGCTCATCAGACATCATTTCTGCTATTCTATTGGTAAGAATTAGTCACACGGCCACATCTAGATGTGGAAGGTGCTGGGAAACATAGCCCCTAGCCAGGCAGCTGATTCCCAGAGACAACTCTATTCTATGTAAGGGGGAATACAATGTCAACATCATACAGCTTTCATTCCATGCTGTCAGTGGATCAAGTGATAGCATCTTTAAGTATGATAGACATTATTTGTTTTATTTTCCTCTTAGTTCATGAAATTTCTCCAAATTGAAATTTCATTCCTCTTCTGCCTATCATTTTCCTTACTTCTTGCCAAAGGAATTTCAGATCAATGTATTTCAGGGCTTGAACAATTATCTTCATGGGTCAAGGTAATTTTGTTAAGCCAAGTCTGACGGAGAAAAGAGCAGGAAGAATCTGGCCAATTCAACTTATAGCCCGAAGCTTGTGGGTTCGTTATGTGTGTGCTTTTCTGGGCTTCAGATATTGATAAGGGCCATCAAATGAGTCCATCTTTAAAAAAAGTCAAAGCCTTGTGCTGATTGTGAGCTAGAGGGATTTGGCATTGAATAGCTAATAAAACCCACAGAAAAACATACTAAATGCCTGGAAGTGAAGTGCAGCTAAATGAATAATTAAACATGACCACACATATAATCGATGACCCCTGTTTCGGTTAACTATTGCTGTGTAAGAAACCACTTCCAAACAGTGGCTTTAAACAAGAATCATTTATTACCCTCATGACTCAGCGGGTTGACTGAGCTCATCTGGGAAATTCTGTTCTACATGATGTTGGCTGGGGCTGTGGTCATCTGTGGACCTGAGTGAACTGGAACATCCAAGGTGGCTGTCTCCTATGACTGGTGCCTGGGTGGAGACCACGGGAAGGTGGGTACAGCTGGGACACTGGGACAGTTGGGCGCTCCCTGTCTCCCCATGTAATCTCCAGGCCTCTCCCTCTCCATGCAGCCTCTCCAGGAAGTGTCTCCATGTCATCTCTCTAGGAGAGTATCCGCACTTCTAATATGGCAGCTTAGGATGCCCAAAAGCACAGAAGTGGAAACTGCAAAGTCTTACCAAGACTTAGTCCCAGAACTAGCAAAAGGTCATTTCTGCCGAATGCTATTGGTTAAAGTGAGGCACAGGTGCAGCCCAGGTTCAACAATCTGGAAACATAAAAGGATATATACTAGGAGGTGTGATGCACTGGGCACCATTTAGGAAGCTATTACCACAACCTGAGCTCAACAATGAGAATAAGAACCATGTTATCGTGCTTATTACCATGTTATAGTCAAGGTCTAGAGCGGATAAGAAACTTGATATACTTGGCCTCTAATCTTTTCCTTTCAGTTTACTCTTTCCTAAGAGTTGGTTTTACAGGGGAGCACTGTGACTCCATAGCATTCTTGATTTCAGAGTGAGAAAAGGCAGACGGTGGTAATCTGAGTGGTGATGATACAACGTAATTCCACTTACTTAGAGATGATCCCTGCACTGTTCTACTTTTTTTTTTAATCTTTTTTTAACGTTTTTATTGGAGTATAATTGCTTTGCAATTGTGTGTTAGCTTCTGCTGTATAACAAAGTGAATCAGCTATACATATACACATATCCCCATATCTCTTCCCTCTTGCGTCTGCCTCCCACCCTCCCTATCCCACCCCTCTAGGTGGTCACAAAGCACCGAGCTGATCTCCCTGTGCTACGTGCACTGTTCTACTTTTAGATAGCTGAAGAGATGGGATTAACAAAGCTGAAGAAAGTAGAACTAGAAACATGAGGAGGGCAGACAGTCAAATAATCGCATAACAAATGGGATGGCAACTGTGACAAGGGCCATGGAGTGGTGTTAGAGGCTGGGAGAATAGTTAGGGAGGCCCTGTGTAAACTAGACAAGAAACAATGAATTCTGGATCTGCTGTAAACCACAGAGGGCTTTCAGAAAAGGAGATGCATTTAAGAAACATTTATAATGTATAATCCATAGGATTTGATGACCAGTGGCTTTAAAAAGGGAGGGAGAATAACTCTGAGTTTAAGGACTTGAGTGGCCGGATGAATGAGTTCCATCAGATACCAAAAAAGGAGCGAGAATAGGAGGTGTAATTTGGTGTAAATAATGGAGATTTCATTTGGGACACTTTGGGACAGAACTGGAGGCGGCTGTAAATGATCTAATGAAGTACAGTGCGCAAGTGGATAATTGGCTCTGTGGTGGCTCTTTGCTTGTTTCTCCTTTACTTTATCTTTCTTTGTTCCCTTCTCTGCCTTATTTCTATTGCCCATGTCCCTCACTTTGTGTAGATGGGAAATTCTCCACTGAATGAGTCCCAGTGAGGGACAGCCCATATCCCAATCTAAAATCTTCAAAGGCCAGATTTGTGTTTCCCCAGACCCCTTACAGCTAGGGTGTTTATCCATGATCTAGGTTTGACCGATCAAATGCACCCACCGTAGACTTTGAATTAGGAACGAGTGACTCAAAGAAACAACGACAGTGGAGAATTCATTCTGGACATAGTGACAACACCATTTTCCAAAGAACAACACTGAGAGTGCAAACTGCAGCGTCCACTGCCTCGGGCTGCAGGGACCTCCCTGGACTAATGTGGCTTAGCTTTGGCCTCCCTTTCTCCCAGTCCATTTTCTGAGTCTTGTTCTTCAGTTTTCCAACAATTCCGAGAGCTACACAGCATCTCTCTGATAATTCGCGTTTCTGCTCCAGTCAGCCTCTGCGGCTTACAGCTGAGATCCCTGGCCGGCCCATACTTGGAAACCTGGAGGAGGGACTGGGGGTTCATCAGAGAAAACACAGAAGTGGAAGCCACAGGGGTGAATGGAATTGTGCAGGGAGAGGGTGTGAGGGTCAAAAAAGAAGTGGGCTGAGGACAGGGCCTGAGAAGCAGCCAGGCGTAGAGGCTGAGCAGAGCGGAATGACAACACTGGGCCCTGAGGGCAGTCACTTAAAGGGTTTGCTTCCTCTGCCGTGCTATCACCGTGAAATAATCCAGGGTATCGGGGATTCAGGTGTCAGGGGTGTTTAGGCCTCAGAGTCCCACCAACGTAAAAGATCTGTTGGTACCTCAGGACAGAGAAAGCGTGAAGGCCATCAAGGGGAAGAGACAGAATTGGAAGCAGGAGGCCAACCTCAACAGTCAGACAAGTGGCATCTGGAGAAGGGGAAAGGCAGAAAGGACGAGGCACAGCTGAAGGGTGTAGGCATGGGGACCTACGAGTCCAGAGCTGGGGAGAACAGCGCTGGCAGGGAGGGCGCACCAAGATGTGTGCTGCACCCAGCATTAGCTACCCTCTCCTTTCACACTTTATACCACCAGGAGGTGCCTGGTCAGGGCCTTATGGGTACATACGTAGAGCCAGAGAAAAAACAAGGGCCCGCACGGGCAAGGATTTATAAGTGAAGCAGGAGAGGAGTGCTAGGCCTCCTTGGAAGTCCCTACTCCAGGCAACACAAACGACTGAGTGGTTGAAATAATAAAAAGATTTTATCCAAATTTTATCCAAATATTTCTGGGTGTGAGTTCATCGCTGGCGTCAATAGCCAATATCAACAGTTGGCACTGCGTGGTTTAGCCTTGTAAAACACACTGTCTCGGGCTTCAGTTGTAGTATATCTAAGTCTTTTCAACATAGCATTTAATACCTCTTTTGTGGTTCCCCAGAGTAGCGGGCAAAGCACTAATATGTGTAAGTATTCAGTAGGTACCTGACCTGGGTGGCTTATACCTCTAGAACAAGTTTTTATGCCAAAACTTCAGATCAATTCTTACCATAGATCATGACATATTTTTCTTACCATAGCCTTTCCTTTTTTGCTTTAGTACTTGTCAGAAAAAAACTAGGACACTGAAATTTGAGGACTTACTGAAGTTTGGAGTCTTCAGTTATCTGATGTCTGTGAAGGCTGACCTGTCTACTTCTCATCAATAAGAGCATATGAAGCTTCAGTGACAAGCTTCTACTTTGTTAACGATTTTAAGATCCTGCTACTCTTTGTAATTGCTTAAATGGCATTTTAATTACCTGCCTTAAATGACTTTGCTTTTTTCCTAAAAGCAGTGTGTGTTTTAGTTTAAAATATGGGCCACTGGTGTTTCCCTTTACAAGATGGCTATGTTTAGTACAAGGGGAAATAAGTATATATTTGCAGAGGTTTTACTCAATCATTTCTGTATCTCAGGTTGATTTCTGGCATATAAATGCTTCAATACTTTTGTGGGTTCAGTGTTGTTATGTAAAGATTTATTACATTTTTCCGGACTTTTAAATACTGTTAATTCATTCGTGAGCTTTCCACAGTTCCAGTTTATTTCTGGCACCTGCAACAAGTCAATCTGCTGTGTTGATGATTAGAGACAGTTTTAGAAAGGAGAATTGACTTAGTACATGATGTGCCAGGAGAAAAGTAAAAAGAGAGACACTTACTATGGATACAGATTTGTCTTCCCTGCATTCATTGCTTCTGCCAAAAAGATAATACCATCCATGGCCTTATCTACTGTCATGGTATTAGTAAATCACTTCACAGCAAATGAAGTGCAGCAATGGGCCCATACTCATGGAATTCACTGGTCTTAATATGGTCCCCACCATCCTGAAGCAGCTGGCTTGATAGAACAATGGAACAGACTTTCGTAGACTCAATTACAGCACGAGTTAGATGGCGTATCTTGGGCTGGGACAAGGTTCTCTAGGAGGCTGTCTATGCTCTACATCAGTCTCTAATATATGGCGCTTTTCCTCCTCTATGGACAGGATTTATGGGTCCAGGAATCAAAGGATAGAAATGGGAATGACACTCCAATTACCCCTAGCGACTGACTAGCAAATTTTTTGCTTCCTGTGCCTGCAACCTTATACTCTGATGGCCTAGATTTCTTAGTTCCAAAATGAGGACCGCTTCCATTGAGAGACATAATAGTGATTCCACTGAACTAGAAGTTAAGGCTGCCACCCAGTCACTCTGGGCTCCTTATGTCTCTAAATCAACAGGTAACAAAGGGAGTCACTGTGTTGGCTGGGGTGATTGATGCTGACTACCAAGGAGAAACTGGACTGCTGTGCCACAGTGGAAGTAAGGAAGAGTGTCTAGAATGTAGGAGATCCCTTGGGACATCTCTCAGTATTGTCATGTCTTGTGATTTAAGTCGATGGAAAACTACATCAACCCAGTCCAAAAAGGACGACGAATGACTGAGATCCTTCAGGAGTGAAGGTTTGGGTCACCCCACCAGACTAAGAACCATGACCAGATGAGGTGCTTGCTGAGAGCCAAAGAAATACAGAATGGGTATTGGAAGACAATAGTTATAAACACCAGCTACACCCACATCAGCAATTACAGAAACAAGGACTGTAATTGCCATGGGTATTTCTTCCTTATTTTGTTGTGACTATGTTTCTGTGTGTATGTGTGTATAGCAAATATCTTTGTTTTCATCCCTCTCTTATCCCCTTATCATGTAACATAAACTGTATTGACTTTATATCATAGTATTTAAGTATTGTTAACTTCACATCATAGTATTTCAGTTAAAGGATATCAAGGAGAAGAGTAAAGATTACCAAGGACTTTGTATCCTTCTCTGGGGAGAGGGTTAGTGTATTTTCAATTGTATATAGGATAGCTGTATCATGCTAGGCATAAATGTGACCTTATTATTATCTGCATTTGGAGAGTAAGCATGATTTAAGATGAATATGGGTGCCAAGTTGCCAAGGGGTGGATCTGTGATGGTTAAGTTTGTATCAACTTGGCTTGACCACGGTGCCCAGATACTTGGTCAAACATTATTCTGGATGATTCTGTGAGGGTGATTTTGGATGAGATTAACATCTAAATTGGTGGACTTTGAATAAAGGAAATTGCCAACCATAATGTAGGTAGATCTCCTCCGATCAGTTAAAGGCTTGAATAGAATGAAAGATGCCTGCGCAAGGGGGAATTTTGCAGCAGACAGCCTTTGGACTTGAACTGCAACATGGGCTCTTCCCTAGGTCTCCAGCCTGCTGGCCCACCCTGCAGATTCTGGACTTGCCAACCTCCATAATTTTGTGAGTCAATTCCTTAAAATAAAGGGAATCTTCACTCTTTCTACGTATATATTCTCTTTCTCATTCTCTTTCCCTCTCTCTCTCCCCCCACCCCTTCCTCCCTCTCTCCTTCCCTCTGAACTGGTTCTGTTTCTCTGTAGAAACCTAATACACAAGATGATTAGATTACTTGTTGATGGCTGTCATGAGTATATTGTTCAGGATGGTGTATGAAAGCCTAGGCAGACTTCTGGTTCTAAAAATATGGCAGCCTGGCTAACCAACCCCTACCCCTGATACACATACATAGAAATGCTACACATAATATAACAGAAAAATGCCAAACTGAAAAATATTACCCAGAATTCAGCAAAGAAAATAAAATTATAGAAAATTAGGACCCGAGATTAATAGATGCAGGAAGTTCACTTATGTCTAATAGAAGTTCCAGAATGAAAGTGTAGCGCAGACATTAATATTTTTTTTCTGTAGAGTTCTGTAGAGAAACAAACAATAAATCATTTAGGCTTTGTGGGCCATATAATCCCTGTCCCAACTACCCTACTTTGAAGCTGTAATGCAAAAGCAGCCATAGACAAATTTATCAACAAATGGGCATGGTTGTGTTCTAATAAAACTTTACAAAAACAGGCAATGACAAGATTTTGCCCGTGGGTCATAATTTACTGACCCCTGGTCAGAGATAATGGATGAAAGCCAATATTTGATAAAAGAGTAGGAATTTTTCCTGAATTTTTAAATGCTTGATCTTTAGGGTGAGGAAGCATACTGAGTCTAAAGCAAAATAAATATAAATAAAGCACACTGTGTCACATAGTAATGAAGCTCCAGAATGCAAGGATCAAGAAAATAATTTTATACGCAACCAGAGAAAACAGAGTATCTATAAAGAACAAGCTGATATCACATTTCTCATCAGCAACAAATAGAATCCAAAACAAAAGGATCAAATCTTCATAGAACTGAAGGAAAATAGCAAGCGATCTGTCATTTTACACCCCGAAAAACTATCATTCAAGAATAAGGCCAAAATAAAGATATTTTGAAACAAATACTGAAAAAGTTTACAACTCACATACCCTCACTGAAAGGACTAGTGGAAGACACTTCAGAAAGAAGGAAATTGAACCTAAAAGGAAGGAATCGTGTGCAATGCTGAGCAGAGACCCATTTTCTGTGGGTAATTTAAATATGCTTTAATGATAATAACTGATGTTCAAGATCTTAAAAATAAGAGAGAACCACAATACTAGGCAACAATAATTTAGATTTTTAAGTCAGGTGGTGCAAGTTAAGGAAAAACAAACAAACAAAAAATAGAAATAGAATGTTTAACTTCCAAAAATAGTAAAAGGATTAAAAGTTAATTTGTCAAAAGATCAAATCCAATAGAAGTTGAAAAGGAAAAGAAAAAAGAATGATGCATGAGAAAATACAAAATAATAGGCAGAAATCAATTCAAATACACCAGAAATTGCATCAAGTGGGTTAAACGTCCCTGTTTAAAAGATGGAAGTTGCCAGGTTACTTTTTTTAATATAACAACTGAATCAAATTATGAGCTATTTAAAAGAGTCACACCTAGAACTTAACAACACAAAAGGTTTAAAAAGATGGAAATGATATACTAAGAAAATACTAATAAAAAAGATTTTTGGCAATATTGTTGTCAGACAAACTTCAAGACAGTGATATTAGGGCTAAAACAGGTCATTCTCTGATAAAAGGAAAAAATTAAAATTAAAAAAAATTTTTTTGAACTAATATGCAACTAACAATGTAGTCTTAATATATACAAAGCAAACTTAGGCAGAATTACCAGGACATGGTACTATGAATGGAATGTTTGTGTTCCCCTCCTCCCCCAAATTCATACGTTGAACCTTAGCCCTCAATGGTAATTAGGTCTAGATGTGGTCATGAGAGTGAAGTCTTCATGATGAGATTAGTGCCCTTATAGGAAGAGACCAGAGAGTGAACTCTCTCTCTCTCTCTTTCTTTCTCTACCATGTGACAATACAGCAAGAAGGCAGCCATTTGCAAACCAGGAAAAGGGCCCTCACCAGACCCTGAATCTTATGGCATCTCAATCTTGGACTTCTAGCCTCCAGATCTGTGAGCAATAAGTATGTGCTGTTTAAGCCATCCCACCTATGGTATTTTGTAATATCAGCCTGAACTAAGACAGATGGGAAGAGCTAATTATTTCAGAAATATTTTACCAGTTGTTAGTGTCTTTGTGGGATCACTGTTTGCCAAGAGTTTAATTTTCTTCAGTTCAAGAAGGGTGCTAAGAGACTGCTTAACTAATAATGTACAAGCAAGGAAAAAAATGTACTAATATTCTGTGATTTGTGCAGGTGTATTTGCTTTCATACAATCACCATCTGCATTACCCTATATTTGGCTTGTATTTATATGCAAAGGGAAACCAGATAACAAAATGGAAAAGGCAAAGATTCATGAGTTAGGAATTAAAGGAGAAAATGCCATAAGGAGTCAGGGATGAGAAATATCTCAGGTAGCAAGGTTAGCCTTGAACAGGTAGAGGGACAGCTTCTCCACTGAGATGTGGAGAAAGATGTATGTGGATACAGAGACGTGTATTTATGGAATGGGTTGGGGCAATTAGTTGAGGGGTTCCCCCCTGCCAACCTGTATTTGTTTGCAAGTTATCCAGAGGATGTAAACTCTAGAAAGGCAGATATTTGCCTATCTTGCCGCCATTATATCCTCAATACCTAAAACAGGCTACATGTACATGTAAATGGACAAATGTATTTGTTAATGTATTAATGAGTTGTTGAATGATGTGCTGTGATGGAGGGTGGGAGAAGTTAGAACAAAGAGCTTGGGGAAGTGAGCAAGTTAGCCCTCAGACGGTAATAGGGCTTTGCAAATGAGTCCAGGACTAAATGCATCTCTCACATTAAACTTTGGTGGCAGGGTTTGGGGGAGAGAGTAAACTGTGTCCAATAGGAATCACAATCTTTGAAATAAGAAGTGCTAGAAGGCACTTTCAGACATATCATCTTAGAACCAGAGGGGAAGCAGTAGCTCTTTACCTGAGAGTAGAACCACCTTAACTACCAGTTAATGCAATTATCTTATAAAGCCAATGAAACATGAAGTAGCAGCTCAGTGGAGCCTGAAGAGGTCTGGAGAGGTGTATTAAGCCAGTCATTGGGACCTGGGATTTCAGGCTTAGATAATATCTTCATTCCATGTACAGGTCTGGATTAATACTCAACAACTTGCCTTTTGAAATACTCTGTACTGAATCATTAAGACCTGTCCTTACTCCTCTCTATTCTGAAGATTATAGAGTATCTGTAGACTACAGTAGTTGTACTTAAGTTGATGGCTTCCTTTTAAGATCATCACCTAAAACCCCTTTCTGAAATTTGGAAATGCCCAAGTCTTAGCTGTAGCCCTAACCAATCATTTCTTAGGTGGCCTACTGCTGCGATGGTTTTCCCAGATGTCTGCTGGTACCTATCTTCAATGAGCAATTTCAGACAGTGACATTCTTGTAACTTATCAGAAAGAAGTACGCCATTTTGGACTGAGGTTTAGGATCTAAAACATCTTCATTTTCATTTTTTCTCAGACCCTGAGAAATCCAGTTCAGTGTTGCTACCCAATGGTCATATTTTAATCATTTTCCTTTAATGCTCAATAATTTTTACAAAATTTAGATATTTTCCAGATAGAGTACCCTAACTCTATGTCAGAATAAGCTATTACGGAATTTGACAAATCTAAGAGAAGTTGCAATTTTTGACTCACTTACAAGACAATAATTGGTTTCTGGTTAAGAAATCTTGAGTAAACAGTATTAGGCCATCCCTATTAGAAACAGATGTTTTTATTTTTCAAAATATCACTTAGTTTTTGATTAGCAGCTGAACACTTTTCAGAGGCAGTATCAGTGTTAGCACCAGGATAAATCTGGGCAAACTGGTATTATATTAGTCAAAATACACAGATAGTAAAATAGTAGAGACCCAAATCAAAATAGCTCAAGGAAACAAAAAAGGATATGTTTTCCTTATGTTAAAATGTCCTCAAATTATATCATCACAATGGCTTCATGCTCAGACAAGCTCTCTCCAAATGGTGGGAAAGATGCCCCCATTAGTTCCAGGTTTACACCATCTTTTGGCTTCCAAGCCTAGTAGAGAGAAAGAGAACCCCCTCTACCCCAGCATCTTTATCAATCTATGAAAATGCTCTAGCCCCCTTGGTTCATATGCTCTCCCAGACAGTTCACTAAGCCCAGGGATATTGAGAAATCTGACTGGCCAGCCCAAGTCCTGCCACTCCCTCCCTACCCTCATCCCCACAATGGGAAAAGCAGGGCTACATGATTGACAGCCCATTTCCAAAGGCTAAAGATGCTGAGCAGACAAAAATAATAAATCTTCATCTCATTCTTTCCAGGGACATCTCAGTGCAAGGGATCTATACTCAGACATACCTGTACCATTCACTAGCTCGAGCATGTTACCTAACCCCTGTGGATCTCATTTTTTCTCATTTGTATGCAACTTGCAGAGCTGGAGGTCATCTATGTAAAAAAGCACTATTCAGCTACTTCCATTCCTCCCTTATGTCTGTCTCTGTTCTTGGCTGATAACTGTGTCCTCAGGTGGATGCTCTCAAATGCCATTCCTCAGCCTGTAGAAAGGAAGACAGTGTTCATCTGCTCCTGGAGCTGGCCCTGGCTGCCTGCAATTCTCCCTTAACGTGTCCTCATAACCCTTCCTGGTCCTCATTAAATTAGGTAGAGTTCCCTGCGCCATTCTTGGTCTCTGTCCATTCCAGCTGCTATAACAAAATACCACAGACTGGGTAGCTTACCAACAGCAGCAATTTATTTCTCACAGTTCTGGAAGCTGAAAGTCCCAAGATCAGGGTGCCAGCATGGTTGGGTTCTGGTGAAGGCCCTCCTCTGGGTTCTCATTGTATTCTCACATCGTAGAAGGGACAAGGGAGCTCTCTTGGGCCTCTTTTATAAGGGCATTACTTTTATTCATAAGAGTTTTGCCCTCCTGACCTAATCGCCTCCCAAAGTCCCCACCTCCTAATACTATCACATTCGGGGGTTAGGATTTCAACATATGCATATTGGAGGGACACAAAGATTCAGACCATAGCACTTGGTCATTGGCTCAGTAATCTATGCTGTGCTAATTCCTCCTCTCCCCCCGCTGATGTGTGAACTCCCTCTTATGAGGAAGCAGACAGATGCTGGGAAAGAGTTAGGAGTACAAAAAGTTTTATTGGGGAATCTGCCTGTGAAAGAGAAAGGAAGGAAACAGGGCTGGGCAAAGAGAACTCTCAGACTGTGATGCAGACAGAACAAGCTCTCTGCCATCCCAATAGGAAGCTACTCTCTGATAGGAGCCTACATCAGGCAGAAATACCTAGGCCATGGATCCATTGTCTTCTTCAGTCATTGCCTGGGGGCCACCCAGAAAAAAGTACGCCCTCAACTACCATCCACTTGCTCAGGCATTGGTAGGGGGATGCCCCAAGAAGATTATGATCTGTGCTCAAAAGCTGAGGCTAACCCCAAAGAAACACCTGGTGCCTGCAACTAATTACATTCTTCAAGCTGGGCAGTGAGACCTTCCTTGAAGGGGGATGGATCTATGTGGTGTCTTGCCACGTCTGTCATATCCTCCAAGATCCTGTTTAAGAGGAAGTTTTAAAGGAATCATTGTCTGACCTCAAAGGAGGCATCCTGATTATGTTAGGTAGATGGAGAAGACTTAGAGCAGGGGAACCTTCCTAACCATATCACCTAGAGGTGCCTGCTCAGCCCTCCGAGCCAGCCCTACCTACACCCTGATTTCCTCCAGGACCTCTCGAACCAGGGATCCTTCCAACTTCATCAAATGTATCCTTCTATCCCTTCTGTGCCCCTTCCAGGTATTGTATTTTCCCAGATCATGTCCATCCAACATTTGGAAGATTCGGGTCAGGGTGGTGGCCTAAGAGAAGTGAGGAGTACTTACTATGTGGTAAAATTAACCAATAACCATATAGCTCAATTATGCCTATTGTACAGGTTAAGAAACTGAGGCTCAGTAAGTACAATTAACCAAGGATACTCAACTAGTAAGTGGGGCTGTGGGTATTTGCTCTCGTGCCCTCCAAAGTCTATATTCCTTCTATTGGCCATTCAGGAGAGTATGTAAAACATTTTCCAGAAAATTTCTTACCCAACATGGTTTTTAAATATTTTGTATGTTATTAGACAAATTTCTGGCTATTCAGGGTGCATGGCTATCTAGAATGACCCATTCCAAAATGGTACTAGAAAGCTGAGATTTTACTCTCCCACAAATTCCATGCAAGAGGTCAGCATGAAAACTATTCAAGAGGGAACTCTCTTTTATAAATACAGCTAACATTTGCTGGTTAACTCCTGAGAGCTAATCCCCTTGGAACTGTGAAGGCTCTTTCTCAGTCTCTCCTCCCCCTGCCCAGGGGCATTCCAGCTTCAGCTGACCTTGGCTATGACATTGAACAGTGTTCATTTGTGAAAACCCTGTTGACCTGAGCATCTGATCCTCTATTTGTTATTCAGACCATATCCTCTCTGCCTTTATGTGAGGAGTTAATGTACATATGAGGACAGCAAGGTCCAAACCTTACTCATTCAAATGAGCAGGCCAGAATTACTACAGGGACCAGTATCAAAAGCATCTCACGCACAAAAACAGTCCCTAGTTACTTTCACTTGTTTATGTCTAAGAGAGTCTGACAGCCTTTTTCATGGGAAAGTGCTCTTCAAGACCTGTGGCTTCCACCAGCTCCAGGGGAAGGGCAGACAGAGAAGCAAAGTGCTTGGCTAATAAGGACAGAGACATCTGCATTAGATGTTTGAAGAAGGCATAGGGAATTGGGAACATTTTTGTTTAACCACATTACTTATTTCTTTATTATTATTCCCACTTAAAGTCTGGCTGTACTCATGTACACTCAACACTGGAATCCACAGTTTGAGATGTTTAACTGCTTACTCCAAAACAAACATGCGTGACTGAGGAGCGGAGGATGTGATCTGAAACTCAACACCCGACCTGCGCGATGCAGAGATTATTGGTAAAAGAGAAAGGCATGGGGTTTTCATGCATGTGTTTTGTTCTGCCCTAGAACCACACTGATCTTCGTCTTAAAATGCATACTGAAGAGTTAATGAATATACTTTAAGCCAAGCCACCTAAAATTGTTACCCAACCAAAGGAGGATGCAAAGATCTGAGGCTTTCTGGTCAGGGGAACCTGGGGTCATGTGTGTGATATTCCTTGGTTTTTTGATATAAGCTGCTGCTTTGGGAAAGGCGAGTTGTGGAAGCTGGTGGTTCACAGCTCTGAGCAGCCAGCGTGATGCCGGGCTGACCTCTGCCGTCATCAGCGTGTTTAGGCTTCCCTGTCATCAACACTCCGGCTCAGTTAGGATGGTGCTGGGTTGGTGTCAGCAAGATTGCTTCCACATGTAATACCCATCTCTGCATGAAAGTCAGTTCACTCTTGGAAAAGTGTTACTTGTTACTTTATTTTTAAAACTTCCTTACAGAAATGCAGAGAACCTCACAAAACAAACGTATAGCATAATGAATGATTAAGGCAAACACTTTTATAACTATGATTCGGGTAAATAAACGGAACTTTGCTCCACCATGTGCCCCAGTCATAAGCTCCTCCCTTCCTCCTAAAGTAATAACCATTCTGATTTTTATAGCTGCCTTTCTTGTGTTCCTGTATCGTTTTTCACTCAAGTGATAAAAGATGTGCTTTGCCTCCTTAAACCTACAAAAAAAAAAAAAAAAAAAAAGGGAAAAGCAATTCTTCTCTTTTCCTTATAATTTATCTGTTGAAGAACGCAGGAACTTGGATGGGTAGAGTCAGCCATAGTCTGGATTTTGCTGATGGCACGCTGATCAAAATGTTCCCCATGTTCTTCTGCCCTAGGGATTTCCTACAAACTAGAAGCTGCAGTCATTATACCACTTGACTTTTACAAGTCTGGTGACCAAAATTTCCTCCTTTTCCCCATCCCCACCGCCCCCCAAAGGAAGGGGCCTTTCCTCCAAGGTGCAGACACAGCCTCTTTGGACACATTGCCCTTTCATGCTTCTATATTTTCTGCCCAGCTTGTTCCACTATCTGAAGTACCCTCCCTGCTTCTCTACCTGGAAATCGACTACTCAGTTTTCAGGGCCCAGTTGAAAAGTCAGTTGTCACTCACAGCTCCTCTGTGACATCTTCATACATCCCCTTGGCAGACTATGTCACAGCGGCCCCACCACATTCTCACTCTCTTCAATCATAGCACTTGCCCACCATGTCACAACTGCCTGAACTCATCACTTTTCCACCCCACGCTGTCCCCACCCCTACCCCCTCCTTGACAGCAGTGACCGTCTTATCTGAGTAGAAGCAGATATTCAGTGTGGGCCACACCCTTCCACCCCACCTCTAGGGAACACCTGGATCCCTATCAAGCCCCCACCCAGCAGTGGTCCACGGAGGACCACTCTCCTCCAAGGGCCCTCCTTCCTTTCCTGCTCCTCCAAGATGCCTCTGCTCTTTAGCAACACTTTTATTTCAAAAGGCACAGCATGCTCTCCTGCCCTCAACTGCCTCTTCTTTTCTTAAGAAGGATCTGTACCCTCACCTGATCTGAAGTTGCCTTGAAACCTAGCATTCAAAAAGAAGGGTCATAGAATATTAGCCCGTCCCCTGCCTGCTCTGTAGCTCGGCACAACAGCATCTACAGTGTAATGAGGCCTTGCTTCAGTCATACCATTAACCAGTACAGCAATGGAAAGACAAGCCCCAAATTACACCAGCCCTCAAGAGGGGGATGGACAAGCAAAGAAGGAGGTATTCTCTCATACTGTTCCATTAAACTCTCTCTCACCTTTCAAATCTGGCTTCTAAATCACTTCCTAAGAACTTTCCCTGATTAACTTGACCTAATTCTCTTAATTCCTGTACTCAGTGAGCCTTCATTAATTATGTAACTAGAGATTTTTCCACTATTCATATGGTCTCACTATATATTAGTCTATGCATATGCTTTTCATATGCAGTTTCTCATATGCAGAGAGGAAAGTCTGATCTTGCAGTTCTTTGGAATCTCTCCCACCACATCAGTTCACATTTCTGCACAGAGGACAGACCCAATAAATGTCACTGACCGACAAACGTATGTTACTATTCTATTCATGCACCAGGACCCTTGGAAATTTCTGGTACAAGAACTGAAAGAGCTAGGGAAGAAAAGATGATAACATTTCTAGCCCCTCTGAAGAACATTTTATCCAAAATATCTGTTTTTCTTTTCCTGAATGATTCTTCTTTTTTTTTTTCTCACTGGTCTGCTGAAATTTGCTAGTGCCAATCTTTTGAACTCTTGAAATAAAGACTTGTTGAGCAGATTTTTGACTTTTGAAAAAAGGGTTTCAGAACCCAATTTAAAGTCCTAAATATATTAGAGCATATTACTTCAAGTATTGCTATAGCTATTTGTGTTCGTTGTAAATAAACAGCATTGAGTCAGTGTTTTTTTCATCAACCTGTAGAATTTTCACGAATTCTCCTCCCAGTTCCCTATGATATCGTTAACGGTTTCTCTGAGGCAATGAGCCCTGGTAATAATGTTGTGAGTCAAATCTGAATTATTTAAATCTTTTATTACTTTTTACTTTACAAAGAGTATTTTTCAGGTCCTGCAGCGGCATGATAGTTTAGAGTAAATGTTCATACTTTTCTGAAGACAAAGGGCATTTGTCCAAATCTGGACGAGAGAAACTTGGTATTTCTTCTCAGAGAAAGTAAGCCCCCAGAAGACTCAAGTTATCTATTCATTTACCCAACAGTTTATGAAAAAACTAAGGAGCACGCATGTGTGTGTGTGTACGTGTGAGAAAGAGAAAATATTCAAGTTCTACAGTGCAGGTTGGGGTCCCTACTGCCAAGCTGAGGGAAGGACATCATGTATTCTAGAGCAATGACAGGAAGTTTCTTTGGATCTTTGCTCATGTTTTTTTCCAGTCAATAAATTAAGGAAGGACCTAGATAATGTACAGAAAAGTGTAAGGTAAGATTAGCAGTGTGTGTGCACACATGTGCCATCATGCACGTTTTGGTGTTCAAATCATTAGTTAGTAAATGCATACGTTAGACTTCACCTATTAATTTTAATAAGAATCACAGCCTTGATTATGCTAACCAAGGTGAAACACGTTTCGTTTACTTATGGTAATTTACATATTTAAATTGGAAGATATTACTTAAAAGAAATGACCGTGTTTTTTTTGTTTGTTTGTTTTTTGCGGTATGCGGGGCTCTCACTGTTGTGGCCTCTCCCATTGCGGAGCACAGGCTCCGGACGCGCAGGCTCAGCGGCCATGGCTCACGGGCCCAGCCGCTCCGCTCAACTAGTAAGTGGGGCTGTGGGTATTTGCTCTCGTGCCCTCCAAAGTCTATATTCCTTCTATTGGCCATTCAGGAGAGTATGTAAAACATTTTCCAGAAAATTTCTTACCCAACATGGTTTTTAAATATTTTGTATGTTATTAGACAAATTTCTGGCTATTCAGGGTGCATGGCTATCTAGAATGACCCATTCCAAAATGGTACTAGAAAGCTGAGATTTTACTCTCCCACAAATTCCATGCAAGAGGTCAGCATGAAAACTATTCAAGAGGGAACTCTCTTTTATAAATACAGCTAACATTTGCTGGTTAACTCCTGAGAGCTAATCCCCTTGGAACTGTGAAGGCTCTTTCTCAGTCTCTCCTCCCCCTGCCCAGGGGCATTCCAGCTTCAGCTGACCTTGGCTATGACATTGAACAGTGTTCATTTGTGAAAACCCTGTTGACCTGAGCATCTGATCCTCTATTTGTTATTCAGACCATATCCTCTCTGCCTTTATGTGAGGAGTTAATGTACATATGAGGACAGCAAGGTCCAAACCTTACTCATTCAAATGAGCAGGCCAGAATTACTACAGGGACCAGTATCAAAAGCATCTCACGCACAAAAACAGTCCCTAGTTACTTTCACTTGTTTATGTCTAAGAGAGTCTGACAGCCTTTTTCATGGGAAAGTGCTCTTCAAGACCTGTGGCTTCCACCAGCTCCAGGGGAAGGGCAGACAGAGAAGCAAAGTGCTTGGCTAATAAGGACAGAGACATCTGCATTAGATGTTTGAAGAAGGCATAGGGAATTGGGAACATTTTTGTTTAACCACATTACTTATTTCTTTATTATTATTCCCACTTAAAGTCTGGCTGTACTCATGTACACTCAACACTGGAATCCACAGTTTGAGATGTTTAACTGCTTACTCCAAAACAAACATGCGTGACTGAGGAGCGGAGGATGTGATCTGAAACTCAACACCCGACCTGCGCGATGCAGAGATTATTGGTAAAAGAGAAAGGCATGGGGTTTTCATGCATGTGTTTTGTTCTGCCCTAGAACCACACTGATCTTCGTCTTAAAATGCATACTGAAGAGTTAATGAATATACTTTAAGCCAAGCCACCTAAAATTGTTACCCAACCAAAGGAGGATGCAAAGATCTGAGGCTTTCTGGTCAGGGGAACCTGGGGTCATGTGTGTGATATTCCTTGGTTTTTTGATATAAGCTGCTGCTTTGGGAAAGGCGAGTTGTGGAAGCTGGTGGTTCACAGCTCTGAGCAGCCAGCGTGATGCCGGGCTGACCTCTGCCGTCATCAGCGTGTTTAGGCTTCCCTGTCATCAACACTCCGGCTCAGTTAGGATGGTGCTGGGTTGGTGTCAGCAAGATTGCTTCCACATGTAATACCCATCTCTGCATGAAAGTCAGTTCACTCTTGGAAAAGTGTTACTTGTTACTTTATTTTTAAAACTTCCTTACAGAAATGCAGAGAACCTCACAAAACAAACGTATAGCATAATGAATGATTAAGGCAAACACTTTTATAACTATGATTCGGGTAAATAAACGGAACTTTGCTCCACCATGTGCCCCAGTCATAAGCTCCTCCCTTCCTCCTAAAGTAATAACCATTCTGATTTTTATAGCTGCCTTTCTTGTGTTCCTGTATCGTTTTTCACTCAAGTGATAAAAGATGTGCTTTGCCTCCTTAAACCTACAAAAAAAAAAAAAAAAAAAAAAGGGAAAAGCAATTCTTCTCTTTTCCTTATAATTTATCTGTTGAAGAACGCAGGAACTTGGATGGGTAGAGTCAGCCATAGTCTGGATTTTGCTGATGGCACGCTGATCAAAATGTTCCCCATGTTCTTCTGCCCTAGGGATTTCCTACAAACTAGAAGCTGCAGTCATTATACCACTTGACTTTTACAAGTCTGGTGACCAAAATTTCCTCCTTTTCCCCATCCCCACCGCCCCCCAAAGGAAGGGGCCTTTCCTCCAAGGTGCAGACACAGCCTCTTTGGACACATTGCCCTTTCATGCTTCTATATTTTCTGCCCAGCTTGTTCCACTATCTGAAGTACCCTCCCTGCTTCTCTACCTGGAAATCGACTACTCAGTTTTCAGGGCCCAGTTGAAAAGTCAGTTGTCACTCACAGCTCCTCTGTGACATCTTCATACATCCCCTTGGCAGACTATGTCACAGCGGCCCCACCACATTCTCACTCTCTTCAATCATAGCACTTGCCCACCATGTCACAACTGCCTGAACTCATCACTTTTCCACCCCACGCTGTCCCCACCCCTACCCCCTCCTTGACAGCAGTGACCGTCTTATCTGAGTAGAAGCAGATATTCAGTGTGGGCCACACCCTTCCACCCCACCTCTAGGGAACACCTGGATCCCTATCAAGCCCCCACCCAGCAGTGGTCCACGGAGGACCACTCTCCTCCAAGGGCCCTCCTTCCTTTCCTGCTCCTCCAAGATGCCTCTGCTCTTTAGCAACACTTTTATTTCAAAAGGCACAGCATGCTCTCCTGCCCTCAACTGCCTCTTCTTTTCTTAAGAAGGATCTGTACCCTCACCTGATCTGAAGTTGCCTTGAAACCTAGCATTCAAAAAGAAGGGTCATAGAATATTAGCCCGTCCCCTGCCTGCTCTGTAGCTCGGCACAACAGCATCTACAGTGTAATGAGGCCTTGCTTCAGTCATACCATTAACCAGTACAGCAATGGAAAGACAAGCCCCAAATTACACCAGCCCTCAAGAGGGGGATGGACAAGCAAAGAAGGAGGTATTCTCTCATACTGTTCCATTAAACTCTCTCTCACCTTTCAAATCTGGCTTCTAAATCACTTCCTAAGAACTTTCCCTGATTAACTTGACCTAATTCTCTTAATTCCTGTACTCAGTGAGCCTTCATTAATTATGTAACTAGAGATTTTTCCACTATTCATATGCTCTCACTATATATTAGTCTATGCATATGCTTTTCATATGCAGTTTCTCATATGCAGAGAGGAAAGTCTGATCTTGCAGTTCTTTGGAATCTCTCCCACCACATCAGTTCACATTTCTGCACAGAGGACAGACCCAATAAATGTCACTGACCGACAAACGTATGTTACTATTCTATTCATGCACCAGGACCCTTGGAAATTTCTGGTACAAGAACTGAAAGAGCTAGGGAAGAAAAGATGATAACATTTCTAGCCCCTCTGAAGAACATTTTATCCAAAATATCTGTTTTTCTTTTCCTGAATGATTCTTCTTTTTTTTTTTCTCACTGGTCTGCTGAAATTTGCTAGTGCCAATCTTTTGAACTCTTGAAATAAAGACTTGTTGAGCAGATTTTTGACTTTTGAAAAAAGGGTTTCAGAACCCAATTTAAAGTCCTAAATATATTAGAGCATATTACTTCAAGTATTGCTATAGCTATTTGTGTTCGTTGTAAATAAACAGCATTGAGTCAGTGTTTTTTTCATCAACCTGTAGAATTTTCACGAATTCTCCTCCCAGTTCCCTATGATATCGTTAACGGTTTCTCTGAGGCAATGAGCCCTGGTAATAATGTTGTGAGTCAAATCTGAATTATTTAAATCTTTTATTACTTTTTACTTTACAAAGAGTATTTTTCAGGTCCTGCAGCGGCATGATAGTTTAGAGTAAATGTTCATACTTTTCTGAAGACAAAGGGCATTTGTCCAAATCTGGACGAGAGAAACTTGGTATTTCTTCTCAGAGAAAGTAAGCCCCCAGAAGACTCAAGTTATCTATTCATTTACCCAACAGTTTATGAAAAAACTAAGGAGCACGCATGTGTGTGTGTGTACGTGTGAGAAAGAGAAAATATTCAAGTTCTACAGTGCAGGTTGGGGTCCCTACTGCCAAGCTGAGGGAAGGACATCATGTATTCTAGAGCAATGACAGGAAGTTTCTTTGGATCTTTGCTCATGTTTTTTTCCAGTCAATAAATTAAGGAAGGACCTAGATAATGTACAGAAAAGTGTAAGGTAAGATTAGCAGTGTGTGTGCACACATGTGCCATCATGCACGTTTTGGTGTTCAAATCATTAGTTAGTAAATGCATACGTTAGACTTCACCTATTAATTTTAATAAGAATCACAGCCTTGATTATGCTAACCAAGGTGAAACACGTTTCGTTTACTTATGGTAATTTACATATTTAAATTGGAAGATATTACTTAAAAGAAATGACCGTGTTTTTTTTGTTTGTTTGTTTTTTGCGGTATGCGGGGCTCTCACTGTTGTGGCCTCTCCCATTGCGGAGCACAGGCTCCGGACGCGCAGGCTCAGCGGCCATGGCTCACGGGCCCAGCCGCTCCGC
>NC_041221.1:69803653-69805916 GCF_002837175.3 Physeter macrocephalus | reverse complement strand
ACTCTTCATTGCGGTGCGCGGGCTTCTCATTGAGGTGGCTTCTCTTGCTGTGGAGCATGGGCTCTAGGCGCGCGGGCTTCAGTAGTTGTGGCACGCAGGCTCAGTAGATGTGGTTTGCAGGCTCTAGAGTGCAGGCTCAGTAGTTGTGGCACACGGGCTTAGTTGCTCTGTGGCATGTGGGATCTTCCCAGACCAGGGCTCAAACCTGTGTCCCCTGCATTGGTAGGCAGATTCTTAACCACTGCGCCACCAGGGAAGTCCCAAATGTCATTATTCTACCCTCACGTTTGATGGATAATTTTGCCTGGGTTAAGAAGTCACTTTTACTCAGATTTTGAAGGCCTTGTTCCATTGCCTTCAAGCTTTCTGTGGTGCCAACGAGAAGCCTGATATCATTTTGATTCCTGATCTATAGTGTTTGACCTGAGATAAAGTTAACGTGCATATCAGGACCCACAAAATGGAGGACTCCCCAGTGGCCTGGCTCAAGTCACAAATCTAAACCTAAGTCATCCTGCACTTACAGGAAACATCTGACAAGGAAACCAAATGCCAATCACAGTCCTCCACCTCAGCTTCAGCTAGCTCATCTTACACTAGAAAATAGGACCTGCTAGCCTTACAAGGAAATCCCTGACCTCCTAGCCAGTCATGCCCTGCTTCCCCATTGCCTCTTCTCTATAAAGCTCTCGTGCCCTAATTCCCTTGGGAAGCATCCTCCACTGCTCGTGAGGCACTGTAACCCACCTCCCACCACAGCCCATGGATTGTTTTCTCTTGAATAAAGGATCTCCTTGACTAAATTGTTTTAGCTTTGTCATTTGATGCTTGCTTTTTTTTTTTAACCTGTTTAATGTGCATTCATGTGGATTTTTAAAAAATATTATTATTCTTTGGGTAGGAAATTTGATGGACTCTATGTCTGGAGATGTCAATCCTTCACTCCTGGTAATTATTGCATGCTTTCAATAATAATTTTCTCTCAAGTTTATCTGTTTTATCTTTCTAAAATTCTTCCCACCTAGGTGTAAGATCTCTTTAATTGAAATGTGTAAATATTTGACATGTACTGCCTCCTTTGCCTCTATTCAGAGTAATTTTCTTTTACAACTCATTTTACAGGATAAAACTTGTCAACGACTCTGTCTCTGTTTATCATTAAATGCTGTTTTCTGAACAAACTGCAACCAAGATATAAAGGACTCATTTACAAAATAATATAATACCATTGTAGGTCACACTTAGGTGGATTTATAGTTCTTCAAAGATTCAAATTTTTCTGAATTCCATTTGGTGACAAACAACGAGGGGAGAAAACACTTGTGGCCAGGCTGAAATAACTTTCTGAATTCAGCATCAGCTCTGTCACCAAAATTTTTATGGTTTAGTTACTCTATGCATAAAAAAAATATTTGTAAATCTTAACAACTACAACTTCTATTTTTATGGGAAGGATACTACAGCTTGTTTGAACACACAATTATGAATTATGCATGCATGCAACCAGCTCCAAATACATTTCTGCTCCATCGTTTTCTAATTTAGTAAAAACAATTGTTAATGCTATGATTCTGTGCCTTCCCAAAATTTGTGTTTGTATATGACTACCAAAACAAATCATTTTATCTTCAATGTTAAACTTTTGAACTGTATTCATAGTGATGTTCATTATAATGTCAAATAGTTCAAATTCAACACAATGAACTTTCAAAAGCTTTACTCTGACTCTATTAATTTGATTAAAAAATGACTCATTATTGGTATTAACTCAACTGATTTCTGTCTGAAGCATCAGCTGTCACAGATATTAGTTATTCGTTTGCAAATTATTTCTTTGCTAACAGAGACAACATATTGACAGTTATCACTTCATTTTTTTGTACATGTGCAAGAGAATTTAGGATTAAAAATGAGACAAATGAATTTAGAACAAGAGTCATCTTCATGCTCAACATCACTAACCATTAGAGAAATGCAAATCAAAGCTACAATGAGGTGTCATCTCATACCGGTCAGAATGGCCATCATCAAAAAGTCTACAAACAATAAATGCTGGAGAGGGTGTGGAGAAAAGGGAACCCTCTTGCACTTTGGTGGGAATGTAAATTGACGCAGCCACTATGGAGAACAGTATGGAGGTTCCTTACAAAACTAAAAACAGAACTACCATACGATCCAGCAATCCCACTCCTGGACATATATCCAGAGAAAACCATAATTTGAAAAGATATATGCACCCCAGTGTTCACTGCAGCACTATTTC
>NC_041221.1:69797493-69803227 GCF_002837175.3 Physeter macrocephalus | reverse complement strand
AGGGTGGGAGGGAGGGAGTCGCAAGAGGGAAGAGATATGGGGATATATGTATATGTATAGCTGATTCACTCTGTTATACAGCAGAAACTAACACACCATTTTAAAGCAATTATACTCCAATAAAAATGTTAAAAATAAATAACTAAAATAAAATAAAAAGGTAAAAAAAAAGTCATCTTCAAAACAATGTTACTTCAAAGGGTGATGTATAAACACACTTTGTGCAGCTGTACATGTTAAATTGTCTTTAAACATGGTATTCTTAGAATAACTACCAAGTTTTCAATTAAATGTTGATAGTTCTTCAGCAAATTTCTGTCTCCTGTTTTCAGTGGTCAGAGCTGTCACTACTGACTCAATGGTAAATGTATAACAGAAGTGTTTTTGCTCAGATTTCATATTTACCATTGACTTTCTTGAGAAATGAAAATTCAGTTCTTAATTTTTCATTAAACATGTGTTTTAAAAAGTTCACTAGTGAGACAAGATAGGGGGATAAGGAATGCTAAAATCTTACCTCTCCATAAAAGCAATGAAAAACTGACAAAAATAATAAGAACCAAGAACTTTTTGTGCTTTGGAAACTTGCAGCACTTATGCAGCAACCAAAAGCTTGCAGCAACCCAGGCAGCACTTATTCAAGAAAAATGACTGAATCTCAATAAGAACAGTGACCTTTGTGGCATCTTACTTTAATCCCATTCCCCATCCCCCAGCTCACCTGTAGCCTTGAAAGTAGCAGCCTGCATTCCTGGTACTGGTAGAGGAGAGAGAAGAACAGATAACCTTTGCAAATTGTTGTTAGTTGTTCTGCCTGGTGGCTTTCTGGAGGAGCTTCTCAAAAGGCGGTCTTTCATACAGATTGCAAACAGGCACATGAAAGGATGCTCAACATGGCTAATTATTAAAGAAATGCAACTCAAAACTACAATGAGGGGCTTCCCTGGTGGCACAGTGGTTGAGAGTCCGCCTGCCGATGCAGGGGACACGGGTTTGTGCCCCGGTCCAGGAGGATCCCACGTGCCGTGGAGCGGCTGGGCCCGTGAGCCATGGCCGCTGAGCCTGTGCATCTGGAGCCTGTGCTCCACAACGGGAGAGGCCACAACAGTGAGAGGCCCGCGTACTGCAAAATAATAATAATAATAAAATAAAATAAAACAAACTACAATGAAGTACCATCTCATACTGGTCGGAACGGCCATCATTTAAAAGTTCACAGGGCTTCCCTGGTGGTGCAGTGGTTGAAAATCCGCCTGCCGATGCAGGGGACACAGGTTCGTGCCCCGGTCCGGGAAGATCCCACATGCCGCGGAGCGGCTGGGCCCGTGAGCCATGGCCGCTGAGCCTGCGCGTCCGGAGATTTGCATCACTACAGAAAGTTCTATGGACAGAGCACTATTCTAGATTTCCTTCTCTGAAGGACAGCCCTAATGTTTTTATTCTATCATTTTTTCCTTTCAGCAAATGTCCTTCACTCTTGTTGAGGTGGTCATTCCATTCACCTTCAGACGTAACCAGACCTCCCAATGGTGTGCTGAATCCGATCAGCCATCCTATTTCTGAATCAGTGGGATCATTTACCCCTCAGTGCAAGGCATATTATAAGTGCTCCATATGAAAGAATCTTAGAGGGACTCATACCTAGAGAGACCCAAGGAAACCAGCAAGACTTATGGAGCTTAGTTTTCTGCCAGAACATTAGGTATAGAGTAGGGGAGGAACAGTAAAGCACATTTAAGGTTCAAAGACAGAGTACTTCTCTCTCTTGCTGGGAGAGGAAATTTAGAATTCCAATGCTATCTCACTTTATGCAACACTTAATGGTGTGTAAACAAATAGGTAAAGAATGCAGAAGCTCACAATTGAAAGAACCGCTGCAGTGAAAACACCACAAATTTAAGAATCCCTTTTCAAGTGTAAATTGCCATCCATTTAAAGGACCAGGCTTTCACAAAGCCATGGGGCACATCTGTAACCAAGACCTCAAGGGAGTCTGCTCCCAAGGCCCCAAGACGCTAGGCCAATTTTCCTGGGGCTGCTCTTTTCAAGGCTCTCCTGGGACCCATTTCCTGGACTTTTGGTCATTTCCTAGATCTACTCTCTTATTTTGCTAGATAACATCTTCTAGTTGTTTTCTGAGACACTGTTTGGAGTGAATGTAAGTATCCGAAAATGTCATTATTCTTTTTTTTTTTTTTGGCTGCATTGGGTCTTTGTTGCTGTGCGCAGGCTTTCTAGTTCACAAATAACAAATGCTGCACAGGGTGTGGAGAAAAGGGAGCTCTCCTACACTACTGGTGGGAATGTAAACTGGTGCAGCCACTCTGGAAAACAGTACAGAGGTTCCTCAAAAAACTAAAACCAGAGTTGCCATATGATCCAGTAAACTCACTCCTAGGCATATATCTGAAGAAAACTATAATTCAAAAAGATACATGCACCCCAGTGTTCACTGCAGCACTATTTACAATAGCCAAGACAGGGAACCAAGCTAAATGTCCATCAACAGATGAATGGATAAAGAAGATGTGGTACATATATAGAATGGAATACTACTCAGCCATAAAAAAGAACGAAACAATGCCATTTGCAGCAACATGGATGCAACTAGAGATTATCATACTAAGTGAAGTAAGTCAGAAATAGAAAGACAAATACCATATGATATCACTTACATGTGGAATCTAAAATATGACACAAATGAACTTACCTAAAAAACAAAAAACAGACTCACAGAGATAGAGAACAGATTTGTGGTTGTCAAGGGGGAGGGTAAGGGGAGAGATGGATTGGGAGTTTGGGATTAGCAGATGCAAACTACTATATATAGAATGGATAAACAACAAGGTCCTACTGTACAGCACAGGGATCTGTATTCAATATCCTGTGATAAACCATAATGGAAAAGAATATGAAAAAGAGGGTATATATATGTATGTATATGTATAACTGAATCACTTTGCTGTACAGTAGAAATTAACACAACATGGTATATCAACTATACTTCAATAAAATAAAATTTTTAAAAAAGGCTGGTCTTGGAGACCTTCAAGATGGTGGAGGAGTAAGACGTGGAGATCACCTTCCTCTCCACAAATACATCAGAAATACATCTACATGTGGAACATCTCCTACAGAACACCTACTGAACGCTGGCAGAAGACCTCAGACCTCCCAAAAGGCAAGAAACTCCCCCACGTACCTGGGTAGGGCAAAAGAAAAAAGGAAAAAGAGACACAAAAGAAGAGGGAAGGGACCTGCACCAGTGGGAGGGAGCTGTGAAGGAGGAAAGGTTTCCACACACTAGGAAGCCCCTTCACTGTTGGAGACACGGGGTGGAGGGGGGAAGCTTTGGAGCCACGGAGGAGAGCACAGCCACAGGGGTGCGGAGGGCAAAGCGGAGAGATTCCCGCAGAGGATCGGTGCCGACCAGCACTCCCCAGCCCAAGAGGCTTGTCTGCTCACCTGCTGGGGAGCGGGGGGTGGGGGGATAGGAGCTGAGGCTCGGGCTTTGATCGGATCCCAGGCAGAGGACTGGTGGCGTGAACACAGCCTGAAGGGGTTAGTGCACCACGGCTAGCCAGGAGGGAGTCCGGGAGAAGTCTGGAGCTGCCGAAGAGGCAAGAGACCATTGTTTCAAGGTGCACAAGGGAATTAAGAGCGCTGCTTAAAGGAGCTCCAGAAACAGGCGCGAGCCCGGCTATCAGCACGGACCCCAGAGACGGGCATGAGACGCTAAGGCTGCTGCTGCCGCCACCAAGAAGCCTGTAAGCGAGCACAGGTCACTCTCCACACCTCCCCTCCCGGGAGCCTGTGCAGCCCTCCACTGCCAGGGTCCCGGGATCCAGGGACAACTTCCCCGGGAGACCGCACGGCGCGCCTCACCCTGGTGCAATGTCACGCTGGCCTCTGCCGCCGCAGGCTCGCCCCGCATCCGTACCCCTGTCTGAGCGAAGAACAGACGCCCTCGGGCGACCTACACGCAGAGGCGGGGCCAAATCCAAAGCTGAGCCCCGGGAGCTGTGCGAACAAAGAAGAGAAAGGGAAATCTCTCCCAGCAGCCTCAGGAGCAGCGGATTAAAGCTCCACAATCAACTGGATGTACGCTGCATCTATGGAATACCTGAATAGACAACGAATCATCCCAAAATTGAGGTGGTGGACTTTGGGAGCAACTGTAGACTTGGGGTTTGCTGTATGCAACTGACTGGTCTCTGGTTTTATGTTTATCTTAGCTTAGTATTTAGAGTTTAACCATTTGTTTATTGATTTGGTTGCTTTGTTTTTTTTTTATATATATAGATTTTGTTTTGTTTCTCCTTTGTCTCTTTTTGTGAGTGTGTATGTGTATGCTTCTTTGTGTGATTTTGTCTGTAGGTTTGCTTTTACCATTTGTCCTAGGGTTCTGTCTGTCCCTTTTCTTTTTTCTTAATATAGTTTTTAGACCTTGTTATCATTAGTGGATTTGTTTTTTGGTGTGGTTGCTCTCTTCTTTCTTTTTTCTTTTTTTTAATACATTTTATTTTTAATAATATAAAAAATTTACTTTAATAACTTTCTTTCTTTTATCTTTCTTTCTTTCTTTTTTTCGCCCTTTTCTTCTGAGCCATATGGCTGACAGGGTTTAGGTGATCCAGCTGGGTGTTGGGCCTGTGTCTCTGAGGTGGGAGAGCCGAGTTCAGGACACTGGTCCACCAGAGACGTCCCAGATCCACATAATATCAAACAGCGAAACCTCTCCCAGACATCTCCATCTCAACGCTAAGACCCAGCTCCACTCAACGACCAGCAAGCTACAGTGCTGGACACCCTATGCCAAACAACTAGCAAGACAGAAACACAACCCCACCCATTAGCAGAGAGGCTGCCTAAAATCATAATAAGGTCACAGACACCCCCAAAAACACAACTGGATGCAGTCCTGCCCACCAGAAAGACAAGATTCAGCCTCATCCACCAGAACACAGGTACCAGTCCCCTCCACCAGGAAGCCTACACAATCCACGGAACCAAACTTAGCCACTGGGGGCAGACACCAAAAACAAAGGGAACTAGGAACCTACAGCCTGCAAAAAGGAGACCCCAAACACAGTAAGTTAAGTAAAATGAGAAGACAGAAATACACAGATGCTCCAGATGAAGAAGCAAGGTAAAAACCCACCAGACCAAACAAATGAAGAGGAAATAGGCAGTCTACCTGAAAAAGAATTCATAGTAATGATAGTAAAGATGATCCAAAATCTTGGAAATAGAATGGAGAAAATACAAGAAAGGTTTAATACAGACCTAGAAGAACTAAACAGCAAACAAACAATGATGACCAACACAATAAATGAAATTAAAAATTCTCTAGAAGTAATCAATAGCAGAATAACTGATGCATAAGAATGGATAAGTGACCTGGAAGATAAAATAGTGGAAATAACTACCACAGAGCAGAATAAAGAAAAAAGAATGAAAAGAATTGAGGACAGTCTTAGAGAGCTCTGAGACAACATTAAACGCACCAACATTCAAATTATAGGGGTCGCAGAAGAAGTAGAGAAAAAGAAACAGACTGAGAAAATATTTGAAGAGATTATAGGTGAAAACTTCCCTTATGGGAAAAGAAACAGTCAAGTCCAGGAAGCACAGAAAGTCCCATACAGAATAAATCCAAGGAGAAACATGCCAAGACACATATTAATCAAACTATCATAAATTAAATACAAAGAAAAAATATTAAAAGCAGCAA
>NC_041221.1:69796834-69797308 GCF_002837175.3 Physeter macrocephalus | reverse complement strand
AACAAATGCTAAAGGAACTTCTCTAGGCAGGAAACAAAAGGAAGGAAAAGACCTACAATAACAAACCCAAAACAATTAAGAAAACGGTAATAGGAACATACATAGCGATAATTACCTGAAATGTAAAAGGATTAAATGCTCCCACCAAAAGATATAGACTGGCTGAATGAGTACAAAAACAAGACGCGTATATATGCTGTCTAAAAGAGACCCACTTCAGACCTAGGGACACATACAGACTGAAAGTGAGGAGATGGAAAAAGATATACCATGCAAATGGAAATCAAAACAAAGCTAGAGTAGCAATTCTCATATCAGACAAAATAGACTTTAAAATAAAGACTATTACAAGAGACAAAGAAGGACACATAATGATCAAGGGATCGATCCATGAAGAACATATAACAATTGTAAATATTTATGCACCCAACATAGGAGCACCTCAATACATAAGGCAAATACTAACAGTCATAA
>NC_041221.1:69796099-69796634 GCF_002837175.3 Physeter macrocephalus | reverse complement strand
CAATGGACAGATCATCCAAAATGAAAATAAATAAGGAAACACAATC
This sequence comes from Physeter macrocephalus, assembly GCF_002837175.3. NCBI lineage: Eukaryota > Metazoa > Chordata > Mammalia > Artiodactyla > Physeteridae > Physeter > Physeter macrocephalus. Next base: position 69,796,588 of record NC_041221.1, on the reverse strand, counting down.
TTTAAGTGATACAATAAACAAGATGGACTCAATTAATATTTATAGGACATTCCATCCAAAAACAACAGAATACACTTTCTTCTCAAGTGCTCATGGAACATTCTCCAGGATAGATCATATCTTGGGTCACAAATCCAACCTTGGTAAATTTAAGAAAATTGAAATCGTTTCAAGTATCTTTTCCTACCACAATGATATGAGACTAGAAATCAATTACAGGAAAAAAATCTGTAAAAAATACAAACACATGGAGGCTAAACAACACATTACTAAATAACCAAGAGATCACTGAACAAATCAAAGAGGAAATAAAAAAATACCTAGAAATAAATGACAAAGAAAACATGATACCCAAAACCCATGGGGTGCAGGAAAAGCAGCTCTAAGAGGGAAGTTTATAGCAATACAATCCTACTTCAAGAAACAAGAAACAACTCAAATAAACAACCTAACCTTACCCCTAAAGCAATTAGAGAAAGAAGAACAAAA
>NC_041221.1:69794125-69795324 GCF_002837175.3 Physeter macrocephalus | reverse complement strand
TAAAAAAACCCTCCAGAAAGTAGGCATAGAGGGAACTTACCTCAACATAATAAAGGCCATATATGACAAACCCACAGCCAACATCATCCTCAATGGTGAAAAACTGAAACCATTTCCTCTAAGATCAGGAACAAGACAAGGTTGTCCATGCTCACCACTATTATTCAACACAGTTTTGGAAGTTTTAGCCACAGCAATCAGAGAAGAGAAATAAAAAAGGATCCAAGTCAGAAAAGAAGGAGTAAAGCTGTCACTGTTTGCAGATGACATGATACTATACATAGAGAATCCTAAATATGCTTCCAGAAAACTACTAGAGCTAATCAATGAATTTGGTAAAGTAGCAGGATACAAAATTAAGGCACAGCAATTTCTTGCATTCCTATACACTAATGATGAAAAATCTGAAAGAGAAATTAAGGAAACACTCCTATTTACTATTGCAACAAAAAGAATAAAATACCAAGGAATAAACCTACTTAAGGAGACAAAAAATCTGTATGCAAAAGTATAAGACACTGATGAAAGAAAATAAAGATGATTCAAACAGAGGGAGAGACATAATACCATGTTCTTGGATTGGAAGAATCAACATTGTGAAAATGACTAGACTACCCAAAGCAAACTACAGATTCAGTGCAATTAGTATCTAACTACCAATGGAATTTTTCACAGAACTAGAACAAAAAATTTCACATTTTATATGGAAACTCAAAAGACCCCGAATAGCCAAAGCAATCTTGAGAAAGTAAAACGTAGCTGGAGGAATCAGGCTCCTGGACGTCAGACTATACTACAAAGCTACAGTAATCAAGACAGTATGGTACTGGCACAAAAACAGAAATATAGAAACTCTTAGAGGAAAACATAGGCAGAACACTCTATGACATAAATCACAGCAAGATCTTTTTTGACCCACCTCCTAGAGAAATGGAAATAAAAACATAAATAAACAAATGAGGCCTAATGAAACTTAAAAGTTTTTGCACAGCAAAGGAAACCATAAACAAGACGACAAGACACCCTCAGAATGAGGGAAAATATTTGCAAATGAAGCAACTAACAAAGGATTAATCTCTAAAATTTACAAGCAGCTCATGCAGCTCAATATCAAAAAAACAAACAACCCAATCCAAAAATGGGCAGAAGACCTAAATAAACATTTCTCCCAAGAAGATATACAGATTGCCAACAAACAC
>NC_041221.1:69782029-69793299 GCF_002837175.3 Physeter macrocephalus | reverse complement strand
GAGGGAGGGAGATGCAAGAGGGAGGAGATATGGGGATATATGTATATGTATAGCTGATTTACTTTGTTATAAAGCAGAAACTAACACACCGCTGTAAAGCAATTATACTCCAATAAAGATGTTAAAAAAAAATTTCAAATTTGAAAAAAAAAAAAAGGCTTGTCTTTATCTCACCTGACTAGCACTCTCATCTAAAGAGTGCTAAACCTGATAATGGGACACAGAGTATTTGTTGAAAATATTTATAGGCAAATGTTTTAGTCCCTGCTACCCAGTGCAATGAACAACAGTTGTAGCAAACAGCAGATGAACCAAAAAGCTTGGGAGGAAAATCTCAGAGTGGGAAACTTAGAAAGACACACATGCCCAGGTTCAAGTTCATGTTTAGCTGTGTTCATCCTCAGGAAAGACCTGAAAAAGCCCTACACTCTCACCTCCGGCTGACTTTGAGGCTCTGAAGAAGCAGGAAGTGAAGGTTAATGCAGGGTTGTCAGCCCCCTGGCCGAGTGTTGAAGGCATATCAATACACACACAAGCCCCTCTGCAAAGACTGGGAGTTTGTTTGGTTCTAGGCATTGAAGGAAATCCCTATCCAATCATTAGCTGATCACTAAGCTAGGGTTATTCAGGGAACTTGAACAGCCAAAACAATTATGACAAGAAAAACAAAGCTGGAAGACACACACTTCCTGATTTCAAAACTTATTACAAAGGTAGAGTAATCAAAATAGTGTGGTACTGGCATAAAAATAGACAAATAGAACAATGGAATAGAACTGAGAGTCCAGCAATAAACTCATATAATTGTGGTCAACTGCTTTTCAAAACGGATGCCAAGACCATTCATTGGGGAAAGAATAGTCTTTTCAACAAACGGTGCTGTGACAACTGGATATCCACATGCAAAAGAATGAAGATGGATCCTTATCTCACACCATATATAAAAATGAAGGCAAAATGGATAAAAGGTCTAAATGTAAAACTAAAAATGCTTAGAAGGAAATACAGGTTTAAGCCTTCACAACCTTAGGTTAGGCAATGGTTTCTTAAATAAGACTCCAAAGTCATAAGCAACAAAAGAAAAAATAGGTAAAATTAGACTTCATCAAAATTAAAAGCATTTGTACATCAAAAGACACTACCAAGAGAGTACAAAGACAGTCCACACAATGGGAGAAAATATTTGTAAATCATGTATCTGTTATTGGGCTAATATTCAGACATAAAATGAACACTTACAACTCAAAAATAAAAAGACAAACCACACAGCTGAAAAATGTGCAAGGGATTTGAACACACATTTCTCCAAAGAAGATTTGTAAATGGCCAATATGCATAAGAGAAGATGCTCAACATCATCGGTCATTAGGTAAATGCAAATCAAAGTCAAAATAAGATACCAACTCATACCTACTAGGATGGCTCTAATCAAATAACAGATAATAACAAGTGTTTGTTAGGATGTAGAGAAGTTGGAACTCTCATACTTTCCTGATGGGAGTGTAAAATGGTGTAGCTATTTTGGAAAACAGTTTGGCAGTTTCTCAAAAAATTACTATATTATCCAACAGTTCCACTCTCAGGTATATATCCAAGAAAATGGAAAACTTATGTCCACATAAATACTTGTACACAGATGTTCATAGCTACATTATTCATAGTAGCCCAAAACTGGAAACACTACAAATGTTCATTAAATGAATGGAAAACCAAATGTGGTATATTTATCTACACAATAGAATATAATTCAAAAATAAAAAGGAATGAAGTACTGATATATGCTACAACATGGATGAACCTGGAAAACATTGTGCTGAGTAAAAGAAGCCAGACACAAAGGCCTTCATATTCTGTGACTCCATTTATTTAAAATATCAATAATAGGCAAATCCCTGGAGATGGAAAGTAGACTGATGGTTGCCAGAGAATAGAAAGAGAGGGAAGTTGGGAGTGACTGCTAACAGGTACAGAGTTTCTTGGAGACATGATGGAAAAGTTCTGGAATTAGATAGTGGTTATAGTTGCACAGCATTGTGAACATACCCAAAACCTCTGAATTGGACACTTCATACTGGTTGAAATGGTTAATTTTATGTTATGTGGATTTAATCTCATTCATAATAATAAAGCTCATGTTGACGACAGGCTTTCTTTTTGTAAAATAAAAAGTGCTGCCAAGCAACAAAATAAATCAATGTTGGTTTGCACCATATGATAAATGAGAGAACTGTTGCAACAAAAGCATTCCAACAATCTTCTCTGTATGCACTATGGCAGGATTGTTCAGCTTTTGTTTTCTGGACATATTCCATGGTATGACCTATAATTTCCCCAGTTTCCCACTGACCCTCATGCCAAGTGGCCTGGAGACCTTGCTTCTTGCCCCTAGAGGTCCTGGCATATCTGGCTGGATGACCAGTGTCCAGATGGAGCGACAGCGTCAATCACTTCCCCCACCACTGTAGGCTGGCACAAGCAAGCTGGCCTTCACTGCTTGTGTCTGCAAGCCCTTGTTTTCATCACCGAGTGTCCTGCTTGCTGTCCTTGAAAGGGAAACGTTAGCTGACACTGTATCTTTAAAAGGTTAAGAAAAGAAGTTACTGCTGGTCATCTTTAATTTGACTACGTGTTAAAGTGAGAACTCTGTACGTGTGCCTCACACACAACCTTGGTGGAAGACAGAAGTGAACAGTGGAGGTCCACCCAAGCCATCCTGGTTATTGTAACGTCATTATTAATAATAAGGCTTTGTTTAAAACAAAACCCAAAAATCTGAGGCAAATACTAAACAGGAAAGGATGCCAGGAAAAGAGGTTAATCTGGACTTCCCAGTCAAATCAGGACCTGTGTCGTGCTAACTCAAATGCAAGCCATCGAAGGATAAGTGTCAAATGCCTGGCACAGAAATTAAGTCTACAGAGGTGAGGGGTGGAGATCACGTCTGGTCCCTTAAAGGCTTGTGTTTTGTGCTGTAATAATATCATGTAATAATAACAGGTAAAGAGAGGGGAGAAAGGACAATCTGAGAAGAGTGGAAAAGGGGCAGAAAAGCAAAAGGTTCATTTAGAAAGGAACAAACAGAGAAGTTTCCCATGGAGTTCATCTGTTATTGAGTATTGACAGAAGTCATGTTTTAATTTGATTACCTATATTTTCCAACTGTCTGTATACAAACGATGCCTAGGTACTGTTCACATTATCTAACTTCTGGCTCGATGCCTCGTTTTCAAAATAATAAGGAGAAGAACAGGAAAAAGTATTAAACAGCTTGCAAAAGCAAGGGCATTTTCTCTATCTCCTAGTAAACATGTAAAGTCCTCAAAATACTACATGAATGAATAACCATCATTGGTATGGATAACCCTTAAAATTCCTGTTAAAACATTGAGATTTATTTTAAAAGACTTCCTTCCATTAGGTTTATTAAAGACTTAGTACCCACCAAAATGAAGCATAATAATGAAGGAGGCTCAAACTGAGGGTCTGTCATGTATTTTCACCCTGCCCAAGCTGACAGTTGCTTCTGGCTTTCTAAGCTCCTGTGCAGAGCCATGAAATCCTTCCCAGAAAGCACTAAGTGCCCAGAGCCTTTCACCTCTTTCCTCCCCACAGATTTCTCCAGAGCCTTTGCTGCCACAGAGACCACAAGTGGTTGGATGTTTACCAGTACATTTGATACTGTTTTCAGCCTACAGTCTGAATGTTCTTACGATGTAATTTGGTATTTCCAAAGTTTTGCCAGAAATGTGTGCAAATAACTACTTTTGTAATTTAGGTACATATAATTCAGTTTCCAGAGTAAAATTAGTCACACAAGAGTTTCCAAGGAAGCTGCTGCATAGCACAGGGAGATCAGCTCAATGTTTTGTGATGACCTAGAGGGGTGGGATAGGGAAGGTGGGAGAGAGGCTCAAGAGGGACGGGATATGGGGATATATGTATACATATAGCTGACACACTTTGCTGTATAGCAGAAACTAACCCAACATTGTAAAGCAGTTATACTCCAATAAAGATGGAAAAAAAAAAAGAAGAGTTTCCAACAGATACTCCTTAATTGATCTTCCATCCTCTAAATTATCTCCCATCCTTCTCACCCTATTAGGTGTAGCTTTCTGAAAATGGCACTTTCCTGTAGGAATCAAAGTGTTTCAGTGACCATCACACTTACAGGAAAAAGTTAATTGGGTACAAAGGTGTTGTTTGTTTGTATTTCAAATTGTTGTTTGTATTCCCTGAAGCGGGGAACTATTATGGATCCAAAACATATTTTCATCTACTATTCAGTTGGATTTTCATGGAGATTATAAATTTAGAATATGGGATGAGCGTCATAATTAGAAAGTCTGAGCTGAAATCTGTATTTTAAAATTTATGAGGCACCAAAATGAGGTTTTTGAAGTATGATAAAAGTGGAGGAACTATATGCTTTAACTACATAATCTTGAAACACCAACTTACTTAAGCCATTTCTGAGGGAGAAAGTCTATTAAATCAACTGCTGAGCTGCCTTAGATCAGAACATGAAGTAGAGGTTCTTGTCCCAACAGAGTGATGACTTGTAGTTTTATTGTCAGAAAAATTCAGATGTGTCAGTGATGAAACCAAAAATGAAAAAACAAATATTCATTTTAAAAGTTAGAACTGACCTATATAAAATAGTTTAGACTTAGTAAAACTTCACGTTTAGCCCTAGACACTTGTGACATGGCATCAGACTTCTGCTCCATGGAGAGGCAGGCGGCTGGCTGGAGAGTAGCAGGAAGCCAGTCAGGTCAGAGAGCAACGACTTTTTTATTGTTTTAAGAAAAATTCAATTTAAAAATTAGATTTATGAGAAAGGGTCATGAAAAGTTGAACAGTTTCTCCCAGGAGGAGACATAATGGCTGTCACAAGAACAGGACTTTTTATTCTCAAGGATGGTAACCTGAAATTAAGCGCAATGTCATGGCCAAAGCTGGCCGTGCGCTGAGTAACTGAGCTGCCTTGAGTCAGGGTCAAGCTGAGCGGGAAGCACTTAGGACGGTGCCAGGGGTTAGAGCCCTTTCCTCAGAAAACCAAGAGAAGGCAGATTGAAATGTGGCAATTCCTGGAAGAGAGAGGAGACATTTTTCTTAAGGGTTAAATCCAAAGGAAATGTTATCCTTTATTATCTCAGGTATACTGGATATCGATATTTTCTGCAAAGGTACTTCTCCTGGTTTCTTATTCTGTGAGCTCTTAAGACCAGAGTGCAGAAGCCCAAGGCCTGGTGCTTGCGGGGCTGCCTTGGGTTAAGAATGCCTAGTGACCAGTGTACCACCAAAGTGTAAGGGAGAAGAGATGCTGCTGCCCTCTTCTTTATGAGTCACCAGTGAAAGGAAGGTTCATTTGATGCCACCAACTTTGAAGGAGCTGTTCAGTCTTCTGTGGTTTCCTTAAAGCTAAACAGAGTCAAACTCCTTTTGGTAGGGAGACACAGGCGTAAAAAAAAAAATCCCATCTTCTTACATACAGATGGCCAACAGGCACATGAAAAGGTACTCAACATCGCTAATTATTAGAGAAATGAAATCTAAACCACAATGAGGTATCACTTCACACTGTTCAGAATGGCCATCATCAAAACGTCTATAAATAATAAATGCTGGAGAGGGTGTGGAGAAAAGGAAACCCTCCTACGCTGTTGATGGGAATGTTAATTGGTGCAGCCACTATGGAGAATGGTGGAGCTATGGTATGGAGGTTCTTCAAAAAACTAAAAATAGAGCTACCTTGATCCTGCAATCCCACTCCTGGGCATATATCCAGAAAAGACAAAAACTCTAATTCGAAAGGATACATGCACCCCAATGTTCATAGCAGCTCTATTTACAATAGCCAAACGTGGAAGCAACCAAAATGTCCATCGACAAATGAATGGCTAAAGAAGATGTGGTATATATATATATATATATATATATATATATATATATATATACACACACACACACACATACATACACACAATGGAATACTACTTGGCCATAAAAAAGAATGAAATTATGCCATTTGCAGCAAAATGGATGTACCTAGAGATTATCATACTAAGTGAAGTAAGTCAGATAAAGACAAATATTATGATATCACTTATACGTGGAGTCTAAAAAATAGTTCAAATGAACTTATTTACAAAACAGAAACAGACCCACAGACCTAAAAAACAAACTTATATTTACCAAAGGGGAGGGTGTAAGGGATAAATTGGGAACATGGGGTTAACAGATGCACACTACTATATATAAAATAGATAAACAACAAGGATTTACTGTATAGCACAGAGAATTATATTCAGTATATTGTAATAAACTATAATGGAAAAGGATTTTTAAAAGAATATAGACATATACACATATATGTATAACCAAATCACTTTGCTGTACAACTGAAATTAACACAATATTGTAAATCAACTATACTTCAATAAAAAAATTTTTTTTTAAATCCCATCTTCCTCTAATTTGTCAAAGCTAGATTTGGTTTTGCCTTAGAAATGAGGACAATAAGCCTCAGTTAAACCTTTGAAGTGCTCTGTGTTCAACACTTTGTGTCTGATTTCTAATCAAGGCCCCTAGACTTAATGCCACCCCATTCTTGGGTTTGCAGCTGTGATTATGGATGAATTGGAGCCAGAAACATACACCTGCCTCAAGTCCCTGTATTAATACTGAACACCTTTTCTAACAGAAACAGGCCAGGAGGATACTCATTCTCTCCTGTGCTATCCTGCTCCACACTGATACACAGAACAGCCCATCCTGAGAAAGGCATAGCCGTTTGAAAAGGTGAGATTACATAGGCATAAACGCAAATTAGTGCCATATGTTGAAAAGCCTTTGTTACTTATGCCTGAACCAGATGCTTCTATCCCCTACATTATATTTGCAATCAATCATTTTTAGCTCTTTTTCCTGATGCAATGTCAATTTAATAAAAGAATGGTGCTTACTTTTTTCTTCATGACTATGAAAGCTCTCATGACCAAATAACCTCACTATTTCATCTCAGAAAGGTTCCCCTTGGAATTAATTACTTTGAAATCAAAGTAGCCACAGCTCCTTTTAAAAACATCATTGGCAATTCTTCCCAACAGATTATCCACCATAATTGAATCAAATTTTCACCATTATGTCACAGAGAAGAATTAGAGCCATAAAAATATATGGTGAACCATTACAGTTTAACCCAATTATTCCATGGCAGTTTTCAAATGATATTCTTATTATTACTTTACATTGTAAAATGGATTTTTAAATGTCCTGCTGTGGAATTAAGCCTGAAATTTAAACATGGACATATGGGATCCATGAAATTCTGCCTTGAGTGTAACATACATCATCAACATTGTGTAAATGTATTACTACTCGTTTTTAAAAAAATATTAACTGAAGTATATACATATATTGCTCTTTTGAAAGTTTAGAGAAAGTTGACTTTCAAATAAGGTGACTCTCAGATAATAAAACCCATTCCCCAAGCTCCCCAAGAATATCCCTCCCATTATTTTATTTTCTGTCTCTTAGTTCTTCCTTTCTCTGCGCGCTACCCCAGCATCTGCCTCTTTCACTATTGCCTAATGAAAACCTATATCAATTTTCTTGATCTTGAGCTGAGTCAGATTGAAGACACACTCAGCTCAGGTTTTTTTCCTTGTAGACCCACTGAGCATTTCATCCTCATCTGTTACTGAAAAATTAGATATGGGGCTACAAGGTATGGGGGTATAGGGCTGGATTCAGGTACAATTAGATTCAGGGATAAAATAATTCATTGTATTGGATAATTATTTTTCACCATCCCGTGGCTGAGCCTCCTGCTACACTGGCTTAATGCTTAGACTCCATGATGAACCCCTGACAGCTTGAGCTCTCTCTTTGCTGTAATTAAATTCATATAGTGGCTAAAATCTCTCAGGTGGGCAAAAGAGCAAGAGTTTTCAGAAAGTTCTCTTACAAGTCTGAGGTTCACTCTGACTGGACCAGGTTAAGTCATATGCATCTCTTGAATCAATCATTGTAGTCATGGGAATATGATATAGTAATTGGCTTAAACCATGATCATATGTTGACCCTGAATCTTGGGGGGAAACCCCCCCAAGACTACATAGATCCAGCATAGAGGGTGGATTCCTCACTCCCAAAGTCAGAGACCATAACCAGAAAAAGAATATAGTTGGGGAGGTAAATGATTAATATGGTTGAGAATGATCTTTCTACCCAGTCTCTATAGCCTGAGCACCTAGCACAGTGCCTGGCACAGTGTAGACTGTTCACTGAAAGAATAAATGTGTGGTACATATGCGTTACTGTACCCTCCGCGTTTCCTTCCCTTGCTCCAGCCCAACAACTTTTCCAGTGCAGTAAGGCATCTGGTGAATTCTTAGCTGACATCCACTGAGTATTCCTTTAACCACGTCTTTCCTTTTTTTATACAGCTGAGCTCTGCCCAAGAAGGTGAGAGTCATTTGAGTTACTCCAGAGCAATCCAGTTGTTTTTGAAGAAACTGAGTGCAATTGAGTTGCTTGTTGATATCTTCAGGGGCAACTGAATAGTGCCTGATAGAGTTGGGAGCAATTCAGTTGCATCAGAAAACTTCTCACTGTTCAACTGGGCTTAAAAATTATTATGCCCGTACATAACTCTACCTCCATGACATGTAATAATTGTCCTCTGCATGAAAGCCAGCCTAGGGGAAGACTTTTTAAACAATTTTTGACCCATAATACTAATCTATTTTTTAGTCATCAAAAATAAATCTGAATGTTCTTCTAATGGCTGTAAAGAAAGCTAGAGAGAGTTTTTCTAAACAAATAGCTATTTAAATAGGTGGAACTGTGGCAGTAGTGGCCAAAAGCATATATCTAGCAGAAGGTGCAAATTGCAATCCTAAAGTTAGAGAAAGAGGCCTTCTAGAAGAGAAAAGAGGACACTACAGAAGGCTTGCTCCAAGAGGTTTTTTCCTGTGGACCTAATTAGGGGTAAGGAATGTGCTGTTCAAGACCTCTCCTCAGAAAAAGTTCAGTTCAGAGAATTCTACTTTGATTTATTATGAGGCTGAGAGTGAATGTGATATAACAAATTAGGTAAATTCACATAAGTGAATTTTCAATACTTTGGCCTCACCTACTCTGACTTTGAAGGCTTCATGAGTTTCATCCTGACTTTTGTTCTCATTATTATTTGCAACAAGTAACTGAATATAGGGAATGGAACACTGGGGTCACATTACTCTATTTAGTTACCATAGCAGCCTGTCCTTTGATTAACTATCAAACGGGCAGTTTGTCTTTGGCAGTCAAGGTCGGCTTCCCCAGCCATGTCTCTCAGAACTCTCCACACCTTGGTGGAGACAATTTTTAACTCTCAACTGCCCAGTGGCCCATGCCCTCACTCTCCCCATTTACCAAACTGTTCTTCAATAGTTCACACACATTTAGCGATACATGACAATGACTCAAAATGCTGCACCACTGTGGATATTTGAGTTTTGATACATATCCGAGCCTTAAAGTCATTACATATCAGCAGTGGAATTGCAGACCCCGTCATGGAGGAGACAAGACTCCAAGGGATACTGAGCTTCTTGACCTGAGCATGGGCCATGTGGATGTAGTCAGTTGTACACTAAGGATGTACTTTCCTGTGTGCATCTTATACTTCAATTCAGCATTAAAGAAAAATATCCAGGAGAGAGATAAGGAAGTCTGCATTAAAGTCAGAGTGGAGAGAAGTAGTCTCATTTCAGAGATTTCAGCAATCAAATCAATAGGGCTTGACAATTAATTGAATGTGAGCAAAGGGAGCCAGGAGTCATAGTGTTTGGGATGCCAGGTTGATAACATTAGCATTAACCAAGATGGGGTTTATGGAAGAAGAATATAGGAGAAGAATAGGTTTTAGGGGAAGATAACAGGTTTTACTTTTGGATATGTTGAGCTTGAGCCATTGAGGCAATAGACAGCTTTGAAATAAAGTTCAGCATCTTGGGAGAGAAGAGGAGTCCAGAAATAGATGTAGATCATTGATGTGTCAGTGGTAAATGAAGCGATTTTCAGTTGAAAGTTAGCCAGGAGAATGTATTTGAATGTATTATTTGAGAAAAAAGTAGATTGAGCTTGGACCCCTGGGGAGCATCAATATATTACACATTCTCTCTCTCAGTAGATTGATAGGTAGGTAGAGATATAGATGTATATATATATATATATATATATGTATATATATATATATATATATATATATAATATGTATGTATGTCTAGACAGAGAAAGAGAGAGTCAATGAAGCCACACAGAAGACCAGAGAGGGGTGATCAGTAGGAGCAGATGGAACAATTTCATGGAAATCAACCATTTTGGCAATATCTCAAGATGCTTTGATTGGATACCATGTAGTAAAAATTTTCTCTCCTTCTTATATGGAGAATGAAGGAAATGGATTAAAGCCATCGTAGAATCAAAATTTTTAACAATCAATATAGCACGGGTACCCACCAATCAGAATGGACCTTCAACCAGTCAGGAGGAATGCTGGCACATAAACCACCTGTGAGGTCACATTGGTGGCATGTGGCTGAGTGTGCACCTCCCAAGACCCTCATTGATTGCTACTGAGGTGCAGTATAAGGTAGAGGTTAAGAGAGTGGGTTTCAGGGCTTCCCTGGTGGCACAGTGGTTGAGAGTCCACCTGCCGATGCAGGGGACTCGGGTTCGTGCCCCGGAAGATCCCACATGCCGCGGAGCGGCTAGGCCCGTGAGCCATGGCCGCTGAGCCTGCGCGTCCGGAGCCTGTGCTCCGCAACGGGAGAGGCCACAACAGTGAGAGGCCCACATACCGCCAAAAAAAAAAAAAAAAAAAAAATGGGTTTCAGATCCAGTCTGCCTGAGGTTTATTTCTGGTTCAGCCATATTCTAGCTGTGTGATCTTAGAATAGTCAGCTAGACACAAACTTCTCTGTCTCTATTTCCTTATCTATGCAATGAGGATAATCAGAGCTGTGAAAAATGAGTTTTAAAAAGTTTTTTTTAAAAAAGCAAACTAGGGCTTCCCTGGTGGCGCAGTGGTTGAGAGTCCGCCTGCCGATGCAGGGGACACGGGTTCGTGCCCTGGTCCGGGAAGATCCCACATGCCGCGGAGCGGCTGGGCCCGTGAGCCATGGCCGCTGAGCCTGCGCAGCCGGAGCCTGTGCTCCACAACGGGAGAGGCCACAGCAGTGAGAGGCCCGCGTACCGCAAAAAAAAAAAAAAAAAAA
>NC_041221.1:69781363-69781760 GCF_002837175.3 Physeter macrocephalus | reverse complement strand
TGGCACATATATACAATGGAATATTACTCAGCCATAAAAAGAAACGAAATTGAGTTATTTGTGGTGAGGTGGATGGACCTAGAGTCTGTCATACAGAGCAAAGTAAGTCAGAAAGAGAAAAACAAATACAGTATGCTAACACATATATATGGAATCTAAGAAAAAAAAAGGTCATGAAGAACCTAGGGGTAAGACAGGAATAAAGGTACAGACCTACTAGAGCATGGACTTGAGAATATGGGGAGGGGGAGGCTGTGACGAGGTGAGACAGTGGCATGCACATATGTACACTACCAAGCGTAAAGTGGATAGCTAGTGGGAAGCAGCCGCATAGCACAGGGAGATCAGCTAGGTGGTTTGTGACCACCTAGAGGGGTGGGATAGGGAGGGTGGGAGG
>NC_041221.1:69763097-69779463 GCF_002837175.3 Physeter macrocephalus | reverse complement strand
GTGAGAGAGTGGCATGGACATATGTACACTACCAAGCGTAAAGTGGATAGCTAGTGGGAAGCAGCCGCATAGCACAGGGAGATCAGCTAGGTGGTTTGTGACCACCTAGAGGGGTGGGATAGGGAGGGTGGGAGGAAGGGAGATGCAGGAGGGAAGAGATATGGGAACATGTGTATATGTATAACTGATTCACTTTGTTATAAAGCAGAAACTAACACACCATTGTAAAGCAATTATACTCCAATAAAGATGTTTTAAAAAAAAAGTTTTTAGAACAATGCCTGCCATGTGGAGAGCACTAAAAAATGTTAGTTGTTAATATTATTTCTGGAAAATGACTTCCTAGGTCTTGGGGGAAATCAGCCTCCCTAAACCCACAGAGTTGAGTCTTGCTCTTTCAGATGTGTTGAATCCATATGCACAGGCAATGATGCATTCATGCAACCATGATCTCCTCTTGGACAAACTCCTAAATTCAATTAGCATCTTTAGTTCAGCTAAACAAAATGTGGGAAGAAATCCCAACTGCTTCAGATACTTTAGTTAGATGAAATCAGTAAGGGAGAAAAAAATATTTGAAATGAAACCAAAAACTCACATTAGACACATTTCATGGTTGGAACTACAAGAACTTCAAAGGCATTTGCTTTTCTGGAGCAAGGTTTGGGGGTTTTGACTAAAATGCTATTTGAGAAGTGGAATTCAGAAGGGAAGAGACACTTTGTGGTACAACTGTTTCATCTCTGTATCCTGAGATGGACTTTTGCCAGAGTACTTCCTTAAGTTCTGTTTACAGTGGCCATTATTTTGTGGGAAAATAAAAAGAGCTCTTAAATCACAAATCAAAGAAAAAATCGGAGAAGATATGTTTGAATGAACAAGGAAGAGATCATAAAATGTTCTCTGTGGCTTGCAGAAAAATCTGCTTGTCTGTACTATCTTCTACGATTTGTAAAATCCTGCAGAATTGAAAGCTCCGAGAAACCACAGTGGTGGGCCAGCTTAGGAGTAGTTTCTTGGGGATTGTAGGGTAATTGATTAAAAATGAAAATTTCCAGGCTTCCTCCCAGAAGAGTGAGGACAGACCAAGAGAAGGAGAAGAGCACAGTGGGTTCACCATCGTTAAAGGTGGTGGCTCAAATGTCACCTGTACAGCCTGGCTCACACTTAACACTCAATATTAAATGATCCCCTTTGTTGTTCTTTAATCTCTTGCTTTCATTTTCTTTACAGCACTTCTGTTAAGTAGATTGCTTGCTTTCTTGCTTATGTCTATTTCTCCTCTAGACTATAACTCCATGAGGGCAGGGACTATTCTGTTCCTCGTTGTATCTCCAGTTCCCAGAACACCGAGAATACAGAAGGATGCTCAGGCATTTGTGTCGAATGAATGTGTAAATGAATGAGTGAATGCAGTTGCTGTAGTGACTATTTTGAATAAGCTGTTGCGTAAATTCCGTGCCATGTGTATATATCAGTCTAATTGGCATCTGATCAATTTGATAGGGATTTTCATCAAATTAAACAGTACAATCAAAAACTGATCAACCCAGGAATTTCATTTGGAGCCATAGTTTAGACCTGTTCTAACTGTAACTTTAATTTAGACAGAGAGGTTGAAAATTGTCTTCCTGGTACACCTCTTTCAAAATTTTCTTTTCTACTTGGTTGATGTCACAGTCATAATAATAACTAATAATAGAATAACTGATAATAACTAATAATAATAATAGAAAACAAATAATATATTATATTGCAGAAAAATTAGGTTGTTGAGGCAAAATGGTCAATCTAGGTAAGTCAAATCAAATCAGGGGCTTAGTGATTATGGAGCAATTGACCTGCAAGTGGCCAGTATACTGACCCTTGAATCACCTGATTTAGAGCTTGGACAGAACTTATAACACTAGACCACACTCTCTGCATCCTTATTTTAAATAACTAAGAAGAACTTTCTAGAGTTTAATAGGTGCTGAATCTTACTATTTGAAAAGCTTATAGGTATCATTCATTAGTTTGGGAAGAAAGTCTTAGAAAAAGATAGATAAAAAGGAAGAAAGAAGGGAGGGAGATTGGCAGGTAGTAAAACACACACACACACACACACACACACACACACACACACACACACACACACACACACACCTCTAAAACAAATTCAAACAAAACTCAATTCCCTAAAATCCGAAGCACTTAAAATGAAAATGAAATGGTGTCTCTAAAGCGTATTACCAGAAGCAACATACAAATGAGGGACCAGCATAGTATCCTGGATGTTTTTATGAGGAAAAAATATAAAATATCTAGCAGCTGGCTCCACTGTTGGAAAAGTTCTGTAGAAAATATATTTTACCAAATGCACTGAATTAGGTAAGTGAGAAAGGGTCTCTTAATATGAAGGAAATGTGAACCATTTTGTTTGCTTGATGTTAACTCTCTGTGGTTCTAAGTGTAAAAACAGAGCATTCTAAAACCACATAGACGAAGCCCTCCGCAAAATCCATGAGGGAGCTTTTGTGCATATCATAATAATGATGACTATTATGGTTCTTCACTGGCAGAAAAAAGTTCTGTTGAGGAAAAAGATATTTTCTTCTAGGGGTTAAGTTGTATAAAATTGAAATAGTTCAGTATAAAGTGATGAAGAACTGTGTGGGGAGAGGATGAACAAAGGTAGTTTTACAGCATAAATGGAATTCCTTTCCATGCTTTGTAGGTATTTGATGACTAAAGGAATTAATTATCATTTTCATAATGTATGCCAGCCTCCATACTAAATATTTTACTTAAGTTTTTTGGTTTTAGCCTCATAATCATCCCATGTGGTACATATCATCACTCCTGTTTCTCAGGTGGGGATATAAAACTCAAGGTCAAACAGCTATTGAGAAGTAGAGCTGTCTGGTGGTGAAACCCACACTCCCATGTGGCAGCCAGCAGCTTGAGAAGACTTCAACAAGAGAGTCCGATTCCGGCCTGCCATGAAGATTAGGCTATCCTTCATTTGCTGCAACATGGATGGACCTAGAGGTTCTCATACTAAGTGAAGTAAGTCAGACAAAGACAAATATTATATCATGTCACTTATATGTGGAATCTAAAAAAAAAAAGATACAAATGAACTTATTTACAAAACAGAAATAGGCCCACAGACATAGAAAACATATGGTTACCAAAGGGGAAAATGGGGGAGGGATAAATTAGGAGTTTGGGATTAACATATATATACCACTGTATATAAAATAGATAACCAACAAGGACCTACTATATAGCACAGGGAACTATACTCAATATCTTACAATAACCTATAAGGGAGGAGAATGTAAGAAAAGAATATATATATATTTTTATATACCTATATATATAACTGAATCACTTTGCTGTACACCTGAAACTAACACAACATTGTAAATCAACTATATTTCAATAAAAATTTTTAAAAAATTAAATAAATGGAGACAACTAATCTAAATAAAAGACACTCCTTATTGTTCCACTAAAAAAAAAAAAAAAAAAAAAACTGGGCTATCCTGAACTTTGGGATAAGCCAGTTCCCTCCAGAACCTTAATTATCTCTCTCCCCTGGAGAGAACAAGGAGGTTAACAGGGTAGAAGACAGCCGTGGTCAACTAGGCAGAACCAGAACACAGCCTGAGGACAGATGATACTTGGGCACCATGTGAGGGGTCGTGTTGTGTTCCCACAGCATCTGTAGGCAGATTTTCATACTTCTGACACTATGATGGATTCAAACCTACCAAGAAAGGTAACAGTCAATTCCGACATTTAAAGATTTAATGGGAAACTAAAGGGGAGAGGGAAATTGAGGCGGTCATGCTAGGATTACAGAATGAATTAGGTTTACTTGGTGAGATTTACCGGAGGAAAACAATTTGGAAACCAGAGTTTTAGGTAAGGTGGCAAGGCAAACGGGAAGCTGTCCCAGAGACAGAGTAAGAACTTGGAAGAACAAAACAAGAGGAAAGTGGGGAGAAGGGGAAGAAGAGGAGACCTAGAGGAGGGGACATAATTCAAACTACCAATGAGAGAAGTGGACCAGAGCGACCAGCCTCAGGAGAGGGTCCGTGTGAGGGGCAATGAATTAGATTGAGAGGCATTTGGAGAGAACTGTGGGCCCCATCCTCCTTTTCATCTCTTCACATGAAAATGAAATATAATTTGTTTGGCGGGAAATAAACAAAAACAAACCCTCTGGGTCTCTGAGTGCACTTGGATTTT
Organism: Physeter macrocephalus; assembly: GCF_002837175.3. NCBI lineage: Eukaryota > Metazoa > Chordata > Mammalia > Artiodactyla > Physeteridae > Physeter > Physeter macrocephalus. Next base: position 69,775,224 of record NC_041221.1, on the reverse strand, counting down.
CTAAGCCCTGCCCCAGCTGCTTAGAAATAATTTCTGAGTCCTCAGTCTTGTCACCAGCAATGCAAACCCCTAGCTTCGTAATGCGTGCAGCAGGAGAACAAATGAAAATCAAACGGGAAAAGGCAGGAGAACTCCATGCTGCTTGCCAAGAGACGGGGGAAGCAAAAACATAACATTGTAATAAAGTGATCGAACGATTGTTAAAACATCCCAGGTACAAGATAAATCATCATCTCAAAAACGTGATTGCTTGATTCCTTGGCAGATAACACGCCAGGTGAACTTCTCCCTTTCCGAATAAAGCAATCTCGCCCTAAGACAACAACAACTTCCCTGCATATTGCAGAGGAAGTGAGAAGTGGCACTTTGGATAAGGGATTGAAAGCACCTGTCAGACGTGGTCTCAGAGCCTGCTGTCCATCCCAGGCTCTGGACACCTGCCGAGAGAATTCTTACTATTCCAACTAATCCAGCCCCACAAACTGGCAATGGTAATATGAACCTGCCTGGAACTCACCAACGGACTGGTTGTTCTTCAGGAAACAAAGAAACAGTTTGGGTTGCATTGCAGCCCATCTGCATGTCTGTATCGAGTGTGTCTAGCGGAGTTGTCTCATTTTTGACATTTCCACACAGAAACCCAGCCACATGCCGCTCCAGCCTGGGTCAGGGCTGTGGAAATGCACTGTCTTGGCACTTAAGTGGGGTTTAACTGATGGTGAAATTGAATGTGAATTTCAAGCAGGCCCTTTCCTTTGAGTACTTCAGGGAAGTGCTGTCATGAAGAGAGGTTTTTAAAACCAAAGAGGAGAGCTGGTCATTAAGCCTCGTGAGTGGCTGAATGTCATTGAAGGTGTTTACAGACTTTGGCCATAATTATCTTATTATTTATACATTTCCATAATGAGAACTTAGTTCCAAGGGAGCTCAAATTGTTTTATACATGCAAGTTTCTTAATCTTTGGAGTATTTCTAAACTGCAGATTGAGGATTAGTTTTATTAGCTCCATTTAGAGATAGAGAAAAGGAAGGCTTAGAAAGGTTAAGTTTCTAGCTTCTGGTCACTGAGCACATCAAGATGTAAGTTGTGGATGGAACTCATGTTCCTGCCTTCCAGTCCAGGGCTGTTTTCCATTCCACTGGTACAAATGAGAGATGTAAGAAAAGGCCTTCTTGTGGCAATAAGACAGGGTTCAGAATATAAAAACAGAGCCGAGAGTAGGGGTGGAGGATGTGAAGCCACAGCTCTGAACAGCACAGCTCCCAGGTTCTTGGTGCTGCACACCCTGCCCCTGGGGGCCCTGAGAACAGGGAGGAGACAGGTGCGAGGGGGGGGGGCGGATTCAAAGGCCTTCTCTGCAGCCTAGGAATGAGCGTCACAGTGGAAATTCCAGAAATCCCCACCCCGTCTTCTTCCTGGGTTAACAGAGAGAGGATGGCAGCCGGGGCAGATGGTGCCACGTGAAGCGTGCTTCTCGGAGATGCGAGACAAAGCCCTGGGCTCTTAGACAAATCCTTTGCCTCCTTCCCGGGGGCAGCCACAAGCTTGGAACAGCCCACCAGCGGCAGTAGCTCCCGGGAGCCTGTCAGAAATACAGACTCCCAGGCCCCACCTCAGACCCATGGGATCAGTTTCTGCTCTTCACAAGATCTCTAGGTGATTCATATGTTCATTAGCATTTGAGACTCCTTCTTACAGCGGTTAAGTGCAGAGGCTGGATTTATAGCATCTGCATTAGCATCCCTGATTCTCCACTTAAACCATCTGTGTGACCCCAGGCATGTTCCTTAACCTGCCTTCACTCATCTGTGAAATTAGGGACAATAAGGCTGTCTGCATCAGAGGTTATTATGAGGATTAAATGAGAGAATCCATTGTATGTAGGTCTACGAGAGAAAATTCACACCTTATATTATGAACAATGCCCACTACACAGCAAGTGCTCAATACACATTGCCTTCAGGGTGCCTCTTCTAATTCATTCTAATGTGACTGTACGTGGTAAAATATTTGGAGGGTAACACATTGATTTGCTCTGGGGCCCCCATTCTTTTAGGAATGTTCCATTTTATAACCCATATACTGTGCTGGATCTTTCCTCCAACCAACTCCCTGCCTACCTCCCCACTCCCAGATTTTCGTTTGGGGAGGGGGCAGTTTTCATGTCAGGGATGCCTGTGGAGGCACAAGGCCCTCCAAGAGCTTGAGTAAGTCCCTGCCCCACAACTGAGCTACAGCCTCAGCCACACCAGCTTCCACCAGGATCCTGAACGCTGTTCAGAACAATGAGGGTAAATAGAACAACGGGACACAGAGCCACCCGCAAAGCCTTGTATTGTCAGGAAGGTTTGGAGGCTAAACTGGCTTGTGATGAGGCAAAGACGTAATGGGATGAAACAGGCTGCCTACTGTTCCCTTGACCTTTATTTAGCACACAGAGGTTTTGTATAAAAACACGCACGCTACCAGAATGCATTCTGCCAGCCAGGTAAAGGCCAACCCAGGTTGGTCTATTCACGAAAGATTGCCCTTTCTTTAACTACTGGAAAGAGGTTTATAGGAAGAGGCCCACTTCCATCCGTAAACCCAGAATTACTTTATACAGGCCTTAATGAAGTAGTGGAACCAGGGCCAGTTCCTCACTTGGCCCCCAGCATCCTCAGCCAGGAGAAAAGGGGGTGGCACATAGAGGAGCCTCCCTCTTGCCAGCCAGAGGGAACCACATCTCACATTTTTAAAGTTAATTTTCCAATGAGAACATGTCTTCAGGACCCCATGATTAGAATTTCTGAACAAAATATCTAAATTTTTCCCCCTTCTTTCTCTCTTTCCTTCCTTCAGACCATAAGAAAGAGAGCAGAGATCTCAGGGTGAAGGGCTAAAATCAGCTGTCATGAATGAAAAGAGGAACAGACTTCATTAAGCAGTTAACCATCTGCTAACCAGAACACCACCCGGAAATCTGAGACTTCAGAGCTGACAGATATATTATGTTTTTTAAACAGGTAAGATCCAGAAGTGGTAGTGATGTCTCCCCAGACAACCCGCTCAATTAAGAGGTGTTGCTACACAGGGCTGCCAATACAAATTCAGATCTTTGTTTTCTCCCACTCTTTCCTCTGCTTCTCAGCAGTCTGTTTATTTACCCTCTTTATTAACCCCATAAATACACTATGAATATAAACAAGGAGTGGGTGGGATCAAGCCCTGTCATGGCAGGTCCACTGGGGTTTTTAATTCAGACCCCTTCATCCCTGGACTCTTCCTGGAATGTGGACAACCTCTTAGCTTCCAGGTGTGGACTCTGCAAATGGTACTTGTCATTAGCGGGCACACATATTTACAGCAGGGATAGGATGTAACAGGAAGAAATAGGCTTCCTGCTGGTTCTCCTGACATTGATTCAGTTGGAGTGGGGTGCATGTTTATATCAATGTAAAACAGCTGTCACATAAACAAGCCTGCCATAAAGAAGAAAAACAAGAACCAAGTGACTAGACAGGGAGGGGAAATACCCGAGACTGAAATATTTACTGGGTGAACAACACACACATATGCAAGCGGATAATTTGTTACTTTAGTTATTAAGCATTTAATTTGGTAAAGTTCTAGTCATAAAAGATGAATCCTATAAATGGTTGGGCTTCGGCTTTCTCCAGTAAAACTGGAGCTGGCAAAACTGCTGTGTTGACAGCCTTGCAGGTAGAAATATGCAAAAAGCTGCTGCTTTGGGGGTCTCGGGACGATTTCTGCAAGCTGAATCCCTGTTCATGGCATATCATGGATGTGCTGACATCTCCATTTTTCATTTATGAAAAATCTGGGTGCCACTTAAACCTTGGCAAGGCCTCAAGAAGCCAAACAGAAAGCATCTAACAGCATTTCCTACTTACTGCTCTGTCTTCCAGGAAATCCCAGCAAACCCTGTAGATTCTGGATGCAGATAGAGATGGCGTGGATCAGCGCTGGCTTCCATAAGGTCTCTCCTCTTTGGGGAGAAGGAGGCTGGGCAGTCAGTCGAGGCTGGACATCAAACTAACCATTAAACCCAAGCCACTTTTCCCACTCCTCAATGTCTTCTATCGGCCCTCAGCCTCCAGCATGTATCAGTATCGCTGGCAGGGCTTGTTAAAACACTAATTGCTTAGACCCCTCCTACGCCCAGAGTTTACCATTCAGTGCTTCTGGAGGGGGAGGGAGGGGGGAGAAATCTGCATTTCTAAGGAGTTCCAGTTGTAGTTCTAGCAAGTGCTAACAAGTGACGCAAATGCTGCTGGTCAAGAGATTGCACTTGGAGAAATCTATGTTAGGAAAACTAGGGGGGCTGGGCCATTCCCTGAAAGTCCTGCTCTGCCTTCAATATTTAAGCCTAAACTGCCTTTGGTATCCTGGGGAAAAGTGAGAGTGGTTGCCTCTGAAACAATGCCCTCAGGACCAGAGCTGACAGGAATGCATACGGCTATTCCTTGAAGAGAAAGGCAGAGACATCTTGGACTTCGTACGCGTACTGTGGGACTTTATTTGGTATCACGTCAACCTGGAACGTCTAAGTCGCATGGATCCAGGTCCTCCCATGGCCTGCATGGACCTGCAGGGAAGCCATACCAGAGACGATGTACAATTCCTTCCCCACACCTCTTACCTGAATGGGAAGATTAATTAGGGATCCTCTCTCCTTCCTCATAATCAGTGTTGGCTCAGATGATTTAGAGCGAAAGATCAAGGGACACTGTCAAATATAATGGAATGAGTACAGAATACTCCTGTTCTTCTTGAACATTTCCCCAAACATCTCTGGGGCAGGATGCTGAAACCATGGAACACTCCGTGAAACAATTTCTCATCGCTGATTCACGTCACCACCCAATTTCACAGGCCACTCGAATTTATCTAAAACTTCATATTTTGATAGGAACCTTCACTTTCTTGGTTATCTTTATTTTTTTGCTCATGACTTTTTTACTTTTTTGCTCATTTGCGCATTAACTAATACTTTTCATAATGAAAAAGAAGTTGTAACACATCACCAGAATTCCTGTGTTCTCCGCAAGCGAAGAACTTCAAAGACTGTTTGAGATGTGGGAATCTGCTTGAGAGCTCAGGGACTCACTCCCACACGTTAGCCTTGGAGCATGTGTTTCATCAAAATTATAAACTACAACACACCATGAAGCTTTGAGGTTGAAAGAACCAAGTTAAATCTTTGCATGCCAAGGGTGGGTTGACTGGCCTAGGCTGACTAGAATTCTGGGTACCAAGCCAGGACCCCTACACTAACTGGCTATGCACTCTTGTCCAGGTCATTTCGTCTTTCTGGGCCCCATCTTCCTTATCTGTGCTTTGGCAGTTCCCCTGACTGGTCGGAAGATCACTGTTTTGCAAGGCAGGGCATTCCATTGTTGGGCAGCTCATTCCAAAGTCAAAAGGTTCTTCTGTAATTTATGCCCAGGTTTGACACCCTTTATCATCTACTCACTTTCCCTACTGGTGTCCTCTGGAAAAACACAGATAAGCCTCCTCCCTCATCACATGCTTGAAAACAGCTGTCATGTCCCCTTTAAATCTTCCCTTTTGGTAGTACAGCTGAAGTTCCCTCAGCTGTTTCTCGTAGCAGATAACCCAAAACATACTATAGCTATTGGCAAATAGGAGCATTCAATAAATGTAAGTTAAATAAATGAATAAGTGAATAAATGGATAAATGCAGGGGTAGACACAGATGTTAACCTTCCCGTACTCTCAAGTTAGTGAACAATCCTCTTTAAGTAGGGTGCCTAGACCTGGCCTCAGTACAGATGACTTTTCATAATCACCAAGATAACATTTGCAGTTTTAACTAGTCACAATGACTCTAAAGGCCTACACCTGTACAAATGTCACTGGGTTATGGCAAAAAAGAAATCTGAACTGATGCCACCAGGTTGGTGTGACAGTTAAGTCATTTAAATTATTTAGCTAGTGAGGGTACTTAGCTGATGCTCCAACATCCAAATCTCAATTTGACTTTTATTATGCATGTGTTTTATAGTGCAAATGATACTCTATCATGGTATCAGAAATTCTGGGAATTTGCAAGGATCTGTGGTCAGATTCCTCTTGAATTACAAAGGTGAAAGATTTTCCAAATGTACTAACAAAGAATCCAGTGGGCTGATGATTTTCCATTATCTGGTCCCTCTGATGATTGTGGAAGCTGAGCTTTCATCAGCCTTCTTTCTTTAGCTGGTCACACCATCAGATCACACAGGGATTTTTCATAGGAACTGCTCTGCAGTAAGCTCTCCCTCATGCTGTGTTTATGCTTACCACAGATAAGAAGAGGACACTCATCTATCCAAGAGAGATTGGCCGGCTACTCCACTGACCTCAGAGGGAGATGGGACCTAGGTAGTAGACACTGCTCCTCAGCTTTGTGTGTCAAGAAACTCATCATATCACAGCAGTCATTGCTGTTCAGGCTCTTGGGCCTGAGTCACACAAATCTAACTCCTGAAAGACTGATATATAAACTAAAGTGCCCTTTAAAAATTTCTAATGGGGGCTATAGTTTTACAGTGACTACAATACTTGTGTCTAATATGAAAGGGATTGCTTGTAAAAACCTAGGGAAGCCAAATTAGTAATTAAAAGTTTGCTCAACTGAGCACAGAATCCAAACCAAGAGAACTTAATGCCCTTGTGTTATAAAAAATATTCCCTCCTAGCAGGAAAGTACTCACATCTGCTAAATACTGTCTTTCTTCTTTGGTTTGGGTAAATATTGACAAATCCACACTATCTAATTTCTCTTTATCTAGACTCTAAGCAGACCACTCACCTCCTATAAACCTATTCTTTCTCTACATAGGAGAAAAATAAAATGGCTTAGGGTATAACCTTCTTAAGGTATATTCCAGGCATGAAGACATTGTAGCTATCATGATTGTAGTAGAAGGATTTCCAGTTGTCTATCAGCTACACATTTAGAAACTATCTCTTAACATGGATGACCTTTCATCTATTTTAGTTTTCCAATTATTAAAATTTTTGAATAGGTAATGTGTGTACATGGTAAAAGACATTTTTTTCAAAGGATATCAAAAAAAGATATAGAGTGAAACGTTCTCTCCCACTCCTGACCCCCAATCTCCTCCCCAATCTGTTCAGTCTCTTGTGCATCCATCCAAAGATAATATATACATATTATTTTCTTTTGCATTACATAAATGGTAGTATACTATGCACATTGTTTTTTTCCTTGTTTATAGAATTATTTTTGAACAGCTGCATAGAAGTCCACTATATTGATGTATCATATTTATCTAACTAGTCCCAATAACAATACACATTTAGATTGCTTCCAGTCTGCTATTACAAATAACACTGCAATAAAGAGAGTTGTTTAATTAACATTTCACACCTGTACAAGTATATCTTTGGATGTATTTATAGATGTGGAATTACATTTTTACTGTAATAGATATTGCCTAATATGTCTCCATGGCACTGATCCAATTTATATTCCTACCAGCAATTTATGAGGGCGCCTCTTCCCACACACTCACCACAGAGCGAGTTCATTAGTTATCTAGTGTTGTGTAACAAATTACCACAACACTTAATAGCCAAAAACAATGTATATTATCTCACAGTTTCTGTGAGAGAGAAATTTAAGAGGAGCATAGCTGGGCGGTTCTTTAAAAGTTTGCCACTAAGTCCAGTCCACACTCAGAGGAAAATCGTTTCCTCTCTTAAAGAGGAAGAGTGTCAGAGAATTTGTGGATATATGTTTAAATCACCACAGTGAGTTATCAAGCTTTTTTTTTTTTTTTTACCAATCTGGTAAGTGAAAATGGTATCTACTGTGGATTTTTAATGAATGCACCACAATTTATTTATGCATTCTATTTTTGATGATATCTATACCTTTTAAAATTGAAGTATTGTTGAATTACAATAATCTATTAGTTTCAGGTGTACAACAAAGTGATTCAGATAGATAGAGAGATAGAGGTTTTAATGTGCATTTCCTTATTACGAGTGAGACAGTATTTGTAAAAGCTTCATTGAAGTATAATTGACAAACACAGAACTATACATATTAAATATATACAACTTGATGAGTTTGGACAAATTGTAAACACTCATGACACTATCACCACAATCAAGATAAAAGACATATCCAACACATTCCAAGATAAACAAGACTGACAAAACTTTAGCTAGAATAACTAAGAAAAAAGAAAAAAATCAAATTAATAAAACTAGAAATCAAAGACAAGATATTACAACTAATACCAGAGAAATAAAAAGGATCATAGGAGACTACTATGAACGATTACATGCCAACAAATTGGATAAGCTAGAAGAAAGAAAGAAATTCCTAGATACATACAACTTACTGAAACTGAATCGTGAAGAAATAGAAAATCTCAACAGACCAATAACAAGTAAGGCTATTGATCAGTAATCAAAACCTCCCAGAAAAGAAAAGCCCATGATCAGATGGTTTCACCAGTGAATTCTGAGTATATTTTTAAAGAATCACTCATATATTCTTTCTGTACACTTTCTATCTGTGATCTTTGTTGATTTTTCTATTGGGGTTTTGGTGTTGTCTAAGGATAGGCATTGTAAATATTTTTCCTGTTTTTTGATTTCCTATGTGCTGGGAATTTTTTTTTTTTGTCATGCCAGCATTTTTTATGGAATTAAATTTTTCAAATGTTTTTTATCTGGAACACCTTAGAAAGACCTGCCCTCTGAGATTTCTTTAAATCCACCATGTTTTCTTCTGTGTTTTTATGGTTTATTTCTTTTACATTCAAATCTTTGATTTTATCTAAAATGTATTTTGTTATAAGGTGTGATGTAGGAAACCAAATTTTATATCCCTTCCCCCACAGGCTGACTACCTAGTTTCACTAATATCATTTATTGAATAATTGTTATTTTCTCCTTGCATCAATTAGTGTCCGGTCAGGAAATCTGAAAGCACTCTAAATATTTCAAACAGAGGGGAATTCAATGCAATGAATTAGTGACAAAGACATTGGACTAAAGGAACAAAGGGAGAAAATGATATTATTCAGTGATCATGAAGCCCCTAGTACCCCCAGCTGGAAACCACCAGTTGGTGCTCAACACTGAACTGCTGGCAGCATGGTCATTGCTTTTTTTTGGAATCTCACTGTGTACACTGAGCAGAAACCCAGAAACTTAAACTTTCATGATGGGGCTGAAACCACTACCATTCTCACTAATGCTGGTAGAGCCCTAATTGCCAGCCATTAATACTACTACTGCTGCAGGAAGAGGCACTGGAAGCATAAAAATGGCTCCTTCTTACTTCTCACTCCTCAATCCCAACCAATGCCTCCCATACACAGAACCTGACCAAACGAAGCTGATGAGGAAATCTAGAAAAATAGCCTACTGGCTTTCAGCCAGCACCCTTGTAACACATGAGAGCATGGAAGGTTAAGAATGGAACTGAGTGCTAACCAAAAAATCAGCCCACCCACTGATTTGAAAAGCCATGTTTATCACACAATACATTTCTCCACATGTGAGGGTCTATTTCTAGACTCTCTATTTTTTTCCATTAGTCTATTTACTGTTTAGTGTTAACACTGCTTTGAATATTATGTGTTCATATCTAGTAAAGACAATTTCTTCTCATGTTTCCTTTTAAAATTTTTCTAGCTTTCCTGGGTTATTTATTTTTCCATATAAATTTAGCTTGCCTAGTTCCAAAAAACTTCAGTTTGCATTTTATTGAAAGTGTATTATAATTTTAGCATCTCTTAGGGAGAATTAATTTCTTGATGATGATACAATTCCCTATTAATTCAGTATACTGTTCATTTGTTCAAGTCTCCTTTTGTGATCACTAGTATTTAAAATGTTCTTTCTATAGATCTTGAACATTTCTTGTTAAGTTTACTCATAAGTATTTCATACATTTTGTATTTATTCTGGGGGTCTCTTGTTCTGATTGATTATAGTTCACATATATGAAAGCTATTGATTTCCATATATGATCCATGTTCAGTTATCCTACTGAATTCCCTGACTGTAACAGTACTTCAACTTACTCTCTTTTCGATTTTTGAGGCAAATAGTTATATTATCTGCTAATAATTAGAATTTTATGTCCTCTGTTTCAATTTTTTTAAACCATTCTTTTTTTTCTCTTCTCTAATTGTGCTGAAGAACACCACCAGACCATGATAAATAATAGCAGTGATAGAGTGGCCGTTCCTTGCTCCTGATTTTAACAGGAATGCTCTTATTCTTTCCCTGTTTTGTATAACGCTGGGTTTGGCACAATAGAATAATATCTGATTCCCATTCTATTAAAACTTTTCAAAAAATAGAAAATAGGCATTGAATTTTCTCAAAAGCCTTTATAACACGCATAAAAATGATAATATAATTTTTCTATTTATATCCATTAATGGGAACTACATTAATAAATATACAAATACTGAAACATCCTTGCATTTATGGAATAAATTCCTTTGGTCATGTAATATTAATCTTTTAATATGATGTCTGTTTGCACATATTTTATTTAGGATTTCTGCATTGATTGTCATGAGTGAAATTGGTCTGTAGGCTCACGTGGATGTATGCGTACATGTGTTCTCTTTGTCCTCATCCATTTTAAATCAATTTTTACCAGCTTCACTCTCAGATAATGACCTTGCTACCAGTATCCTCAGGGTTCCTTACAATAGCCTCCTGTATGCTGATTACAATAAAAGTGATCTTTCAAACATAAATATGGGACTTGATGTTTATTCCTGATAATTTCCTCTCATGGGTTTATTTGATAGCAGCAATCTATCAACATCTTTTTGGTTATTTATTTCCCTTCATATATTCTATTCTGTGATTTAAAAAACAGTTGGCAGATGGGTCGAAATCCAGTAGTTAGACTGGCCTATAACTTCTCGCTTACCTTGTGAGGAAATATATTTAGAAGGAATCAGAATCAGGTAATGACTCTCCATGCAGTAAAGGAAGGAAACTCAAGAAACACCTCCTAGTGGCAGGTTAGATGAAGATCCACCCACCAAGGCTTCCTGCAGCCAGTAAGGAGCAGGCTATGGGGGCTGGGATCTCAGAGAATTTCTAAGGCCTTTGCTTTGGTTTCCAGAGGTGTGTTTTTCATTAAGCAGAAAGGCAGCGTGCTGCAAACTGGGACTGAGGGCAGCAAGTGTGAGGTCATTTATGATTGCTCACTCCAGGCCTGAGTTACCAGGAGCCAGCCTGTCAGAAGCCATTTGTCGTATTTGCTCAAAGATTCCTCCCCTGTATAATGGCAGAAGAATACACGCTTCCAAGGGATGTTTCATTGATTGAGAAACAACTAAGAATTCATTTTGGAAATTATTGCAGGAAACAATAAATGTGACTTTATATTTCTGATAAACACTACACTCATTTTTTTAGGCTCTGGCTACAATGCCAAGGTTGTTAAAAAAAAAAAAACCTAACTAGTTATTTTGTCAAACTGCAACAAATCCTGAATACACAATTAGAATTATTATATCTTCCCAGTGAATTGATACTTTTATCATTACCCCTTTACTGCTGGTAATGTTCCTTGTTCTCAAGTCTGCCTTGTCCGATATTAATATAGTCACTCCAGCTCTCCAGCTCTCTTTTGATTATTGTTTGCATGATATCTCTTTTTCTATACTTTAATTTATTTATGTCTTTATATTTAAAGTTGGCTTCTCCATGTGTTTAGATAATTTACACTTTACCTAATTACTGATATGGTTGGATTTAGAGCTATCATTTTATTATTTGTTTTCTATCTTACCTGTTTTGTTCCTCCATTTCTTCTTTCCTGCCTTCGTTTGGTTTATTTGAATATTTTTACTATTCCATTTTAATTTACCTATTGACTTTTTTGATATCTTGTTTTTAAATGTTTTATAGTTTTACACATTATATTTACATCCATGATCCATTTTGAATTAAGTTTTATATTAAGATGTGAGACTTGGGTTTTCCTTCTTTACTCCCTTCCTTCCTTCTTTCCTTCCTTCCTTCCTCCTTCCCTCCCTCCCTCTTTCTTTTCTTTTTTCTTTCTTTCTTTCTTTTTCTTTCTTTCTTTCTTTCTTTTTTCCT
>NC_041221.1:69749833-69763087 GCF_002837175.3 Physeter macrocephalus | reverse complement strand
TTTCTTTCTTTCTTTCTTTCTTTCTTTCTTTCTTTCTTTCTTTCTTCTCTCTTTCATTCTTTCTTTCTTTCTGCCTATGAATATCCAAGTTCCAGGGCCATTTTTTGGAAAGGCTATATGGTTCTCTGTTCTGTTCCACTGATCTATGGGTCTATCCTTCCACCAATACCACACAATCTTGATTACTATAATTGTATAAATATTGAAATCATGTAAACTGATTCCTCCCACTTTATCCTTTCCCAGAATTGTTTTAGCTATTCTAGTCCCTTTTCCTTTCCATATAAGTTGTAGAATAATCTTATCTATATCTATAAAATATTTTTCTGGGATTTTGATAGGAATTGCTTGACACCTGTCAATCATTTTAAGGAGAAATGACAACTTCATTGTATTGATTCTTTCAACCCACAGATATGGTATATCTCTTCATCTATTTAGAGTCACAGTGTTACGTATATGTTCAGCTTTGGTAGAAACTTCCCGTCTTCAATGGTGATTGTACCAATTTACACTCCCACCAGCAACGTATGAGAATCTCAGTTCCTCTATAGCCTTATCAACACTTTTTCATTTTGGCCATTGTGGTGGGTGTGTAGTGGTGTTGCATTATGGCTCTGCATTTTCTTGATGATTAATTACACATTATTTTTAATGTATACTGTTACATTTTATGGTTATTTCATAACTTTCTTTTCCAGTTTTAATGAGATAAATTTAAACCTAACATTTTATAATTTTAAGGTGTACAATGTAATGATTTGATATATGTATATACTGGGAGATGACAACCACAATAAGTTCAGTTAACATCAATCACCTCACCTCTTTTTTCTTGTGATGAGAACTTTTAAGATCTACTCTCTTAGCAACTTTCAAATAGACAATACAGTAATATTAACTGCAGTCATCATGCTGTACATTACATCCCCAGAACTTATTTATCTTACTACTGGAAGTTTGTACCTATTGATCACCTTCTAATTCCCCCAGACCTCATCCCACAAATCTGATCTCTGTTTCTATAAATTTGGTTTTTTTAGATTCTATGTATAAGTGAGATCATATAGTATTTGTCTTTCTCTGACTTATTTCACTTAGCATAACACCCTCAAGGTCCATCCATGTTGTTGCAAATGGCAGGATTTCCTTCTTTGCTATGGATGAATAGTGTTTCATTGTATACATAAATACTACATTTTCTTTATCCATTCATCTTTTGATAGAAACTTAGGTTGTTTCCATGTCTTGGCCATTGTGAATGATGCTGCAATGAACATGGAAGTGCAGATATCTCTTCGAGATAGTGATTTCATTTTCTTTGGATATATACCCAGAAGTGGAATTGCTGGATCATATGGTATTTCTATTTTTAATTTTTTGAGGAAACTCTATACTGTTTTCCATAGGGGCCACACCAATTTACATTCCCACCAACAATGCAAAAGGGTTCCCTTTTCTCCACCTCCTTGCCAATACTTATTATTTCTTGTTTGTTTGTTTTTATTTTGGGGGGATGTTAAAGTCTGCTATTATTGTGTTATTGTTGATTTCTCCTTTTATGTCTGTTAATATTTGCCTTATGTATTGAGGTGCTCCTATGTTGGGTGCATATGTATTTATAATTGTTATATATTTTTGGATTGATCACTTGGGCATTTTGCAGTGTCCTTCTTTTTTTTTGGCAGTACAAGGGCCTCTCACTGTTGTGGCCTCTCCCGTTGCGGAGCGCAGGCTCCGGACGTGCAGGCTCAGCGGCCATGGCTCACGGGCCCAGCCACTTCGCGGCATATAGGGTCCTCCCAGACGGGGGCACAAACCCGTGTCCCCTGCATCGGCAGGCGGACCCTCAACCACTGCGCCACCAGGGAAGCCCTGCAGTGTCCTTCTTTGTCTCTTGTAACAGTCTGCTTTAAAGTCTATTTTGCCTGATAAGTATTGCTGTTCCAGCTTTCTTTTGATTTCCATTTGCATGGAGTAATTATTCTCAACCCCTCACTTTCAGTCTCTGTGTCTTTAGATCTGAAGTGAGTCTCTTATAGGCAGCATATATATAGGTCTTATTTTTGTATCCCTTCAGCCACTCTGTCTTCTGATTGGAGCATTCAGTCCATTTACATTTAAGGTAATTTTTTTTGAATTTTATTTAATTAGTTTTTTATACAGCAGGTACTTATTAGTTATCCATTTTATACATATTAGTGTATATATGTCAATCCCAATTGATAATAGCCATTCTAATAGGTGTGAGATAATACCTCATTGTGGTTTTGCTGACTGATGTTTGTCCAAGGATTTTTGTGGTACTTAGGTGGGAAAAAAGGGAAAAGTATGTCTAGTTCATCTTCTTGAAAGTGGAAGTCCTTGTTTTGGTATTTTTAGTTTGTTTTGGGCTTTGCACAATGATCTGTATGTTTTTGTCACTGCGCAGAGAAACCATTAATGAAACTTCCTGGTGATAATTTATATTAGCTGGCAATAGTTTGGGAAACATTAGAATCAATGGACCATAAGCCTTTTCCACATTTATTGTATTCTTATCAGAGAATGAAATTGCATTCACACATTCCTCAATTGCTTATTAAATGTTTACTAGGTACCAGACCCTGTGCTTCGCTCTGGATGTAGAATAACGAACAAGGTATTGTCCCTGCCCTCAAGAAGTTTATGATCTAGTAGGAGAAACAGAGAAGTGATATTTTAATACATTGTACAGTAGTAACTACTATAATAAGAATATGCCCAGACGAGGGCTGAGGAGCCATAGAATAACTTTACAGATGAAAAAAGAACAGAAACGAACTCTTTCTAACTTAAAAAATAAAGAAATTTAGTGAAAGGATATGGGATACCAATAGAATCAATGGAATAGCTGAAGAAACAGGCTTATAAAGAGACAGAAATCAGGGCAGTTTTGAAGGATCAGGAAATAGGAACCCAGGCAGGGTTTCTGAGCCAGAACAGTCCAGTCAGAACCCTGCTCCTGGCATGGAGGAATCCCAGTTTCTTTCATCTTGGAACTATTTATTCGAGATTCAAAGTCCTGGAAAAAAGCATCTGATTGATCAGCTTAGGTCACAGATCATCTACCTGATTATACCAAGGCCATGAGAGAAAGGAGCTAACACGCTTTAGGTTCTGTCATAATGGACAGACATTTGGGTTTACCATCTAGCCAAGGATACACAGAAGAAAAAAGGGTTAATTCTCCAGAAGGCAATCAAGATACTAAAGGAAGGGTGAACACAGCCAAAAAATGACCAACGTCCATGGCAACAGCTAAGCCAAGACTGAGGCATGGGGAAGACATAGCTAGTCTCAGAGTGAGAAAAAAGTATGTTTAGGAAGAGAGACAGGCATGTGCAAAGTCTGGGACAAGAGGAGGTGTGGTGAATTTAGATGACTAAAGTAGTTCACAATGGCTGGGGCACAGAGTTGGGTGGGGATAAAGAGGCCAAGAATTGGAGGAGATGGTGTTAGACAGGAAAACAGGAATAAAGTTACACTGTGTCTTGAAGACAAGTGAAAAGCTTGGAGTTTATTCCTGAGGATGAGGGAGATGTTAAAATGTTTTATGTAGAGTTACGACATTTTTATTTTTGAGAAGTGGCTTTGGCCATCACAATAATTCAGGGAGAGATCAAAGTAGCCTGAACCAGGATGATACTGAATAGATAGAGAGACGTGATTAATTAGACTTAGGAGAGGAAGAGGTGAGGAAGTGAGAGGAGACAGGATGATTCCCAGGTTTCTGGCTTTAGTTGCTGCATGGCTAAGAATGCCACATACAGGGGCTTCCCTGGTGGCACAGTGGTTAAGAATCCGCCTGCCAATGCAGGGGACATGGGTTCGAGCCCTGGTCCGGGAAGATCCCACATCCCTCGGAGCAACTGAGCCCATGCACCACAACTACTGAGTCTGTACTCTAGAGCCAGCGAGCCACAACTACTGAAGCCTGTGCGCCTAAAGCCCGGCTCCTCAACAAGAGAAGCCACCACATTGAGAAGCCCACGCACCACAACGAGGAGAAGACCCACTCGCCACAACTAGAGAAAGCCCGCACGCAGCAATGAAGACACAACACAGCCAAAAATATAAATAAATAAAATAAATAAATAAATAAAAAGAATGCCACATACAGAGGAAGGGAATTAAGGTGGGGGAAATGAGTTTGATGTTGGACATCCTGAGTTTGAAGTAGATTGTTGAATATATGGTTTTGGAAGTTAGGAAAGATAAATAGCCAAAAGATTTAGGTGAGGTATCCATCACCATATAGAGGCCAAAGTCATAGGTGAAACATCCCAGGAATAGTATACAGGGCAAGAAGAGAGTAGACCCTAGGATGGAACCCTCACAGCATCAACACTTAAGGATTGAGATGAAGAACAGCAGTAGCCAAGAGAATCACAAGGATGACCATGAGGTAAGAAAGAAAAACAGATAAGTGGTGTCTGAGGAAATGGTCAGTGCTGTCAAACACTGAGTAACATAAGGAGGTAACAAATCCACTTGATTTGTCAACAAGAGGTGGCTGGTGTGTGAGAAGAGTCCAGAGGATTGATGGGAATAGCGGCCAGATTGCAGTGGGCCAACGGTCAAGGAGGTGTGAGGACATGGACACAGCACTGCCCGTGGGCACTCCATCCCACCGCATGAGAACCACCTGCAGAGCCCTTCCATTTACCGATGCCCGGGGCCACCTCTCCAAGGGTAAATTTACATGATGTGTTAGTTTTCTCTTCCTGCTGGGACAAATGGCCATAAACTTAGTGGCTTAATACAACACAAATATATCTCACAGTTCTGTAGGTCAGAAGTCCTCCAGGGTCGCATTGGACTAAACCCAAGGTCTCAGCAGAGTTCTGTTCCTTCTGGAGACTCCAGGGAAAATCTGTTTTCTTACCTTTTGCAGCTTCTAAAGGCCCCTTTCATCCATCTTTGAAGCCAGCAATGTTGTTTCTCTCTGCTTCTTCCACAGTTACTCTCTTCTTCTGCCTCCCTTTTGCCACCTTTAAAGACCCCCATGATTATATTCTGGGGCCCACCTGGAGAATCCATGACAACTCCACACCTCAAGATCTTAACTTAATCACAGGGAAGGTAACAGGTCCTAGGAATTAGGACATGGACATCTCTGGGAGGCCGTTATTATGACTACACATATGGGCAAAATTTTAAACCCCAAGTGATTCTTCTGAGCAGCCAGGATTAAGCAACCCTAGAGGGAGAAAGAGGATGATAATGGAATTGATAAATAATTTTTTGTCTTTGTTTTGCTTTTAAAAATGAGGTGTGCAGTAGTAGAAATAAAGAAGACAATCATTTCAATTCCTAGCTGTTTTTTCCCACTGGAGTCTTAATAGTGAAATCATGTTAAAGAAGAACAATTTTTACCTGATACTTTTTAAAGTCTGCCCAGAGCTGACTCTTTCCTTCTTCTTCCCTTACTCAAAACATGACATATTCTATGACGCTTCCAAACCCATAGTTATAATTAAAAAGACGAGCAAAAGATATGCAGTTGCGGGCTTGAAGTAAGCCTGCAGATACCCAAACCTAGATTTATAGAAAATGAGCTTTTCAGAGACAGAAACTGAAGAGGCTAATCTGAAATGAAACTCAATTTTCTCCAAGACAGCGGCCTGAGGTTACTTCAGACCAGTCTTTTGTCAGCACTGGGGACTCAGAAATGAAAGCGTGCAGAGATGATCAAATGCCAAGATTGCCATATTGCGCAGGGAAGGCGAGCATGTGTTTTGGTTGGAAGGGGGAAGAGTGTTCAATTAATCCTGAAATGTTTGCAAAAACAAATGATGGGCAAAAAGGAAACTCAACTTGAAAGGGGTGTGATTCTTTATGAAAGAGCCATCTCTACCAGTCTGGCAGCCGCAAAATAAACATGTCAGCCAACCAGGCCAGGGCAGATAATTAGGAATGAGCAGGAACACATGGACAGTTTTCATTAAAACCAAGGCAGGGTGGCAGATGGGCAGGCCTCGGTGGCTGGCCTCGGCGGCCCAGCACTGTGGGCTGGGGGAGATTGGGCCACGCCTCTCCTGGTCTTCCAGGGGTCCAGGGACCAGCCGCTGCCCCTCCAAAGTGGGGCCAGGATGGGAAGGCACACCTCCAGGCCGTGTAAGCGTCTGCGCTCCCCTCAGCTCCTGGCCAGGAGCAGAGGAGTGCAGGGCCAGAGTAATTGAGCCCCTGGAGGGCCTCCACAGGCCTGTCAAAGTGAGGGGAGTCCTTCCTGCTCTTCAGACCCTTCCCTGTACTGGGCACTCCCAAGACTGCAAAGTATTTGAGGGTTGCCTTGCTCTTGACCCCTTATATACAGCAGACAAAGAGCCACCAAAAATATATATATATATTCTATTTAAGCAATTGTCTCATTGTTATACAGAAACATGAATATTTGCATAATTCAATGAAGGCAGAGTGCTGATCTACACAGAACAAAGGCTGGAGTTTACAAGGGCACCTTCGCCACTGTCCTCGTGGTCGAGTCTGGATCATGAAATAACCAAGCCTTTGTGGCCAGACTTGTGCCTACTTGATAGGAAAGCACCAATTTGACAACAGTGATGCATCCAATTCCCCGAGGAGGGCCCCTTCATAACTGCTCTGCATCGACCCAATAGAACATTTGATTTGTGTGGCTGTGAAAAGCACTGTTGACTGCCAGATTGAAGTGAACATGCTGGAACTGACATAGTCAAATATAAGGTGAGCCAAAATATTCTGAGGCTTCCGGACTCCTGCCCTGCCTCCCCACTGCCTGTTTCCTCCTGAGGATTCGATGCACTAACAGGGGTGGGTCTATATTCAGCCTTCGCACCCCACACCCCTTCCAGCCCTCACTCTTCTCCCAGCCACTGCTCCCGTAAAACCACTACTCACCATTCAGCAGAGCTGCCTTCCTTTTCTGCTTTGGGCTTTGTTGGCCAGCCCACCCTGCTCCTCCTGGGGCAGAGCTGGATCACAGAAGACAGTGTCATGACCCATTTGACTGGAGGAACCAGGCCTTCTCACCACTTGCTGTTGGCTTACTGCATCTGTCTGCCCAGAGCTGCCTCTCCTCTTGGCGCTCAGGGGGGCCCTCTCCTCAAAGGCAGGAGTTGCTCCAGGGGAGGGGCTGTCTGGAAGTGGTTGTGTCTTCCCGAGTGATGCAGTCTACTTTGTTACTGGACTATATGCTTCCAGACTTTCTCCTGTGCATTTGTACATACCTGCAAAGAGGCTTGTGGGCAGATCAACTGCCCATTTGCTCTTCCCCTGCTCTGCCTCTGTACCTGTGGGAAGCTTTGCCAATGAAGGCTCTGGTGGAAGGCTGGAGGATAGGAAGCAGGAAGAAGCCTTCGTCTGCTTCCTGTGGCATCTCCTCCATAGTCTCAGAACCCACGTGACAGGTCTCCCAGGTTCATCTCTGGAGTATGACCCTGATTCTGAAGGCCTATCAGTACTGTCTTCTCTCCGTGTCACTCTAGCAGAGGGATGGTGGCAGCTTCCTGCTGCTGCTAAGCACTAGATGATCTCAAGGTCTTCTGTTTGCTCCTCTGTTCTTCCGTCTCCTGAAACCAATTCTCTGTACTAGGTTCACTCATAAAATCATCTTAACCATTTCTAAGTGTACAGTTCTACAGCATCAAGCATATTCACCTTATTGTAGATTCATTCTAAGTTCTAGAGAAGTTTCTTATTCTCCTGGTTGATACAGCTCTTGGAATAGTTTTATAAAACAGTTTCCCGAAACAGAATTCTGGTTTTGGTTGCTGGCCTATTACAGCATGGATATACTGATGATCTCCTTGCAAATGGAGGTCATATCTCGCATTGCAGTGGCAACACCTTCACTTAAATTATCACCTAAAGATTACCTGGGATAATGTGCCAGTTAAGACAAGGCTTTGGGAAACCAAATGACTCCTGCACTCAACTGGTGTAAGCTGTTAGGTGGCCAGCTGCTTCTAAAGGTTCTAAGAGCTTTCAGGAAGGAAACTATAAGCTCAGGCACAGAACTACTGAGCTGCTTTGATGTCTTTAAAAACATCTCTTATTTCTAGTAGCCACTGGTTAGACATGTCTGAAGATTTGGTCCCAAATCAAAGAGTACACATTACAGAATAACATTGTAAGCTGAGTACAAAACCTAGCCGTGTCTCATATATTAACGTCAGGGCATTAGTTGCAAAGGAGTGGGATCCCGAGCCTTGAGAGGGGGATATTTGAATGGTCTGACAACACTTAGAACCTTGGAGGCAGTCCGTCTTCCCTTATCTCTGGAAACTAGCCTTCCCTTGCTTAAAGTCAGTGTAATGTAATGTAATGATCCTACCTTAGGCAACTTTTGCAATGGGTTACTATTCTCAAGACCCATTCCTTCTAGTTCTTATTGCCTCTGGACCAATAAATATAATCCGATCCCACTGTAGGGGGAGAATTGCAAGGTGTGTTCTGGGGAAAGACATCCTATACACCAAAGGAAGTATATGCTCTTGCTAATTCTTACGAGTAGGAACCTGGAAAACAGCTATGCAAGCAGCTTCTAAGCCTAAGAATAGAAAATAAAATTAGATGAGGTTGAATTTGTCAATAAGGATACACTTACTCAAGATTCCAGACAATGTTCTAGCTCATGCAGCTAGAAATAGCCTCAACAGTTTCCTTGATTGGTTGACTTGGCCTTGGATTCAACTGCTTACATTCAATTACATCAAGATGCCCAAACTTCCCTGCTATAATGAACTTTGCATATTTCTGTCAGTACCATTGTCCATGGATTTAGGGAATGCCTCATTTATCGTGATGGTATTTCACACGACATTCTGAGCAAGGAATACATTTTATCGTGAAGGGGGTACAGCAGTGGCTTCACACCCATGGAATTCACTGGCCTTGACACATACCTCAACTGCCCTGAAGTAGCTGGCCTGATAAAATGGCTTGTTAGAGACCCCATCACAGTACCAGATGGGAGGTTACACCCTGTGAGGCTAGGTACTGTCTTATAGGATGCAATACATGCTTTAACCTCAAATAAATGGTCGGTGCTTTCTTCTTCAGGCAGAACACATGGGTCTGGGGACCAAGAGATGAGGACTGGTCCCATTCACTATGATACCCATTCTCAAAGATTTGCTTACCATCCCTGCAATCTTGGAGGTGTTCCCAAGGGATGATTGCTTCCACAGGGAAGAGGAAGGGGAGACTGCCAGCTAGCTAGTGGGATTTCCACATGTTACTAGATCAACAGAGAAGGAGGTTGATTTTAATTATCAAGGGGAAATTGGGTTGCTACTACACAGTGGAGGCAAAGAGGCCATCGTTGGAGCCCAGGGATAATCTTAGGTGCCTCTTATTACTTCCAAATAAAAATCAATAGAATAGAGCGAACCAAGAAAGGCATAGCCACTAAATACTCAGAGCCTCCAGGAATTGATTTTAGTCACCCCAGTGGGTCAAGAACCCCAACCAAGTGGAACGCTGGCTAACAGCAAAGTGACAGGGAATGGGTGGAGGAAGGAGGAAGAGGTAAACATCAACTGTGTCTCATGACCAGTGACAGAAATGATAGCTTTAGCAGCTATGAATATTTTGTATATTTCTATCGTTTAAGTTTTTTCCTTTTTTCTGTTCTCTTTTCTTATTTTTTACACTAAGGGTCAGAGGTGTTTAAGCTTACAACTACATCAGTAGACCACCAGACTATGAGACGCCACATCCAGACCTTTGGGAAGGATCATATCAACCGGAAGTTATGCACTTGAAGTGGATAATGACAACAAAGGGACTTTGGGTCTCCCCTTGTTGAGAGGGTGAGAACATTTCTGGCTTATATGACACATGCTTCATGTCAGGCAGATGAGAATGGATGCCAGGTTGCAATAGGGATAGAGTATATAGGTCAACAGCCTGTTTCCTTTCATAGCCACTCCCTGTCCTCCTCTGCTCTATTCTGTACTTCAGGGAACTACATTTCTCAGGCTCTCTTTCCCCCTGGCTTCTGAGTAGATATGACCAATAGGTTATGATAAGGCAAGAATGGATGGTAGGAGGAGGAGAGAAGGCGAAGCTATTTCTCTGCCTCACCCTGCTTCTTGTGGCATCTCTGTAATGGCTGCAACTCCTCCATGGCTTCAGCTCCCACGAGACAGACCCATCATGTACTTAAGTGACTCTGGTGATACTGTCTCCTTGGTCTGCCTCTCCAATGTAGGGATGCTTTTCACCTTTGTAATCAATTCCCTGCATTAAATTCTCTTCCTTTTAAATATTTATAGGAGATTTTATTTTTCTGGCTGGACCATAATTGATAGAGTTTGTTTTATTATGTGATAAAAATAATCTATAGGGCTTCCCTGGTGGCCCAGTGGTTGAGAGTCAGCCTCCAATGAAGGGGACACGGGTTCGTGCCCCAGTACGGGAAGATCCCACATGCCATGGAGTGGCTAGGCCTGTGAGCCATGGCCGCTGAGCCTGCGCATCTGGAGCCTGTGCTCCACAACGGGAGAGGCCACAACAGTGAGAGGCCCGTGTACCGCAAAAAAAAACCCAAAACAGATTACTCTACCAAGGAAGGATCTCATTCAGATTTGACGGAGAAATTAAAAGCTTTACAGACAAGCAAAAGCTAAGAGAATTCAGCACCACCAAACCGGCTTTACAACAAATGCTAAAGGAACTTCTCTAGGCAGGAAACACAAGAGAAGGAAAAGACCTACAATAACAACCCGAAACAATTCAGTAAATGGTAATAGGACCATACATATCGATAATTACCTTAAATGTAAATGGATTAAATGCTCCCACCAAAAGACACAGACTGGCTGAATGGATACAAAAACAAGACCCATATATATGCTGTCTACAAGAGACCCACTTCAGACCTAGGGACACATACAGACTGAAAGTGAGGGGATGGAAAAAGATATTCCATGCAAATGGAAATCAACAGAAAGCTGGAGTAGCAATTCTTGTATCACACAAAATAGACTTTAAATAAAGACTATTACAAGAGACAAAGAAGGACACTACATAATGATCACGGGATCGATCCATGAAGAAGATATAACAATTGTAAATATTTATGCACCCAACATAGGAGCACCTCAATACATAAGGCAAATACTAACAGCCATAAAAGGGGAAATCGACAGTAACACAATCAGAGTAGGGGACTTTAACACCCCATTTTCAAAATGGACAGATCATGCAAAATGAAAATAAATAAGGAACACAAGTTTTAAATGACACATTAAACAAGATGGACTTAATTGATATTTATAGGACATTCCATCCAAAAACAACAGAATACACTTTCTTCTCAAGTGCTCATGGAACATTCTCCAGTATAGATCATATCTTGGTCACAAATCAAGCCTTGGTAAATTTAAGAAAATTGAAATTATATCAAGTATCTTTTCTGACCACAATGCTATGAGACTAGATATCAATTACAGGAAAAAGTCTGTAAAAAGTACAAACACATGCAGGCTAAACAATACACTACTTAATAACCAAGAGATCACTGAAGAAAACAAGGAGGAAATCAAAAAATACCTAGAAACAAATGACAATGAAAACACGATGACCCAAAACCTATGGGATGCAGGAAAAGCAGTTCTAGGAGAGGAATTTATGGCTATACAATCCTACCTTAAGAAACATCTCAAATAACCTAACTTTACACCTAAAGCAATTAGAGAAAGAAGAACAAAAAAACCCCAAAGTTAGCAGAAGGAAAGAAATCATAAAGATCAGATCAGAAATAAATGAAAAAGAAATGAAGGAAACGATAGAAAAGATCAATAAAACTAAAAGCTGGTTCTTTGAGAAGATAAACAAAATTGATAAAACATTAGCCAGACTCATCAAAAAAAAACAAAGGGAGATAACTCAAATCAATAGAATTAGAAATGAAAAAGGAGCAGTAACAAATGACACTGCAGAAATACAAAGGATCATGAGAGATTACTACAAGCAACAACGACATGCCAAAAAAATGGACAACCTGGAAGAAATGAACAAATTCTTAGAAATGCACAATGTTCTGAGACTGAACCAGGAAGAAGTAGAAAATATGAACAGACCAATCACAAGCAATGAAACTGAGACTGTGATTTCAAATCTTCAAAAAAACAAAAGCCCAGGACCAGAAGGCTTCACAGGTGAAGTCTATCAAACATTTAGAGAAGAGCTAACACCTATCCTTCTCGAACTCTTCCAAAATATAGCTGAGGGAGGAACACTGCCAAACTCATTCTATGAGGCCACCATCACCCTGATACCAAAACCAGACAAAGATGTCACAAAGAAAGAAAACTACAGGCCAATATCTCTGATGAACATAGATGCAAAAATCCTCAACAAAATACTAGCAAACAGAATCCAACAGCACATTAAAAGGATCATACACCATGATCAAATGGGGTTTATCCCAGGAATGCAAGGATTATTCAATATATGCAAATCAATCAATGTGATACACCATATTAACAAATTGAAGGAGAAAAACCATATGATCATCTCAATAGATGCAGAGAAAGCTTTCAACAAAATTCAACACAATTTATGATAAAAACCTTCCAGAAAGCAGGCATAGAAGGAACTTACCTCAACAAAATAAAGGCCATATATGACAAACCCACAGCCAACATAGTCCTCAATGGTGAAAAACTGAAACCATTTCCACTAAGATCAGGAATAAGACAAGGTGCCCACACTCACCACTATTATTCAACATAGTTTTAGAAGTTTTAGCCACAGCAATCAGAGGAAAAAAAAGAAATAAAAGGAACACAAATTGGAAAAGAAGAAGTAAAGCTGTCACTGTTTGCAGATGACATGATACTATACATAGAGAATCCTAAAGATGTTACCAGAAAACTACTTGAGCTAATCAATGATTTTGGTAAAGTAGCAGGATACAAAATTAATGCACAGAAATCTCGTGCATTCCTATACACTAACAATGAAAAATCAGAAAGTGAAATGAAGAAAACACTCCCATTTACCATTGCAACAAAAGGAATAAAATGTCTAGGAATAAACCTACCTAAGGAGACAAAAGACCTGTATGCAGAAAATTATAAGACACTGATGAAAGAAATTAAAGATGATACAAATAGATGGAGAGATATACCATGTTCTTGGATTGGAAGAATCAACATTGTGAAAATGACTCTACTACCCAAAGCAATCTACAGACTCAATGCAATCCCTATCAAACTACCACTGGCATTTTCCACAGAACTA
>NC_041221.1:69725987-69749583 GCF_002837175.3 Physeter macrocephalus | reverse complement strand
CAATGGAGAAAAGACAGCCTCTTCAATAAGTGGTGCTGGGAAAACTGGACAGCTACATGTAAAAGAATGAAATTAGAACACTCCCTAACACCATACCCAGAAATAAACTCAAAATGGATTAAAGACCTAAATGTAAGGCCAGAACTATAAAACTCTTAGAGGAAAACATAGGCACAGCACTCTATGACAGAAATCACAGCAAGATCCTTTTTGACTCACCTCCTAGAGAAATGGAAATAAAAATAAAAATAAACAAATGGGACCTAATGAAACTTAAAAGCTTTTGCACTGCAAAGGATACCATAAACAAGACCAAAAGACAACCCTCAGAATGGGAGACAGTATTTGCAAATGAAGCAACTGACAAAGGATAAAACTTCAAAATTTACAAGCAGCTCATGCAGTTCAATATCAAAGAAACAAACAACCCAATCCAAAAATGGGCAGGAGACCTAAATAGACATTTCTCCAAAGAAGATATACAGGTTGCCAAGAAACACATGAAAGAATGCTCAGCATCACTAATTATTAGAGAAATGCAAATCAAAACTACAATGAGGTTCCATGGGCAGGTTCCTTAAGTACCTTGTCTCCCTACTTTCTCATCTCTTAAAGCTACAGAAATGATGAGTGTGATAACGTATGTAAAGAGTTTCCTATAGTGCTGGTCACATAATCTAGGCTCCATAAAAAGCAGCTGTTGCTACAAAACAATCATAGGGTTTTCTTAATATTAAACAACTTTATTGTGTTTACAAGAGCTATTCACAAAATTTAAATCTGTACGAGCTTTTCAGCAACACATTGCAGAGAGACCTATGGCAGTACTTTTCTAGATGTAAATTAAATGTTCATTTATCATCTGTGTGTACCAAACACGGTGAAAGCTATTAGCAAGGTTGTATCTTGCAATTTACAATATTCTGTGCAGCCCTTTGCCAAGACGTCTTTGTTTGGCAAACAAAGGCTTTAACCACCTTCTTCATCATCTGTTTTTCCTCTCCGAGATCCTTATGTTTTTCTCAAGTCATAGTACATAAACAATAATTGCAGGTTGTTCACCCTTTTTCTATTTGAAAACACACCTCCAGAACTTCTTTAGTTCTCAAGACGACTCTCATGACCCCCTCCAAGTTGATGACCTCTTCTCTGCTTGTCAGAAGAACTTTCTTATTTGCCTTTGGACTGGTGTTTGCTCTAATCTTTGCTTATCCTATTGAGAGCAACTTCCCAGACTAAATTCCGTCTGAAGAAATCAGAAACTATAAAATGTTTTTTATCTTATAAGAAGAAAAGTGAACTTTTAAAAAATATCTTGACATTAGCATCAAGAATATATGGATGCAGCCGCATAGCACAGGGAGATCAGCTCTGTGCTTTGTGTCCACCTAGAGGGGTGGGATGGGGAGGGTGGGAGGGAGGGAGATGCAAGAGGGAAGAGATATGGGAACATATGTATATGTATAACTGATTCACTTTGTTGTAAAGCAGAAACTAACACACCATTGTAAAGCAATTATACTCCAATAAAGATGTTAAAAAAACAAATCTACAAACAATAAATGCTGGAGAGGGTGTGTGGAAAATGGAACCTTCTTGCACTGTTGGTGGGAATGTAAATTGATAACAGCCACTGTGGAGAACAGTATGGAGGTTCCTTAAAAAGGTCATGAAGAACCTAGGGGCAAGATGGGAATAACAACACAGACCTACTAGAGAATGGACTTGAGGATACGGGGAGGGGGAAGGGTAAGCTGGGACAAAGTGAGAGAGTGGCATGGACATATATACACTACCAAACATAAAGTAGATAGCTAGTGGGAAGCAGCCTCATAGCACAAGGAGATCAGCTTAGTGCTTTGTGACCACATAGAGAGGTGGGATAGCGAGGGCGGGAGAGAGGGAGATGCAAGAGGGAAGAGATATGGGGACATATGTATATGTATATCTGATTCACTTTGTTATATAGCGGAAACTAACACACCATTGTAAAGCAATTATACTCCAATAAAGATTTTAAAAAATAAATAAATAAAAGAGCAAACAGAGGTCCACAGTGTTTCTCCACTTTCACTGTACTTACCTTTGTCCCATTCAATCTCTAGACTGGAGTTTTAAAATAGAGGCTGTATTAGTTTCCTTTGGCTGCTGTAACAAATTACCACAAATTTGGTGGCTTAGACAACATAAATTTCTCATCTTATGGTTCTGTAGTTGAGACATCTGAAATGGGTCTTATTGGGCTAAAATCAAGGGTCATCAGGACTGATTTCCTTTCTGAAGGCTCTAGGGGAGGACCTGTTTTCTCGACCTTTCCACCTTCCAGAGGCCACCCACACTCTTTGCCTAGTGGCCCTGTTCCATCTTCAAAGCAGCAACACTGCACTGATTCATTCTCATATCTTATCACTCTGACACTGACCCTTCAGCCTCCTCTGTCCACTTTTAAGGACAACTGTGATCACGTTGAAACCACCAGGATAATCCAAGCTAGTCTCCCCATCTCACAGTCAGCTGATTAGCAACTTAATTCCATCTGCAACCTTAATTCTCCTTTGCCAGGTAACATAACACATTCACAGGTCCTGGGAATTAGGACATAGACATCTTTGTGGGGGGATTATTCTGCTTACCACAGAGACCCACACGCCATGGGTTTTTATCAGCCTAGTGTTTTATTTTTCTTTCCTCTTTTAAAAAAAATATTTTAAAAAATTCTTTTAGAAATTTAAGTTAAATGTTTTTAAATTGGGAGATTCTGTAAATTTTTAAAATAGCCACATCTAGAAACCTCAGAGACCTAGAAACAAGGACTGGATTTCCTCATCAAAACAAAGGCTGGTGCCCAGAGTGACTACCTCCTTTAAATGGGGCATGGGGCTCCCAGGCTGCAGTGGTCTCCACCTCTTCCTATTGCCACATGCTCCTGGCCCACTTCAGCTTATGTGACCTGCCTCGCCCCTTTAAATTTGCAAACTCTGTACCAAGTATCTAACATCTAGGTCGCAGACTACCATTTTACTCTCTGTTCTGTACTCTAGGGACCTTCATCGTCTGTTGGCGGCACGTCCTCCCATTCAGAATTCTTCCATCTACACAGAGGTGTCCTGGCAGCTCTCCCTTCTGACTCTAGAAAGTAAATAAGGCCCACGTCTTGGGAGCGGTGTGGTATGTCTGGGTGATCACAGGCATTCACAAGCCCCTCTTGGGCCTCTACGTCATACATCTCCTCGAGAATCAGGGACCTAAGTGCATGCTGGAGCAAGGGACAAAGTTTTAATATGCTGTCGCTCCATCAACAGCCACTCCCTCTTCCTTTTTCTCTTCAGTCCTTGGTACAAGCTCTCCTCTAATGAATTTCTTTACTCTGAGAACAGGCCCGCTGCTGGCTCCCAGCCATGCGGCACGCTGGCTTTCACTGCCCTCGTGGGCCTAAGTGAAGGTTATCTAACTCTGTTTCACTTGCAGATGCTCACAGATGCGGCGCTGGCGTTAATAACATCGCCGGCCCAGCCATTCCATCTTCATTAGTGGCCATGCATCATGCGTAGATGATAAGCTGCCTGGACTGCCAGGGAGAGGAACTCTTCATTACCCAGGTCGGGCTGCGGGGCCTCCACACCAAATACCTGAAAATCACATTAGCCCGGCAAAATCTCTCCCATCACACTAACAGTGGTTGGAAGAAAGAGACCTTAAAGATCTAAATTGTGTTGAAACTCTTACAAAGGTCATGGCAGTGAGAGACAAGGGCGACAGCTCTGTCACTGAGTCAAGAGTTTTCCCCGCCATTGCTGCATAATACCTGTAATTTTATTCGTTTAACATTTTCCTTAGATCAACACTATATTGATTTGCTTTTCTTTAGCCCTAACCTAAGCAATAATAACCATAAAATTGAGCTTAGATGTGCTGGTTATACTTTTTAAAAATACACATTAAAATGGGCATGTTTGTTTAATTAATTAAAATTAGGAGATTAATATTAAAATAAGAGATGTTGATTCATGTATTCTCTAAAGTTATCTTATATGCTCTTCATTGGATGCAAACCATATCACATTTTGGAAAACACGGATCTAATCTATCCTCCCAGTTCAGAACAGAATTTCACCTGAACTAAATGATCAGATTACCCCGTTCCATTCTCTAGGCCCTCTGGGTAGAGTTCCCAAAATTCTGATGGTACCAACACCCATAGGTACCAGCAACATTGAGAAGTCCTTTCTGACATCTCACCTAAATATTTCCATCTATAGTTGATAGTGGCAGAACTAGGAATTCTAGACCACTCAGCAAATGGCTCTAGAAGCAGTTCATCTCTAATGCAGCTGTTCCTAGACGGCATGGCAGAAACCAGCTTGGAGCTAAAGGCTCCAAGTTTAGAGATTGACATGGCCCATATTTTAGAGGTGGACAATTAAGAAAAGAAGCAAGTTAAGGGCTTCCCTGGTGGCGCAGTGGTTGAGAGTCCGCCTGCCGATGCAGGGGACGCGGGTTCGTGCCCTGCTCCGGGAGGATCCCACATGCCGCGGAGCGGCTGGGCCTGTGAGCCATGGCCGCTGAGCCTGCGCGTCCGGAGCCTGTGCTCCGCAACGGGAGAGGCCACAAGAGTGCGAGGCCCGCGTACCACAAAAAAAAACCAAAAAAACAAAAAAAAACAAGAAGCAAGTTAAGAAGAAGAAAAGAAGTGTGAGTAGGTTGAGGTAGACTGAACAACCATATCCTAGAGCAGAGGTTGGCAAACATTTTTCTGAAAAAGCCAGAAGGTAAATGTTTCAGGCTTTGCAGGACAGATGGTCTCTGCCATAACTACTAACCTCTGTCAATGTGGTGTGAAGGCAGTCACGGACAGTACGTAAACAAATGGGCATGGCTGTGCTCCAGTAAAACTTTATTTACAAAGACAGGCGAGGGCCATAGTGTGCTGACTCTTGTTTTAGTGGGTTGACTGATGAGATTCACTCAATGCAGATGGCAACCTCTCCCGGTGTATTAGTCAAGTTTCTCCAGAGTAACAGAACTAATAGTACATATATTTTAAATATTTATATTATAAATTATATATATATAATTCATATATGTATGCAAACATATATGATTTCCGTGTATAAAAATGTCTAATTTATACATATAGAAAAACAAATAAAATTTATATATGTATAAATCATACACATATATAAATTATACATGTATAAATTAGAGAGAGATAGTTATTATAAGGAATTAACCCACATGATTATGGCAACAACAAGTCCCAAGATCTGCAGGGTGTGTCAGCAAGCCAGAGACATAGGAGAACTGACAATTTAGTTCCATCAGAGTCTGAAGGCCTAAGAACCAGGAGGGCCAATGATGGGGTTCCAGCCTGAAGGCTGGAAGACGTGAGACCCAGGAAGAGCCAATGTTTCAAATGGAGTCCAAAGAATTGGGAAAAAGCCAATATCCCAGCCCAAAGGCAATTAAGCAAGAAGAATTCTTTCTTACTCAGGGGAGGGCTGATTCATACTGGACATCATACGAGTCGGGTAGGGCTCCCACATGCCTGTACCAACGGGGAATAATCTGAACCAGTGGAGAACGCCTGAGCTTGTACAATAATAACTCCCCCATTATAGCGCTTTCTCCCCATTTTCAGATGACGATGCTGAGTTTCCAAAGTTAATGTACCAGCAGAACTGAACCCTTGTTTAACTCAAAGCCTATGCTTTGTCCCCTATATTATACTCTCTTGATAAATGGAGTAAGTCTAAACAAGAGTGTCTAAGGCACTAAAAATGCAGAGCCTAGAGCCGACTTCAGACTGAAGGCAGACAGGGAGGAAATGGATGTCTCCCTTTGAATATTTAAAGTGTTATTACCTGAAAGATAAATGAAACTGTTCTGTGTTATTCCATGAGTAGACCTTGAATCAACTAGACGTCACAAGGAGATAAAGTTCAGCTGGTAGCACTAGAGGGAGCCAATATGGAATGGACTTCTTCACTGGGTAGTGAGATATCTGTCACTGGA
Source organism: Physeter macrocephalus (assembly GCF_002837175.3). NCBI lineage: Eukaryota > Metazoa > Chordata > Mammalia > Artiodactyla > Physeteridae > Physeter > Physeter macrocephalus. The sequence goes on along the minus strand of NC_041221.1, from coordinate 69,743,571 downwards.
TGTGTACAAGCAGGTGCTGAGTGAACAGGTCATGGGTGTGGAACACTGAGTAGGAGACTGGGTCTTGTTCTCTGCGCTCTTTCCATACACTAAGATTCTACGATGCTAAGAAGGCAGGAATTTGGCAGAAGCTCTGAACTGTGACCTTGTTCCTGGCTCATGGTCCATGGTTCTGCTCACCCAAAGCAGCCAAAGTTCCTTATCGCCAATGTATCCCTGGGAGATGCCCGCTGCCCTGCCTTCCTGCCTTCACTCTCTGAATTAGTGCATCAGCCCTGTCTCCCTTTGCCCCGAGAGCTCCTCAGCAGAATGTCTCAACCCAAGCTTCCCCTGGAACCTTCTGCTGCCTGACTCACATGCTTCAGGGGAGCCCCTGAATACTGGAGCCCAAGGGAAAGCAGGTGTCATGGGGCAGGAAGTCAAGGCACTTGTCCAACAGTAACTTTCTGGCCCCAGGAGGCCCCTGCACAACGTGGGAACAAGCACCCTGCGGAATCAAGAGAAATGGCTGCTAGTTTAGCTGTGGGGAGACCCAGATGTTGCGACCTAGGAAGGCACTTTACAACTCTGGTACTCGGGGCCCAAATGTGCAGCGGGTAGGGCTGGGCCTCCATGGTCCATTGCAGTGTGACATGCAGACTCCGGGATTCTGGGGGCATCCCTAGGCCCACAGTACCTAATGCATGTCAGCCTTCCTGAGGGCCGGTTATAATTTCTGCACAGGAAACACATATCAATATTTCCACTTTAGTATTTTATTTTTAAAAGAAAATTAGAAAGGAAAGAAGATTTGGGAATGGACCAGGGTAAGGCAGAGATGGCTAGGCATCATTCCATCTGTGTTAGAGCCATAACCCCCCAGTATCTGTCCTCTAAGAACTGAAAACTGCTCCTCACCAGTGAAGGACCACAGCAGTATGGGGTGAGTCCATGAGGATGCTGAGATGGGGAGAGGAAGAAACTACCAGTGTTCATGGTGGTTTCATCCCCAGGGAAGGGGAGACCCAGGAACCAGGTTGTGGGGGTGGAAAAGTCACTTGGAACTCTGGGGAGACATATGGAACCCGACACTGGATAGTGTGGGGTTTACAATTCCTTCCTGGAAAAGGACCACCAACATCCCAGGTGCTCTGCTTCAAAAGGCCCCATTTAATGACCATAAATGAGACTGCTCCAAACAGCCCATCTGTCACCCAGCTTTTACAAATACTTAATTCTGTTCACATTCTATTCCCAAGGAAAGTGGTGACACAGAGGTGTTTGCCCACCACAAATCTGTCCATTTGACTGATGAACGAATTCCTCATGTTAGGTACAGAGAGACGGCTGGGACCATGGAAAGCCCAGGGGGACCCGCCCTCAGAGACGCTGCCTAGTTAGCTCTGGTGCAGAGTCACAGCTTCCTTCCTCTCCCTCCTTCAGCAAGTCATCTCCAAACGTGGGTGATGGGGCAGCCCTTCTCCACGGGGAGTTCTCCCCACTGACAGAATATCAGGGAAAGAAACGATAAAGAAGTGAGAAAGAAAGGCGGCTCCCCACCTACCCTCCAGAGTGCAGGGCCTTCAACTCCTGGCTTTCCACTGCCCCTCTCTGTCCCCTTTCCCACTTTGGTTTCCAAATTTTAACTCCCCTCTGCTTTCCCCAGACCTCTTCCTGCCTCATCCAAGGAAAAGCAAGGACAGTATATGGCAGTCACCCCAGGGTCTCGCTGACTCCTGATCTAAAGCCCTGCTTACCTCCGCCGTGTCATGAGCATTGAAACGTTCAGGTGAACATAAATATCTATATTATTGGGTTGGCCAAAAATTTCCGTAAGATGTTACGGTAAAACCCAAACGAACTTTCTGGCAAACCCAAACGAACTTTTTGGCCAACCCAGTATTATAAGGAGCCAGTTTTCTCTTAGACTCACACTCAGGGCATATTGCACAATTTCAGGGTTTCCCACTTAGCACATGCTTTTCAATAATTATGAGGAAGAAATGTTTTCTTTCATTTTTGGTTTCCTCTATAATTTTTTCTACCCACTGGGCTATTACTGAAATAGTAGCATTGTATTCATACTTCTGTTCCTTGCATTTTTCTCATTTAACAATGTATGCTGGAATGGTTCCCTGTTAGAGCTATAGAAGTAGATCGACAGTTCTAGTTCAGTCTTGTTAATGGCTGCACAGTGTTCCACTTTATACTATAATTTATTCCATCAGTTCCATATTCCTGGGCATTTAGGTTGTTTCCAGACTCTTTTTATTCAACACAATGCTACTGGGAATATACATATATCTTTCAGCACACGTTCAAGTATATCCACAAGGATAAATTCCTGGAAGTGGAATTGCTGGGTCATTTAACATTTTTATAGATAAATACAGCTAGATAGAGTACATCATAAACATAAATCTTATCAATAGCTTGCAGAACTAAACTTCGGCCATTAACAGGTGAAAGTATCAATCCTTTGGGAATAGCTGCATATACACTCTTCACATCTTTCTACTTACCCCACACATTTTAGTTTCAAGGTGTTTGTGTTTTAGATGGCCTCTAGTTAAATAGAATTTTCTGGAATAATTGAAATACTGAGGTAGGAAAGGTTGCAGACTAATAAAAGGACAACAGAGCAGTGAGAGATCAATCTTACCTAGCTATTCCCAGTGGGTTGGCCAAAATGTTCGTTCAAGTTTTTCTATAAGATGTTACAGAAAAACCCGAACGAACTTTTTGGCCAAACCAATATTTTTCTTCCCCCCTCAATCTGTGCCTGGCTTGTTAGAGACATTCAAAAAATAGTTGATGAATAAATGAATGAGTGCAGGCATGAATGAATGATATAACTATGAAGACTTGCTCAAGGATCCAAGATCAGTGGTTTAAGTTTGGCCATTTTCATCTCCTTTTAGCTGCACCCTGGTGAATCAGTGCCTTTTAGATCTATTAGACTCATTTTTGCCACTTTATGTATAGATATATAGGCTTTGGGCTTTCATTTCAAAAACTGATTATATGCGGACAGTCTCAGTAGCCAAGAAAGATAGGTTAATATCCATATGCTGGTATATTTTAGAGTCGGATCAAGATCACTCAGCTCCTAATGCCTCATGATCTAGCAGAAAGGAGTTTGGAAATTGGAAAGGCTCTGAAAATGAGTTCTGGTTTGATCTACTCCCCAGCACTGAACACACAGAACAGGTAAACTGTGGCTGCAGCAGCTACCCAGTCTTTCCTGTCTTGGATTGAAGGAAGTAGAGCCTACACCTAAAATTTGTTAGATATAAACATAATTAAGAGCCATGTGACTTTAAGGTCATGGAATTTCTCCAAGCTTCAGTTTCCTCATCTGTAAAATGGGGATAAAAATAGTCATGTTCATGGTAAAGTCAATTCAGGCATCTGTAAAGCAAACAAAGCTAGTATCTTTTTTTTCCTGTATCTGATCTAATCCTCCTCACAACCTCCACCGTCAACTGGGTAGTAAGTGAAAATAAATAAATAAGTAAATAAATAAATAAATAAATCGAATCCAGTGACAATCAGCCCAGTCCAACACTTAAAGGAGTTTCTTTCATTAATTCAGTCTCTTCCAGATTAATACCCAACTCACAGCATTTCACTCCCTCCTGTTCCTCCTCCCCATGGTGAGAGCTGGCCTTTGGTGAACTTCCTGGGTAATTAAGATCCATCTGGGCACGTCCTTGTACCATCTACTGACTCCTCTGGTCTCCCTTTTCTACCTGGATGCAGGGTGGCCTGCTGCCATCCAACAATGCTATCTGTCCCTATCTGTCTCTCATGTTTTGAGCTATTCTCTTGGCTAAATCAGGGGCTAGTGGAACTTCTTGGCTGACGTGAACTCAGTTGGGCCCTTGCTGGAACTGTGAACCCCTGAAATCTGACTGTGACTCCCATTCAATCCTCAGACTAAGCCACCAGCCTCATAGTCCTCAGCTGCAGTTTCACTTCATTCCAACCACTGAATCCATCTCCTCACTCCCATCTGCTCCTACAATCTCTTCAGTCTGACTCTAAGCAGGCTCTGAATCTCTCTTAAGATTACATTTCTCTCACTTAAAAAAAAAATCTAATGGTAAATAGTCGAGGGTTTGTAGCTCCATGAAGTCATTAAGGATCCAGGCTTCCTTTGCTGGGCATGCTTCTTCTATGTTCAAGATCACCTCATGTTACAAAATGGCAGCTGAAGCTCCAGCTATTTTGTCCAGCTTCCAAGCAATAGCAAGAAGGATGGGGAGTGTCTCTCTGAGGGGTCAGCTTCCTTTAAGGAGCCATGCCAGACGTTCTACTCAAATTTTCGCTTACATTTCATTGTCCATAATTTAGTTCTATGGCCATATCTAGCTACAATGTAGTCTTTCAACTGGATGAATTTCTGCCCCCAAAGTAGGCTTCTGTTACTTTGGAAAACAAAGGAGTAAAAAGCTGGGAGATAGCCAGCCATCACCGCTGACCTACAGGAACTTGTGCATTTATTCCATCCCATTCAGGCTCTAGAGTTCTCACTCAGTCTTTCTCTCTGCTTTGCAGCCTGGCAGCCCCAAGTTTTGGTTCATATATTATCCCCCGTATTTTATCCCCTTCTTCTTCCCACAACCCCAGGAACAGGATTTCCACTTCCTTTCCCTTTCTATACTTGACCTTCCCATATACCCACAATGCACATCCCACAGCCCTGCTTTCCCTTTCCCAGATACAACAGGGGAGGGAATGGCTGCCAGGCACTGTGCGGGAGAAAAATTAAAATGCACTGGCTTAATATTTTGAAAATATTCTCCCTATCACACCTATATTCTTTTTTATTTATTGAGCACATGGTAAGCATATAGGCCTTTTGATGAATAATAGCAGTGTCATGGGAATCAAAATGACATAAAATATGGAAATCTCTTGCCACGATGCATGACATACTATATATGCTTAATCAATGTTAGCCATTATTGTTATTATTATTATTTAAATAATAGGACACAGTCTGCCTCAGTCTTCTCTCTCCCAGACAAACATGCTGCATGCGTGGCTCACGCATCAGAGACATCATTATGCTCAGTCATGGCCTTTTCTGTTTTGCTTGGTTTCAAACCCTATTTTCTGGAAACAGGAGGAATTTTTTCCTAAGGAAAGGAGGTGGTACTTAGAGACCTAGCTCCTAATTAACTTTGTTACTGGATGCCCTGTAACTGTGAGCAAGTCACTTTCTCTAGGGAAGGGGGCTAATTGGAAGAAGGAAGATTGATGAAGGTTAGCATGGATGGCGATGTGGAATTATGGCTGGAGGCTGGGTCAGCTGAAGTCAGGCCGTTCCAAACTGCACCTCGTCGTGGACTCTAAATTATTTCTTATCTCCCGCACTTTGTGTGTTTGTGTAACAGCAGCTTGAGAGAGCGTATGAGTTAAATAAGGCAAGATGAGAATTGATCTATCGACAGTCAATCAGGGGGTTGGCTCAGGCAGACTGGGAGGGAGTTGCCAGAGGCTCTGGACTGGAATTGCTTTTAAACAGATTTGAAAAAAGTGTTAGGAGGAAAACAGGGATGTACATTCAGCTTTACTCAAGTGCATTTGGGCCTCGGAGTCCACCAGGTGCATCGGATTTCCTAGGGCTGAGCAGGAAATCCCCAGAGATTGGCAGCTGTAAATAAGGAGGTCGTTTTAATGTAGGGAAAATATGAATGAGCAAATTTGTAAAGAGTTATAGTTCAGTTACGTTCAAGTACAGCACATAGACATCCAACAAAAATGTCAGCAAATGCTTTAAATAGCCTCAGAAAACGACATCGCCAGGGCCAAGCCCTGACAGGGCAGGGATTTCTCAGACCCAGGGAATTTCTAGGTTGTAGCGGATGAGCAGGGCAGTTGAGGCAGGAGGTGATGGGCAGGGTTTGGGAGGACAGGAAAGTGGCATTAGGGGTTCAGCATAGAAATGGTGCTCTCTGAAGAGTCTTGAGGCAAGTTGGTCCCCGTTTCATCTAGTCTCCCACACAAACAAGCTGAATTAGGTGTAGTCAGCCAAATGTGGAAGTACTTATGTTGATTTTACATTTCAGGGGAGGGCAGTGTTCCTGGTGGGAAAGGACTCTCATAGTAATATCTGAAATTCATCTAGTATTGGGGAAAAGAGGAGGAGGGCATGAATGTAGGTGGAACTGAAACCAACCTTCAGGATGGGTCAGGGAATGCATTGGGGAAATGTCAGATGAAGGCCTGGGTTTCCTAGTTGGCACTGATGTTTATTAGTAGCTGACATAGAATGACCCCTTTCACACATCATCTCATTTAAATCACACAGCAAACATAGGAAACAGGTAATATTATTATTTCCATTTTATAGATGATGAAACTGGGGCACACAGAGGTCAAGAAATTTATCTAAAATTACAGATTTTGCAAATGGTAAAGTTAAGATTTGAATCCAAGGAGTCTGACTCCAGAGATCCCTGTTATCACAGGAATCTGTCATAAAACAATATTTGCTCTACCAAAAATCCCAACAGTAAAATTTATAAATCAGGGAACTGATCCTTTTAACATTAGCTATAAAGTACTAGATTAGCATAAATTTCCGTAAGGTAATTTTCAGTTAATTACTTTACAGAATTTTTACGCCCACTCAGAGCTGTCCTTCAGTAAGTAAGTTAATTTTTTTTTGCATTTTAGAATAATTGCCTCTGATTTGTGTCTTTAGCTCAGATCTACCTTTTCATTTAAAGAGCCAGTGTCCAGGAAATAAGTTCAGACCAACCAAAGGGTGATGAGTTACCCTTAAGTTGCATTTTGAGCTCCAACTGTGTTTTGAGATTTCCCTCCAACAGCCTGGCCTGGAGATCCCTACAGGACCTAGCACAGAGCCTGGTTCCTTCCCAGTAACTGAGAACTAAAAGACTGAATAGAATGCGAGGGAATTTCAGACTCATATTTTCATTCATTGACTCTGAGAACTACCTTCTAGTAGATGTCACTTTCTCCAAGATATTTTAGCGTTATTGTCAGAAATACAAATCACCTAAGCTGTTTTGTGTTCATATTTTACAACTCGTTTTGAGAATTAATATTTTATAAGAAAATTATTTTGATTCAAAATGTGACTTTTAAAAGGTTTATGGTATTCTTAAGTGTAACTTTTATTATGCCTTGGGGCCAGTAGCTTTTCTAGAGGAACACAGTATAGTTATTGATGTATTGTACCCCTTGTGAATATCCCTTCATGTTCTGAGACTGAAACAGGAGAAACTATTTTCTGTACATAATTTACTACCTTCTTTCCACCTCTACCCCTCCTTTTCCCTGGCTGCCTCTTTTTTTCCTTTCAGTGCAAAATAAATAAAATAACCACCATTACCAGTAAAAGAAAAAAAAGAAGCTTAACAGGTCATGTTTTAGCCAAGCCTAAGTTAAATTAAAAGAACTGGAAGATACTCATCAAGACCTAGGAAGGTAGATGTGAAAAACTATACTCTCAGTTCTACCCCAGTCTAATGTCCTTCCCTCTTGATCATTATTTCCCTTCTCTCTTCCCTGGTCTATGTTGAAATGACTGATCTCCTTTTCCACCTTCCACATGACAGACAGGCAGGCATCAATCTTCAGCTGAAGTAGTTGCCTGATGCTCTTCTAGAGGATCTAGAATGCTAAAGTCCCCAAATTAAAACTGGAGATGCTCAAGTCCCTGTATCAGTTAGTTAATGATGTATAACAAACCACTCTCAAATATGGTGGCTTAAAAAAAAAAACCTACTGATTATTTCTCATGGTCTATGGATTGGGTTGGCAGACTATCTGATGTGAGCCAGGTTTGGCTGATCTTAGCTGGGCTCTCTCATGCATCTGTGGTCAGCTAGTGGGATAGCTGGTCTAAATGGCCTTACATGAGACAGTTCTGCTCTCTTCCACATATCTTTCACAGCCCTCTTGTAGGCTATGTTCTCATGATGGTGGCAGGGGTCCAAGGGGAAAAGAGGAAATGCACATGTGCTTCTCAAGCGTCTGCTTGCACCAGGTTTGGTAACATGCCCTTGGCCAAGCCAAGTCACATGTCTAAGCCTGGAATTAATGTAGGAGGGGACCAAGAGTTACAGGGCAGACAGCCTGATACTGGGAGACCAATATGGAGGCCATAAATGCAATCAATCTACCATAGTTCCCAGATTAAAACCTGAAAATGAGCAAAAAGTGACATTTGAAAGCAAAACATGGCTGTTCCACATTATTTGCAGATTCTATATTTGAGAATTTGCTTACTTGCTAAAATTTGTTTGTAACCTCAACCTCATTACTTGGGGGCACTTTCACAGTCATTCTTGTACATGCACAGAGCAGTGGAAACTTTGAGTTGCCAGATGCATACGTGCCCTGGGATGAGACTGAACAAGGTGATGCTCTGAAATTGAACAAGTTGATGTTCTGCCCTCTTGTTTTGGCTCTCACACTGCAAGCAAGTGTCCTTTTCACGGTATGTTTAGTGCCAAGGTTTTGGCATTTTTTTGTCTTTTTTATTGGTGATTTCACTGTTTAAAATGTCCCCCCAGTGTAGTGCTGAAGTGCTATCTGGTGTTCCCAAGCACAGGAAGGCTGTGATGTGCCTTAAGGAGAAAAAACATAAGCTTTGTTCAGGAATGAGTTACAATGCTGTTGACCATGAATTCAATGTTAAAGAGTCAACAATATACATTAAATAAGGTGTTTTTAAGCAGACAGACACATAAAACAAGGTTATGTATTGATCAGATGAAAATGTGACCAGAGGCTCACAGGAATCTAACCCTGTATTTCCCCTAAGAGCAATGGTTCAATACTCACTAATTCAGTGTTTGCAGAGACTTCATAGAATATAATTGCCACAAATAATAAGAATCAACTGTGCTTCCATTTATTTTTGAGATTCTAAAAAAAGATTTTATCTTCTAAAAAAGATTTTAAAATAACAAAAGCTATATTCTTAACTCCATATATAATTCTACACTTCTGAAAAGCAGAACAAAAACAACTCTCTCATGTAGATACCAACATGGACTTACACAAAACAATCTTTTGTTCTAAGCAGAACATTTTAGGAATGCACTCACTCATTGATGAAGGGACACATTAGTGAGATTCTTAATGGCATTCAACAAATGGTTATTGAGCTCCTCCTATGAATAACTGTAGCTGGGGCTTAATTTTGTAGTAAATGGATGAAAACTCTGAAAGAATTATAAAGATTCCAGAGAGTAAACTGGGGTTCAAATGTGTTAATGAGTCTTTTTCTTGAATGAAAATATTGAGCAAGAAAGAAAGGCACACTCATAAAATTATTCCTGTAATGAAAGCCAAGGAAAAACAGGATTCGACACGAATACAGTTTTCAGGAATACACCTATTATATATGGAAGTTCGAAGGCATTTTGTCTGTTAGAACACCTGGTATCCCCAAAGAGCTCTGAGCCCCATATTTGCGCTTCAACATTGGGCGTGATGAAGAGGCCAGAGAGCTCCATGTTTAAAAGCTCAGTCTCTGCAGTCGGCCAGATCCAGGTCTGGGTCTTGGCTCCACGTTATTGGTTGGATTACATGGCAAGAGACACTCCCTCTGTGGGCCCCAGTTTCTTCATTTGTAAAATGAGAATACTAAGAGTAATAGTATGAATATAATCAGACATTTTTTGAGTACTGATCAGTTCCCTGGTACCCTGCTTGGAGCTTTCCTTACATTGCCTCATTTAATCCACACAACTGTCCTATGAGGCGGATGTTATCACTACTCCCCATTTTATGCATGAAAACATAGAGGCAGATAGAAGTTAAATGATCTTGCTAAAAATTAGAGTTGGCAGAGTCGGAATTTGATCCTAGGAATATGACTCCACCTTCCTCATGATGTGGTTTGTGAAAATTAAATGAGATAATGCACATAAAATGCTCAGCACAGTGCCAGGCATGTGATAAGCACATATAATAAATTTTTCAAGGCTTTTTTTAACTAAGAGTGCCCTACCGTTTCCCCACTCCCACTGCAACCAACAGATCTGCAATATATAGGGCTGTGTAGAGGGTTTGCGTGGGAACTCTGCTTATGCTGAATTCTACTCCAGTTGAAAGCACCACAGGAAAGAGTCTTACCTCACCAGGGAAAGCATTCCAAATAACCCCCTGGAGAAATCTCTATTTGTCTTCATGAATGGAAGATAATAAATACAAGTTGGGAGATCAGACCCAAGATTTGTGTTTTAATAATTTCTCTCATTGAGGTTAAAACTTCCAGTGATTTATCTGAACCCTTCTTGAACCTGTTTGTTTAACTATCTGATATCGTTACTTATTTTTTGTCCCAATCTCAGATATAACTATATTGTTTTTAGGAAAAACATTTTAAGTAAAGTGAAGCCAGCTGTATAAGCCAAACTCTGACAGGCCAAAATTAAACAATTTTTGTATCTTCTGGGTTTTCATTCCTTGTAGGAAGGGGAACTAGAGAGAAAATGAAGATTATCTCAAATACCATTTTCACTTATATAATTTTCTTTCTTATTTTAATGCCTGTATAATCAAATTGTCACCATCATGTTTCTCCTAGTCCTGTACTTTAAGGTTGGGTAGATATAGGTATGAGAAGGAATCACTGATTGTCCTTTCACCTCCAGCAAACAAGATCCCTTCTGGCTCTGTCTCCTGTCCTAACTAGGCCTTCAGGGGATCCTGACAACTCATGCAACCCATGAGGTGGCCGAACACATGAAAGAAACAAAAAGGAAGGAAAGCACTCCCTCATCATTATCAGAAATTATGTGCTGGCTGAAAGAGCCTGAATTATTCAGTATGCCCTGAGTGTCAGTCTGAAAGAACACTCTGCAGCTATTAACAAGACTGAAGTAGAATAATATATGCTAGTATGAAACAACTGTCAGCATATATTGTTAAGTAAGAAAACTCAAGCATGTGTATACTATTTTACAGAGTTGTATATGCATAGACTCTTGATCCAGAAGACAAATACAAAACTAGTAATAGTGGTTACCTCAGGGGAAAGGGTTAAGTGTGAAGGTAGACTTGTTTTTCAACCTACATCCTATTGTAGTTTGAATTTTCTATAAAGAATTTTTGAACAATCAATTGTGAGGTGGAGGCTCTACTTGGAACCACAGTGACCTCCCATTTGGGTGATCTACTCTCCCCAAATGGGGAAAAGCAGAAAACTGAGGAGATACGAGCCCTCAGGGCAGAAGAAGAGAAATCTGGAAAGAGTTCTGAGAAGATGTTCCCCAGATTGACATTCATGACTTCCCCTATTACTATCCACCTGTATAGACTTGTCTCTTTCATATATTAGCACAAAGAATGCAAAATGGGATCCATGTAAAGAAAGTACCTAACAAGTAAGAAACAAACCTACCAAATGACAGCAGATTTTTAGAAAACCATTCAGAAAGAGAATCACTTCAGAAAAGAGAAGAAAACTTCGTATACTTATCTCTATTTTTAAAGAAAGAGAACTTAGGCTGTTTGGGGAGAGAGAGATAGAGAAAAGAAAAGAAACCAGACAATCAAAGATTAGAGTATGAAACAACAAAAGGAATTTAAATATAAACTGAAATAGCATTGGAAAAAATTTAAGATAACAGTAAAAGCGTAGGAATGATAGTCACAACAGGAGCAGCAAGAAGAATAGCTAATACTGAAAACACAGCTAGGGTATGGAGGTAGAGATATAGCTTAAGATATTTGTATACAAAGAAATGAAAAAGAAAAGAGATTATAGAAAAGATGACAGGTGGGTGAGGGGGTTCATCATGTGTATAACTGATATTCCTAAAGTGGAGAACAAATATTCAAGATAACAAAAAAGAAAAGTTTTCTGAAATAAAGGAAAATATGAATCCACTGATTAAAATCTGCAGAAAATAGAATTTTTGTTCAAGGAAAAATACAGTCTCAAATTTGAGCCATATCTTAGTGCAGACCATGAAGTTCAAGAATAAAAAAAAAAAAAACTCCTATGGGCATTCAGAAATTAAAAGCATGTTTCCCAAAGAGAGAAAATGGCTGACCTCAGCCTTCTCCATACCAACATTCAATGCAAGAAGTAGGTGGAACCATATCTAAAGAATTCTGATGGGGAAAATGTGTGGCCCAAGAATTATATGCTTTATGTCTAAAGATAATTTTAATAATGCAAAGAATCTGATAACATAGCACTTACGAGCCCTTCTTTAAAAAAAGACACAATAACAAAATCCAGCCAACCCAAAGATAAGTAAAAAATATTTGAAGTCATGTTATGAACAGGAAAGTCATGGATGAAAGGACTGTTGGTGACCACTGAGTGTGTCATTACATTCCCAGAGCTCAGTTCTATATAAGTTATAAATCTCAGTAATACAAAAAATAATAATAATAAAAAAGTGAAATGAGGAGAAGAAGCCGGGAGGAAGTGTGAAAGATAAATTTTCCTTTTTTTCATGATGAGGTATAAATTTGTCCAACATTGATAAAGAAAAAGAGGTTTAACAATCAAAGTTTCAAATATTATTATTAGAAGTGGGAAGACAAAGCAAAGCAAAGAATGCACAGAACAAATTGCCAAAATAAATTTTGCAGCAACAATATAAACAGAAAACATAGATATACTCTAACCAAATATATAGTGATAAAATTAAGTGCAACAAATATATATTATAAAATATAAATGTAAATGAGATCTGTTTACATAATAAAAGAAAAAGACTATCAGTCTGGATTAGCAAAACTCATCTATTTAGCCTGCTACTAGTGAAAACAAAAGAGGCTTGGATAAAAAAATTTATGACACATTCATATCACAGAATATCTGACAGTCATTAAGAAAGAACTGGATATGTAAGAAATGATGTGGAAAGAAATCCAAAATAAATTAATAGAAAAATATTATAAGAATAATGTATGTTATTCCATTTGTATTTTGCAAAGGCTATATGTTGTACAAATACATACTTGTACATCTGTCTGCATATATATGTGTATACATATACATTTGCTACATGTGTGTGTGTTCAGTGTTATAGCAATAGGGAAGGTGAGCTGGTGAGAGCAGTCCACACCATAAGGAAGAGTATTTTATCCCTAACATTGTTTAGAATTGCTGGTGTATGGTGCTAATAAAAAGCAGACTGACTTTTAGGAGGCTTCATTATTTTTTACACTTCTCTTCTAACAATGCACTTATTTATTGTCTGCACCTGAGGTGGACCATTCCAATCTCCTTGCTCTTGGCATGTGTGTGCGCATGCGCGTGCAGGCGAACTTGCGCTTAGTAGCTGGATGATATACAACACACAGTTAATAGTGGTCACACCTAGGAGTAGAGTTGGAGGATGTTTGAAGAGCAGACAACTTATAAACTTTTCTGTACTAATAGGAAAAATTTTAAATGAGAATATATCTCTTTATAATACAGCTTTAATCAGTAATAAAAATGAGAAGAGTATTAAAGAGGTCTACTTGGGAATAAATTGCCCTGGAGCCCGAGGGGAGGGCGGCCTCACTGAGGCTGCTGGCTCTGGAGGGGCCCCACCAGCCAAAGCCGCGAAAGTCCTTGGGACCGTGGGCCAGTTTTGGTGATGATGGGATGCTGTCAGAGATATGACTTCATTAAACACAATAGAGTGAGTACAACTTGAAGGAGCTTCAAGATGGCGGAAGAGTAGGATGCGGAGATCACCTTCCTCCCCACAAATACATCAGAAATACATCTACATGTGGAGCAACTCCTACAGAACACCTACTGAACGCTGGCAGAAGACCTCAGACCTCCCCAAAGGCAAGAAACTCCTCACGTACCTCAGTAGGGTAAAAGAAAAAACAGACAAAAGAATAGGGACAGGACCTGCACCAGTGGGAGGGAGCCAAAGCCGCGAAAGTCCTTGGGACCGCGGGCCAGTTTTGGTGATGATGGGATGCTGTCAGAGATATGACTTCATTAAACACAATAGAGTGAGTACAACTTGAAGGAGCTTCAAGATGGCGGAAGAGTAGGATGCGGAGATCACCTTCCTCCCCACAAATACATCAGAAATACATCTACATGTGGAGCAACTCCTACAGAACACCTACTGAACGCTGGCAGAAGACCTCAGACCTCCCCAAAGGCAAGAAACTCCTCACGTACCTCAGTAGGGTAAAAGAAAAAACAGACAAAAGAATAGGGACAGGACCTGCACCAGTGGGAGGGAGCTGTGAAGGAGGAAAGGTTTCCACACACTAGAAGCCCCTTTGTGGGCGGAGACTGCGGGTGGCGGGGGGTGGGTGGGGCGGGTAAGCTTCGGAGCCACAGAGGAGAGCACAGCAATGGGTGCGGAGGGCAAAGCGGAGAGATCCTCTGATCGGTGTGGACCAGCACTCACCAGCCCAAGAGGCTCATCTGCTCAGCCTCCAGGACGGGCGGGGCTGGGAGCTGAGGCTCGGGCTTCGGAGGTTGGATCCCAGGGAGAGGACTAGGGTTGGCTGCGTGAACACAGTCTGAAGGGGTTAGTGCGCCACAACTAGCTGGGAGGGAGTCCGGGAAAAAGTCTGGAGCTGCCGAAGAGACAAGAGACTTTTTCTTGCGTCTTTGTTTCCTGGTGCGCGAGGAGAGGGGATTAGAGCGCTGCTTAAAGGAGCTCCAGAGATGGGCGTGAGCCGTGGCTATCAGCGTGGACCCCAGAGACGGGCATGAGACGTTAAGGCTGCTGATGCCGCCACCAAGAAGCCTGTGTGCCAGCACAGGTCACTCTCCACACCTCGCCTCCCAGGAGCCTGTGCAGCCCGCCACTGCCACGGGCCCGTGATCCAGGGACAACTTTCCCGGGAGAATGCACGGCGCGCCTCAGGCTGGTGCAACGTCATGCCGGCCTCTGCCGCCGCAGGCTCTCCCCTCATCTGTACCCCTCCATCCCCCCGGCCTGAGTGAGCCAGAGCCCCCGAATCAGCTGATCCTTTAACCCCATCCTGTCTCAGCGAAGAACAGACGCCCTCAGGACACCTACACGCAGAGCCCGGGCCAAATCCAAAGCTGAACCCCGGGAAATGTGCCAACAAAGAAGAGAAAGGGATATCTCTCCCAGCAGCCTCAGGAGCAGCAGATTAAATCTCCACAATCAACTTCATGTACCCTGCATCTGTGGAATACCTGAATAGACAACGAATCATCCCAAATTGAGGTGGTGAACTTTGGGAGAAACGATATATATTTTTTTCCCTTTTTCTCTTTTTGTGAGTGCATATGTATATGCTTCTGTGTGTGATTTTGTCTGTATAGCTTTGTTTTTACCATTTGTCTTAGGGTTCTGTCTGTACGTTTTCTTTTTTTTATTACTTAAAAAATTTTTTTCTTAATAATTATTTTTTATTTTAATAACTTTATTTTATTTTACTTTACTATATTTTATTTTATTTTATCTTCTTCTTTCTTTCTTTCTATTTTTTTCTCCCTTTTATTCTGAGCCATGTGGAAGACAGGCTCTTGGTGCAGCAGCCAGGCATCAGGGCTGTGCCACTGAGGTGGGAGGGCCAAGTTCAGGATGCTGATCCACAAGAGACCTCCCAGCTCCAAGTAATATCAAATGGCGAAAATCACACAGCGATCTCCATCTCAACACCAAGACCCAGCCCCGCTCAACACCCAGCAAGCTACAGTGCAGGACACCCTATGCCAAACAATTACAAAGACAGGAACAGAAACCTATCCGTTAGCACAGAGGCTGCCTAAAATCATAAGGCCACAGACACCCCAAAACACACCACCAGACGTGGACCTGCCCACCAGAAAGACAAGATCCAGCCTCATCCACAGGAACACAGGCACTAGTTCCCTCTACCAGGAAGCCTACACAACCCACTGAACCAACCTTAGCAACTGGGGACAGACACCAAAAACAATGGGGACTATGAACCTGCAGCCTGTGAAAAGGAGATAAGAGATCTGGAAGATAAAATAGTGGAAATAACTACTGCAGAGCAGAGTAAAGAAAAAAGAATGAAAGAAATTGAAGACAAACACAGAGACCTCTGGGACAAAATTACACACACCAACATTCGAATTACAGGGGTCCCAGAGGAAGAAGAGAAAAAGAAACAGACTGAGAAAATATTTGAAGAGATTATAGTTGAAAACGTCCCTAATATGGAAAAAGAAATAGTCAATCAAGTCCCAGAAGCGCAGAGAGTCCCATACAGGATAAATCCAAGGAGAAACATGACAAGACATATATTAATGAAACTATCAAAAATTAAATACAAAGAACAAATATTAAAAGTAGCAAGGGAAAAATAACAAGTAACACATAAAGGAATCCCCATAGGGTTAACAGCTGATCTTTCTGCAGAAACTCTGCAAGCCAGAAGGGAGTGGGAGGACATATTTAAAGTGATGAAAGAGAAAAGCTACAACCAAGATTACTTTACCCAGCAAGGATCTCATTCTAGATACCATTTGACAGAGAAATTAAAAGCTTTACAGACAAGCAAAAGCTGAGAATTCAGCACCACCAAACCAGCTTTACCACAAATGCTAAAGGAACTTCTCTAGGCAGGAAACACAAGAGAAAGGAAAGACGTACAACAATAAACCCAGAATAATTAAGAAAATGGGAATAGGAACATACATCAATAATTACCTTAAATGTAAATGGATTAAATGCTCCAACAAAAAGACATAGACTGGCTGAATGGATACAAAAACAAGACCCATATATATGCTGCCGACAAGAGACCCACTTCAGACCTAGGGACACATACAGACTGAAAGTGAGGGGATGGAAAAAGATATTCCATGCAAATGGAAATCAAAAGAAAGCTGGAGTAGCAATTCTCATATCAGACAAAATAGACTTTAAAACAAAGACTATTACAAGAGTCAAAGATGCACACTACATAATGAACAAGGAATCAATACAAGAAGAAGATATAACAATTGTAAATATTTATGCACCCAACATAGGAGCACCTCAATACATAAGGCAAATACTAACAGCCATAAAAGGGGAAATCAACAGTAACACAATCAGAGTAGGAGACTTTAACACCCCACTTTCACCAATGGACAGATCATCCAAAATGAAAATAAATAAGGAAACACAAGCTTTAAATGATACATTACACAAGATGGACTTAATTGATATTTATAGGACATTCCATCCAAAAACAACAGAATACACATTGGTCTCAAATGCTCATGGAACATTCTCCAGGATAGATCATATCTTGGGTCAAAAATAAGCCTTGGTAAATTTAAGAAAATTGAAATCGTATCAGGTATCTTTTCTGACCGCAAAGCTATGAGACTAGATATCGTTACAGGAAAAAATCTGTAAGAAATACAAACACATGGAGACTACACAACACACTAGTTAATAAGCAAGAGAACACTGAACATATGAAAGAGGAAGTCAAAAAATACCTAGAAACAAATGACAATGAAAACACGATGACCCAAAACCTATGGGATGCAGCAAAAGCAGTTCTAAGAGGGGAGTTTATACCTATACAAGCCTACCTTAAGGAACAAGAAACATCTCAAACAAACAACCTAACCTTACACCTAAAGCAATTAGAGAAAGAAGAACAAAAAAGCCCCAAAGTTAGCAGAAGG
>NC_041221.1:69723525-69724402 GCF_002837175.3 Physeter macrocephalus | reverse complement strand
ACAATGAGATATTATCTCACACCGGTCAGAATGGTCATCATCAAAAAATCTACAAACACTAAATGCTGGAGAGGGTGTGGAGAAAAGGGAACCCTCTTGCACTGCTGGTGGGAATGTAAATTGATACAGCCACTATGGAGAACAGTATGGAGGATCCTTAAAAAACTACAACTAGAACTACCACACGATCTACCATATGATACCATACGAACTACCACAGCAGCAATCCCACTACTGAGCATATACCATGAGAAAACCATAATTGAAAAAGAGTCATGTACCAAAATGTTCACTGCAGCTCTATTTACAACAGCCAGGACATGGAAGCAACCTAAGTGTCCATCAACAAATGAATGGATAAAGAAGATGTGGCACATATATACAATGGAATATTACTCAGCCATAAAAAGAAATGAAACTGAGTTATTTGTAGTGAGGTGGATAGACCTGGAGTCTGTTATACAGAGTGAAGTAAGTCAGAAGGAGAAAAACAAATACCGTATGCTAACACTTATATATGGAATCTAAGAAAAAAAAATGTCATGAAGAGATTAGGGGTAGGATGGGAACAAAACACAGTCCTACTAGAGCATGGACCTGAGGATATGGGGAGGAGAAAGGGTAAGCTGTGACGAAGTGAGTGAGTGGCATGGACATATATACACTACCAAACGTAGGGTGGATAGCTAGTGGGAAGCAGCCGCATGGCACAGGGAGATCAGCTAGGTGGTTTGTGACCACGTAGAGGGGTGGGAGGGAGGGAAGATGCAAGAGGGAAGAGATATGGGAACATATGTATATGTATAACTGATTCACTTTGTTGTAAAGCAGAAACTAACACACCATTGTAAAGCAATTATACTCCAATAAAGATGTT
>NC_041221.1:69720696-69720993 GCF_002837175.3 Physeter macrocephalus | reverse complement strand
GCTTTCGACAAAATTCAACACCCATTTATGATAAAAAGTCTCCAGAAAGTAGGCAAGGAGGGATCTTTCCTCAACATAATAGAGGCCGTATATGACAAACCCACAGCCAACATCGTCCTCAATGGTAAAAAACTGAAAGCATTTCCAGTAAGATCAGGAAGAAGACAAGGTTGCCCACTCTCCCCACTATTATTCAACATAGTTTTGAAGTTTTAGCCACATCAATCAGAGAAGAAAAAGAAATAAAAGGAATACAAATTGGAAAAGAAGTAAAGCTGTCACTGTTTTCAGATGACA
>NC_041221.1:69710734-69719288 GCF_002837175.3 Physeter macrocephalus | reverse complement strand
GTCATACAGAGTGAAGTAAGTCAGAAAGAGAAAAACAAATACCGTATGCTAACACATATATATGGAATGTAAAAAAAAAAAAAAGAAAAAAAAATGATCAGAAGAACCTAGGGGCAAGATGGGAATAAAGATTCAGACCTACTAGAGAATGGACTTGAGGACACGGGGAGGGGGAAGGGTAAACTGGGACAAAGTGAGAGAGTGGCATGGACATATATACACTACCAAACGTAAAATAGATAGCTAGTAGGAAGCAGCCAAATAGCACAAGGAGTTCAGCTCGGTGCTTTGTGACTACGTAGAGGGGTGGGATAGGGAGGGTGGGATGAAAGGAGATGCAAGAGGGAAGAGATATGGGGACATATGTATATGTATAATTGATTCAGTTTGTTATAAAGCAGGAACTGACACTCCATTGTAAAGCAATTATACTCTAATAAAGATGTTTAAAAAAAAAAGTTCCACTTGGAAAGAAGCAGTCAAGGTACTTGAGCACTCAATTGAGTATGATGCTCCTGCCAGATCTAGCTAAACTGAATATACCTTGGGTTCCATAGTGCTGATAACAAATAAAAGAAAACATACTGGTTCACTTGTGTTCAAATACCTAGCCCAGTGCCTGGCACACAAAAGACACTCAATAAAGGTTTGTTGGGAGAATTAATAAATTAATCTGGCCAAAGAAGCTTTTTCCTAGCAATGAATTTCAGAAAAAGTTACATGAATTGTATAATGAATGACACTTTCAAAAAGAGACATACAGGGCTCCCCTGGTGGCACAATTGTTAAGAATCTGCCTGCCAATGCAGGGGACGCGGGTTAGAGCCCTGGTCCGGGAAGATCTCACATGCTGCAGAGCAACTAAGTCCACGCGCCACAACTACTGAGCCTGCGCTCTAGAGCCCGCGAGCCACAACAGCTGAGCCCACGTGCCACAACTACTGAAGCCTGCGTGCCTAGAGCCCATGCTCTGCAACAAGAGAAGCCACCACAATGAGAAGCCTGCACACCGCAACGAAAGAGTAGCCCCCACTTGCGGCAACTAGAGAAAGCCCGCGCACAGCAACGAAGACACAACGCAGCAAAAAATAAATAAATAAATTTATATTTTTAAAAAAAGAGGGAGACATACAAAAGATACAAAAACATTTGCAAAAAGGACCCTTTGCTATATCAATTCTCAGGACTTACAAAGACATAACAATCAGTCTTCTCTCCTGCTAGACCTTTCTTTAAGGGGCTTGAAAGCATTCGTGTGCTGTTTCCTGGAAATCTGAAGTAATATACAGATGGTGCTTAGAAGATGGAGTGAAAGTGACACGGAGCATGCCCTTTAGACTGTCTCTTTCAAGTGACAGATGTCTCAAGTGGTCTTTAGCAATTGCTAGGTTGCAGACGCCTTCAAGTGGTGTCTCTCTCAAGTGTATGAAGTGCCATGTGCTGTTGCTGTTGTCTAAAGAGTCATCCACTTTCTTTATATACCTGGTGAGCTAGTGGCAGAGTCGATGTTGCATTCATCTGTTTAAAAACTAATTTACTCATTTCTGTGGTAGAAATAAAGTGGGTTCTTTTTCTTCTACACTAACAGGAGTTTGCACAGAGAGCCAGACTCACAGCATGGCTAAAACCCAAGACAGCTTTCCTTCTGCCTCCCATTGGCCCCAGATCCAGTGGGGAGGAAAGGGACGGGTCCCTGGATGAAGTGGGGAGTTCAGGGTTACAATTTCTCACCACTCTAGGCAGAATTATGTTCATATTGATGGCAGAAAGGGGCACTGGTGCCATCTCAACATTTTATAGCGTACCAGCGGGAAGAAGAGCTGGGGCAGGGACCCAGTACAGTTCCTGCTTCTTAGGCTGACGCCATGGGATAGGCGCTGGGCTTCTTATCCAATGGGACCAGCTGAGTTTGGTCCTGACTCTTGCTGAGGGCCACTTTCAAATACAGGCTTACAAAACATATATACAGCTAAAAGACAACCACACAGCAATATGTCCATCATGGCATTGACACTTCAATTCAAACTGCAGTATCCAATCAATGTGCATCACCCAGGCTCATATCTAAGGCTATATGCTTTTCCTGCTCTCTAGGACAGACTGGTGACCACAGAAAGTTTCATCATACAGGGGCATTTTCTTGGAGGGACCCAGGCCTTAGGGGAGGTTATTCCAGGGATCCCTACCATAATAATTTCCTATTGTGGATAGTTATGCATTTAATTTGTATTTGGATACAGAATGGAGGCTGGCCATAGAGAGGTGATGGCAGAAAAAAACCAACATTTCTGTCCCCAAATGGAACTGTAAATCTACAAATGCATTTGGAGACAACCTTACTCTTTAGGGATCTGTCTTGATGCCACTGTCACTACATAGGCCTCTCAGTTACCCATTCTTGTTCCCCATGCAGGGATCACAGAAGGCCCTGGACTAGAGATTCCAGGATGTGACTAGACTTTGTTTACAAAGGATGAGGTTGCAGTGTGTTCAAAGTTCCTACCCGCGAATGTTTTTCTCTGCACATGGCAGATGCAGATGGGTATGAGGAAGTCTGGCCATACAGCTCTCTCTCTTTTCTTCTTCCCCAGCCTCGCTCATCTGCTTCATTTTCTGTCCCCTGATGTGACTGATGAGCGGTCAAATGGCTTGGGTTTCAGAGGAGGGAGAGGCTCCCTTTAGACCTCCAGCCCAAGCCACAGACTTCCTCACTGGGGTTTCTGGCATTACACCACATAATAGTCAATGGAACTTTGCATGTCTTTGCCATCATCCTCTGTAACTTCACAGGGAAAGGGAGCTGCTTAAAGGTAGGCCAGGAGTGCCCCACCCGAAGTACCTCACATGGTACTGTGTGGACTGGAAGTAGTCAAATATTTGTTGAATTGAGAGAGTTTGAGGTTTCAGTCATTTGTGAAGAATTAAAGTTCCTGGTGAAAGTGACCTTGGTTTCCACAATATAAAGCATCAGGAATGGCTCCATCAAGGAGACTCCTAAGCCCTATGTTGAGTGAAGATGGGTCAGTTGGATAGAATGGATTCTTGTGACATAAAGGAATTCTAGTCACTTAAATCTCCTCTATGTCTGTGCTTTACAAAGTGTGGTATATGTGCTGCTGCAGGTATGTAAGGGGATTTAATTTGTACAAAAGCAAATATTTTATTATAATTATTCTAAATTTATTTAATGTTAAGTAGGAAAAATATAAGTGTGAAGAATTAAAGTTACTGGTGAAAGTGACCTTGGTTTCCACAATATAAAGCATCAGGAATGGCTCCATCAAGGAGACTCCTAAGCCCTATGTTGAGTGAAGATGGGTCAGTTGGATAGAATGGATTCTTGTGACATAAAGGAATTCTAGTCACTTAAATCTCCTCTATGTCTGTGCTTTACAAAGTGTGGTATATGTGCTGCTGCAGGTATGTAAGGGGATTTAATTTGTACACAAGCAAATATTTTATTATAATTATTCTAAATTTATTTAATGTTAAGTAGGAAAAATATAAGTAATAAACAAAAATATGATTTCACAGATACTTGACTAGGACAAGATTAAGGTGTTTATATTTACTTGTTTGGGTTGATTTACAGAAAAAGTTAAGTAAATAGTAGTCTATGTGATATAAAGTCGAAATGATGAAGATGAGCATATGAAAGACGGAAATTAGAGAAACTCTGCCTATATCCCTCTCAGTTCATAATATATGTTGCCTCGGCAGATCTTGCAAGAGCAGAAGGTTGGATTATGGTCACTAGCATATACTCTGAATGACCTCATAAAAATCACCAATGTCCAGTGATGTACAGTAGTTAAGATTTCACCTACATAGACATTTTTCCATTTTATGCTCTATGATCTGAAAAAAATGCTTTTTGAATTGTATGAGATTTATGTCTACGGTAAACATTGCTAACTTTTTTGCTCTTGATTTTTTAAAAAAAGTTTTGTTGAAATTGCTATTGAATATTGCAGTCTATTAATGTACAGTGTGATGGATTTCTCTTGTCAACTTGATCTCCTGTGTTACCAATGTGTATCGTCTCCTTCTCCCTAAAGTGTACTTAATCTTTGCTTTCTTTGCACATTGTCTTCAGTTGCAAGTCATAAGCCTGAGGCAAATAAACTTCCAGTAATTTCCAGGAATGTAGTGTTGGTGTTTTCCTAATAAAGAGAGAACTTAGCTCATCAACAACAAAAAACCAAACAAAAAACCCTTAACCCAGTAGCTCTCCTGGGTTATTTTGAGGCCGAACGTAGAGTCCTCTAGAGGGAATCTTCCTTCTTCAGCTCTGCAGAGTGCCCAAAGGGAGGGTCATTTGGTGTGGGGGAATTGTACACCTTCCCCAGAGGGCTGGCTTTGCGACCTCAATGGCTTTCCAGGAATCAGTCAGGAGATGCTACAGGGGATCAGGGTGTTTGTGGAGCTGGTCTGCCTTGTTTGAACCTGGTCTGAACCCATAACCTGGAGCATCCTGTTTCCCATTTTTAAAAATAATAGCTAGTGATATGACACAAAAGAAACACTTTTAAAGGAATATAATCTAGACTTGTAACAAGTAGAGTGATGGGAATAAAATGAAGTCTGCTGAGGCAAAAGAAAGCACTAAGCAGCCAGTCAGTGCCCTGGGCATCGAGAGGCAAAGCTGAGCTCATGCACCTGCAGACTTTGAGCCTTTGCAGCAGGACTGGTCACTCCCCAAGCCCAGAAATATAGCCCTCATGGTCCATCTTAAGGCATGACGACATTGTTCAAAGCAATAATAGTTTGAGAAGGTAAAACACGAATGGCAATGAGCTGTGATGTCAGAGTGAGGGTAGGATCAAGACGGGGAGCATGAGGTCGATTCTTGCAGGAATCCTAGTGCCAGGCTAGACCCTAGGGGCTAAGATCAGAATGCTTGGAAGCTTGGGACTGAGGTCATGGTCAGGAATGGAAACTCACCCCCATACCAGCCATTCAGTGGAGACCTATGTTTCTGTCATGCCCAGGCCCTGCCCTAGGCAAAGCAGACGCTGGGTGGCTCCTGGCACATACACTGTCATATCTGTGTGAAGAAAAGGTGCTACCCAAGAAATGCCAACTTGACCCAGAACTGGAGAAGAAGTTCCTTGAAGATGCTTAAACGCAGGAGGCAGGGGGAAGAAGCAGCAGGGGAGAACAGCAGCAGGAGGGGCAGTAGATAACTCACACATGAGAGAGGCTGAATGTCCATCACAAGAGAGTCACCTGAGCTGGGAGCCAGACGCCTATGATAGAGGGAGACCACACTGCCCACTCCAGACCATGGTCCAGATAGATCTCCAGGAGTCCTGACTGCACACCTGCTGAGATATTTGCCTTGCCCTAGTTCCAATGACCTTCGCAGTTCATCCCCACTCTGGAGCATGGCTTTCATCCTCAAACCTGGGGAGGCCTGATTGATACACAGGGACCCAGGACAGCAAGACAGTAGAGCAAACCAGATAACCATGGTCAGCTGTCACAGCTGGGATCATCGTGGGTGAGGAAGCGGGTAGGAGCCAAGGAGGTTGTAGATACTGATGAAGTTCCAATGGACAAGGAAGGCAGGGGTCAAAAGCGAAAATCTAGGAGGGAGGTTCCCAAGGAGAGAGTGAAATAAAAAGAACAGATCTGAAGCATTAGCTCCAAGGAAGACGTTAACAGCCACAACCAAGTAATTAACCGTGATAACTCCTCCCATAAAGCTCATCTCAGACATTACGGCCTCTCTGAAAGCCTTGGGTGACCTTCTTCCAGGCTTGGATAGATGACCCTCCTGTGTGGTCCTCTGGCATCCTGTTCTTAATCGTCTCACAACACTTACCGCACTGCACTGTGCTTGTTGACTTACACTTCTCTCTCTTACAAGGATAGAGGCTATCTCTTACTCATCTGAGTATTTCTAATACCCAGTAGAGGGGAAAGAGAGAGAGATAGAGAGAGAGGGAGGGAGGTGAGGAGGGAGGGAGAGGTAGGGAGGGGAGAAGGGGGGAGGGAGGGAGAAGGAAAGAGAGCCAGATAGAAAGATTAAGTGAACTTGAACCAAAGCGGCAAAACTCCACTACAGCCAAATCACTTGGAGCTCTCAAGGGGTGCATTATCACAGGATTTCGACTACATTTCAAAAGTTAGCTCATGCTTGCTGATGCTTTGGGAGTAACTCATGGTGCAAGCAGGGTGCCTTTGCTGCATCCAATTTCACCCCCTCACAGCATCAACCTGACACTTCTTTCTCTTTCTGTAAAGGCCCACCCTCCCTCCTCTTTGGAGCCATTGTCTGCTTGACATGAAAATTGTCCTGTAGAAAATGTAATCACTAATTATTTCAATGAAAAAAATCCAACTCTCAGATGTGGAATGATTAACCACAGAAAAACAATTCTTCAATAATAATTTTCCAGTCCTTTATTTTCAGCTAGAGTTGGTTTTCTGCCTGTGCACTGGGTTTTCCTGGAGTCCCCGAATGCTTCTACCCGCCATCAACTCACAGAAAAAACCCTCTCGCAAAGTTGGTGCTCTGTATTAGAAAAAGTGTGAACTGCCCCTCACCTAACTGAACTGCTCGCCGTGGTTCTCTTCCAAGGAAGTACATAACCTCAAACGCCGTGTGCTTTAAGCTCCTGAGTTTTCTTGACTTCTAAACTCTCCCTAGATTCTCCTCACACCCCACCATTGTATCCTCTTATCTCTGCCTTCCTACTTTCCCAGCCGTTGGCAGGCATCTGCTCGCCTGCAGCTCTGTCATGGGCCAGGGTTCATCATCTCTCCATCCCCCAGACAGGTGCAGAGCCCCTGCTGGGAGCCCTGCCCTGTGCTAAGGCTGAGATGGGGTCAAGGGCCAATGAGATGTAGGCGGTGGAGCCTCTGGGTCTCTGCCTGGCAAATGCCCTTCCCTTCAAGTCCCACCTCCTCTGTGAAGGCGTTCCTGCTAGGACCTCCCTCTTTGGTCTCACTGCTCCCTGTTCATATTTCTATTACGGTGCTGATCCTGTGTTAGGACTTAAGGAAAACAACAGATTACACCCCTGCCCTCTGATTTTGGAATCGATTGAGAAATATGCACGTGAGTCAAAGAGACGGAGCTCATGATATCAGCTTCTTTACATATTGGATGAAGCTAGTGGGAGAAAGCAAAGGGCCTACAGACAAATGAGTTCCTAATACAGCACACCCCCCCATACACACACCCACTAACAAGCCTGACTTCTTTACTTGGCCACACTGGGCAGCAGGAGAACTTCAGGCCTTCCGCAACAGAGCATGAATTTGAACCTCAGCTCTCCCACTTATTAGCTATGTGACGCTGGGCAAGTTACTTAACTTCTCTACATCTTTGTCCCCTGTGCTATACAACAGGGGTACTGGGCACCTGACTCCTGGTCTGTGGAAAGGACTGAATGAGCAAAGGCTTGTGAATCTCCCAGCACAGTGCTCGGCACAAACTCGGGGATCAGTAAACACAAAGATGCCCGTTCCTGTCATACGGCCCTGCGTGGTCCACTGGGGCATAACTCAGAACTCCTGGTCAGTAAGAGCAGCCCTGGGGCCAGAGCCTGAGTTCAAATCCAGGCTCAGCCCTAGCTCTGTGACCCAGGACCAGTCACTTAACCTCTCTGTGTGTCAGTTTCATTATCAGTAGAAAGGGTCATTCTCAGCATCTGTCTCTCCTATTGGTAGGGGGCTGACGTGCAATAATGTAGGCAAAGAGCTTGCAACAGCTTTGGCACATGATCTGCAGGTTGGGCTAAATATGTTAGGGTATAAACAGATAGGCCGTTTTTCTAGACTCTGCTTAAGAGGAGAGGAAAAGAGAGGTTTGTGGAAACACTTCATCAAATGACTAACGTTAGGGCTTCCCTGGTGGCACAGTGGTTGAGAGTCCGCCTGCCAATGCAGGGGACACGGGTTCGTGCCCCGGTCCGGGAGGATCCCACATGCTGCGGAGCGGCTGGGCCCGTGAGCCGTGGCCGCTGAGCCTGCGCGTCCGGAGCCTGTGCTCCACCACGGGAGAGGCCACAACAGTGAGAGGGCCGCGTACCGCAAAAAAAAAAAAAAAAAAAAAAAAAATGAATAACGTTAGATTTAGGCCCTTACAGAGTAAACTTCCCTTATCAAAACATGTACTTTTCTACCATCACTTCATTTTGCTCCTAGCAGAGGACCTCCTCACGCTGCTCACCAGCAGCCTGTGAAGGTCTTGGCGATCAAGGCCAGACAGGAGAATGGTTAGCACCAGGCAGACCTGGTGAGACCACCTGGGCCCTAGTCCTGGCTCTGCCCTTCCTGGCTGCACAAACTTGGGCAAGTTTTTGAACTTCCCTTTGCCTCGGTTTCCTCTACCTGTAAAATGAAACTAATTAGACCTATAGCGCCTGGCACATCATGCTAAAAAAAAATGCTATCGAGAGCTTCCCTGGTGGCGCAGTGGTTGCGCGTCCGCCTGCCGATGCAGGGGAACCGGGTTCGCGCCCCGGTCTGGGAGGATCCCACATGCCGCGGAGCGGCTGGGCCCATGAGCCATGGCCGCTGGGCCTGCGCGTCCGGAGCCTGT
>NC_041221.1:69683532-69710331 GCF_002837175.3 Physeter macrocephalus | reverse complement strand
GAGAGGCCCCCGTACCACAAAAAAAAAAAAAAAAAAAAAAAATGCTATCGATTATTGCTATCGGGAGCTTAGTTAATTGCCTATGATTTCATCGTTATTGTTGTCCCCGTTTTACAAACAAGTGAACCAAGGCAGCTAGTTGTTGCTGGAGCTGTGTTTGGAACTCAACCCTCTGTTTTACTGCTTATTCCATTAAATTCCACTCTGAACATTAGAATGATTTTTGGTGTGTAGCTACTACTCGTGTGTCATTTTATTTTCCCCTGGTGCATTTTGAAACAAGGAGGTCAGTATTCCTTGCCAACTCACCTACATTTCAGACTCGCTAGACTCCTTTTGGTTTCCTCCGTAAAAATAAAAGTGCAGGGCTCAAAACAGAACGGCACATTGGAAAAATCTCCCCAACAAAGAGGGACCTAATTGTGGAAAACAGGAGCAAGCCTTCAAGTTGGCACCCACTTGACCTAGAGACAGAAACCAGTGATGTCCCCACTTCCCTGCCCCACAGTGGCCCTTCTGAACACAGCTGGTGAAGTAAAGAACAGAGAGAAGAGAAGGCAGCAAGATCCCACCGTTTTATTGCTGTAATTAGAGCACACGAGCAATGTTCACAGAGTAGCTCCCACCGTAAATCCCCAAAGGAACTCCTGCCAAGAAAATACATCTCTTTCTCCCCCCACAGTCTAGAACCTCGCGATCTATCTCTGCTTCTGGAACTTGAAGTTCAGATCCATCGTCTGGCACCTTCTAAGGAAAAAGAAGTGGTTTTCATGTTTCAACCACAGTAGCTTTTCATCCCTCTATCTGAACGCATAAACAGCTGCCACAGTCATGCAACCTTCCAGCTGACACTCAAGTGTCAAACCCAGGGCGATCACCCCTCTCAGGGGGCCCGGGGTGGAGGTGTCAGTCCTGGCTGCTGTCACATCCTCCTTTCCAGAGCCTTCGAAAACTCAACCCACCATCAGCCAAGTACGGATTCGAGGCCAAGCAGGACTGATCCCTCCTTCAGAGCTCACAGAAAACATTTTAGCTGCAAGTTGTGAGGGGCTCACAGAAGCTAAAGAAAGCACAGTGATAATAAAAGCCATTTGTAGTGCACTCACTTAAGCAGCTGGAGGCATGCTAAGTGCTTTAATATACATTATCTAATTTTCACCCAATCTCAACCTGTGAAGTAGTTTCCCATCTATGTCTGAGAAAGCTCAGGCTTATAGAGCAAAAGTCACTTGCCCAAGGTGGCCCAAGCAGCAAACGGCAGGGCTGGGACCTGCATGAGGGTCTGCTCTGCCTTCAAAGCCCACGGTTTACCCACTGCACTGTAACTCCTAAGGCATGTCATCCACCAGAGGTATCACATATTCTCTCCAGAAGCCAGCTGGAGAATCAGTCATTCAGCAGATATTTTACTGAGCACCTAAACTATGTCAGACACTGTGCTAAGTCCAGGGGATACAAAGGTGAACAGGAGGATTATAGCCTACTAAAGACAGACAAGGAAATTACACTCAATCGACAGTGCATCCTTTGAAAACAGACAATTGAACCCTCAAACAGGTTTCAGAAAATCCGGGAATAAAAGAGGCTGGTGCTGACTTTCTACCTGGAGCTCTGGAACACTGGAAAACCATGCAGATAAATCCACAGATGACCAAGCACAGCTCAAGGTGTCCAGGCCACTGGTTCTGGGGTCAGCCTTCCAGGGTTTTGTAGATCCCAGCAGCTGCAGGAACAGCAAACAAATCCTCCCAGGTTCCAGGGAAAGAGCTAGAAGAGTATTGCAATCAGGAGGATGAGATGCAGCTAGAGATGGCAGCATGGTCCTGATATGTGGGCCCAGTCTGCTCCGGCAAATCCCAGCAGGGAGTCTTCACCAGAAGCCAATAGTCAAGACCAGACCACACTATAGAACGCTGAGCAAGCCCCAAGTGACCACAAATCCTGCCCCCTTAGTGTCACTTCACCACTGTATCCCCCCAACAGGAACAGTCAGTCGTGCCTTGCCAAAAAGAGGGAAGGAGGGAGAAATATTGATACTTGAATCCGACTGAGCATAAACCCAAGAAAACTGAGAAATCATTGAATTTCCCTGAGTTGACCTGGGCGTGACTACATTGAGCTTCCTGCATGGGTCACTATGGTGACTAGAGGTAGAAAGAAATTCAGTAAAGCTAAAGGAAAACTTACATTCCTGAGAAGTGTGAATCCAGCTCAGTGGGCTACAGCAGTAGTTTGAGTGAGTGCTAATGGCAGCCTGGATTAAAGAGTAGAAGAGGAGCTGGGGAGAAGTGGGTGGCTTTAAGTCATATTTCAGAGGCAGTAGTCTGGGGACACCGTGATGGGTTGGATTTCAAAGAGATGGGTGTTATGTGTTGAATTGTGGTCTCCAAAAGTTCATATGCTGAAGTCCTAACCCCTAGTACTTCAGAATGTGACCTGACTTGGAAATAGGGTCACAGCAGATGTAGTTAGTTAAGATGAGGTCATATGGATGTAGGGTGGGCCCTTAATCCAATATGACTAGTGTCTTTATAAGAAGACAACCTTGTGAAGACAGACCACAGGAAGAATGCCACTGAACGTGAAGGCAGAGATCTGGGTGATGCACCTACAAGCCAATGAACGCCAAACATTGCTGGCAAAACACCACAAGCTAGGAGAAGAGTACACAACAGATTCTCCCTCAGAGCCCTCATACAGAGCCAACCCAATGGACACCTTGATCTCGGACTTCTAGCTTCCAGAACCATGAGACAAATTGCTGTTATTTAAGCCACCCAGTACAGCCGTCCTAGCAAACTAATGCAATGGGAAGGCACATTTTTATTCATTCATGACACATTTCCTAAGCACCTCGTAGGGGCTGGGTAAAGCAGAAGGTGCTCTGAGGGATACAAAGCTTGACACTGCCTCTGACAGTTGTCTTGATCCCACGAGCCACAGTCTCATCAATGTTTCTTTAGTCACAAGAGGCTGCTGGTGGGAATCCCTGGTTCTCTGGTCAGGGCTTAGTCTGGAGGCCCGAGTCCTTCCCAGCTACTGAAGGTGGAGCCGCCTGGCCACGCAAACCCATTAAGCCTCCCAGTTCTGTAGCCTGGTCCCTACCCAAGACGTAAGTCCTTCTGATTACCTATCTTATCTACCGACTTTAGGCTTCATTTCTCCTGATCTCCTTTCACAAGGCTGACTACCAAGCTTTCCTAGAACACATACTCCGTGAAAAACAAATCCCCCAGGCCTCACCCTTTTCACTAAATAGTCACTCTGCCTCTTGATTGAACTAAAACCTCACTCTGACCTGAGGATACCTCTTTCTTTTTCCCCTGGATTTTGTCCTTTTCCCCACACCCTGGTACCTCAGGGTGTAAGGGTGCACGAAGGAAATACCATTTCCGCTGACAGAAAACTAGGCTTTATTCTTTAACTCCTCCTCTTGCTTTCTTCTATAAGACAATGACACCATATTCTGTGAGCGGTCACTGGTCCACTCTTCGCCTCTGCTCTTGTAGCCTGGGAAACACCTCATCTCTGGCGGTAGAGAGCTTGTTGATCCATCTTCTTTGCCCCTTGGTTAGTCCAGGATCTTAGCTCATAAATGTTGAAAACATCTTTTTCTCTCCAGACATCCACACTTGTCTTGATAGTCAGGATCTTATTTTGGTACTCCACGACAGAACCTGGGCAACTTGTTTCTCTTTGCATTCCTGGTAAAATGTCCTTATCGCCCTGATGCAACGGAAGCCTTTGAGGAACATTTTCATGAAAAGAACAGATCCACAAAAAGAATGTCTTCTCTAGTTTTCTGGCCCAGCTGCCTGCTGCGGACAATGAAGACATTGAGATTGGGGCGAGGTGACCGGGAAAGGGACATAAGTAGCTATTCAAAGCTTTACTAGAAGAAAATGGAGAGAGAGAAAATTTGGGACTATTAGCCTGTTTTCTCTTGTTGCATCTGCCCCATGCCTTTCTTCCTCTCCTGACCCCAGTGCCCAAAGAGGCAACGGCACTCACTCATGGCTCTGAGCAGCAGGCATTCACACCTACCTCAGTGAGAGGAGAAGACAGACTTCAACTGAGTTTCTAAGTAGATATTTTTTATTTCATGGTAGAGTTGGTAGTCTCAACAGCCAAGGTATTTTTGATTGGCAAGAACCTGACAAGGGTGAGAAAAGATGATAAAAGTCCAAGAGGGACTATTCATCTCAAGAAAGCCACTGGGTACAGAGGCTGATGAGGTCTGTGGGGCAGAATCCAGTTCCTTGGGGCCAGGAGGGTGTGGAAATAAACCCCAGAACTTGGTGCCCCCCAGGGGGAAGAGGAGGAGAAAGAGGAAGGGAAAAATCTTAAAATGACAAAGGAAACACTGAAGACACTGTGTTTATCTTGAATTGTCTAGACAATCTAGACTCTAGGCAAAGTTTCCACTACCTAGAAGAATGGGGATTTGAAAGCTAAATTGTATGGGAAGAAAAAAAGATTTTACGTTACATTTCTGCAGCGTGTTTGAGGTTTGACCCGTACCCACTGCATCTAATCACAGGCATAATGTCTCCCCAGTTGCATCTTGCAACTCCTTATTCACAGCATATTCCCTGCATACTGCCTCCCCTTCCCTTCAATGACCTCTTTTTTTTTAATTGAAGTATAGTTGATTTACAATGTTGCGTTAGTGTCAGGTGTACAGCACAGTGACTTCTTATTGCAGTTAAACTAAAATCCCAGTTTCCTGCCATGACTTCAGAAGGTAAGCCAGGATGTGATCCCTACCTTCCTGCATCGTCCAGTCTCTACCTCCCTCTCCATCTGTGCAACGTGCCCCTCTCCCCTCAGCTCACATTCTCCAGCCACAATAGCTTTCTTTCAATTCTTACGCCTGCCAACCCCTCTCCCACCTCGTGCTTTCCAAGACTCTGTCCCGTGGCTGCTTACACACTCGTCCTAAGGCTTCTCATCCTTCAGACAGGCTGACACAGCACTTCTTCGGAGAAAATTCCTCGACTCCCAGGAGGTTCCATGCCTACCCCTACCCCCCAGTTCTCTGTCTCAACACTGAGAGGACTTCCGGTCTGAACTCACCCTATCTGTGATTGTTCCATTTCTTTGCTGTTATTGCTGTCTTCCACCTCAGTGAGTGTGTTAACTCTGTGAAGGTAAAACCCACATCACTCTTATTTAATCTTTTTTTTCCAAGGACTAGCCCAGTGCCCGGCACTCAATAAGTATTCATTCAATGAAGGAATGAATGAACCAGCCTACTGCCAAGGTAACTTCTTTGATGGAGCAAGAAGAAGAGTGAAGTTTTCTCTGTTGATGTGGGTAATGCCTCTACAACATCTGTTTAGAGTACCCTAGGGAACATTGTGCCTTAACAAGCCCAAGAATTTACATCGCCAAGAAACACACGTGGTTACTAGTGACATTAAACTAGTGGTGAGCAACACTTTCTGCTTGACAGCCAACTCAGGAAAAATACAAATGTTTATGATCAGCATTTAAAAATTTAATATGAAAGTAACTTTACTGAATCCTTTGGGGAGGAAGAATTGGTGTGTATTTTTACCACTGCAATGATGTACTTTATTGACCAGACATATATCAGTGGGCAGTAGACATTACGTTTTAGCCACTAAAATGCTAATATGAACAGCAATTCATAGCTGTCTGTGACATAATAAGAAATACATATTTGGTCTTTGTCCCTGGTTCCTGACAGAGAGCTTCTAAAACCCTCAGAATGTCCTGAATGGTAGAGGTAATAGGAGTGTCTTTTGTTATTCATAACAAGCCCCTTCCAACCTTACTGGGAGTTTATGGTAATGAGGTGACTCTTGATGGGTCCCTAGATATCAATAGCTTCAGGTTGCTGATTGCCAGAAGAACCAACCATGTGATCAGAGGGTTGGAACTTTCAGCTCCACTGACACCTCTGGGGAGGGGAAAGTGGCTGGAGATTGAATTTAATCACCAACGGCCAATGATTTAATAAATCATGCCTATGTAATGAAACCTCCATAAAAACCCCTATACAGTAGAGTTTGGAGAGTTTCCAGGGTGGTGAACACATCAAGGTGATGGGAGGTTGTTATGCCTGGAAGGGGCGTGGGAGCTCTGTGCCCCTTCCCCCATTCCTCAAACTATGCATCTCCTCTATTTGTCTGTTCCTGACTTGTATCCTTTATAATAAACTAGTAAGAGTAAGTAAAGCACTTTCGTGAGTTCTGTGAGTCATTCTAGCAAATCATCAAACCTAAGGAGGGGGCTGTGGGCACCCCCTGAATTTATAGCTGATTGGTCAGAAGTGACAGTCTGGCATTTGTGACTGGCATCTGAAGTGGGGCCAGTCTTGAGGGACTAAGCCCTTAACTTATGGGATCTAACACTAACTCCAGGTAGACAGTATCAAAACGGAATGGAATTGTGGGACACCCAGCTGGTGTCAGAGGGTCGAAGTGGTGTTTGAAAAGAGACCATGCATTTGGTGTCAGAAGTGTTGTGAGTAAGAACAGTTCAAGATCTTATCTCTTCCCCTTTAAGTATATATCAGACTTTAAAGTCATGATCTCCAAAGAAGATAAATATACACCAAGGGTACACAAGATTATTTATTGTGTTACAGCAAGAATTTATTAGAATATCTATTTATTTTTGTCTCATCCATTCAAAATATATACTATGTAAATATATAGTAGAACATGTGCGTCATTTATGTGTACAGAATATGTGTATATATATATATATATATATATACACACACATACATATATAATGGAATGCATGTTTACTAACTTCCTACTAATAGGAGGGCATGCTAAAAAAATATTGGAGGCTATTGATGTCACATCCCCAAATGCATCAAATTATTTTTTCCTTGAAACAACAATATGAGCGTCACTATGATCCACATATAATAGATGGGAAAATTGAGGCTCAGAGGTGAAATAACTAGTTAAATGTCACACAGGGTGTTAGGGACACAGCTTGGGCTGGAATGTGTTCATGCCAGTCCATAACATCTACTGTGGCAGATGTTGGGGATAAGAAGACAAATAAGTTATGCTCCCCCTCCCAACACATGCACATACCCTCCTCAGCTGGGCCACCCACTCCCACTGTGATAGAATCTTCTCTCCGGTCAGCGTGGGGGACCTAGAGCAACACTAGCTATTGCCTGTTTCCTGGGACTTTCCTCTCTGCTTCTCTCCTGCCTTCCTGTCCCTCCACCTTCATGGAACACAAGAATCTGCGCATCCGTGGTTCTGCCTGAGGTGACTCTAAAGACATCCTAGATGGTGCCCAGGCCCCTCTGGGGCTCAGCAGCATGTCTCAGAACGGGCACTTGCATGGGGAAGGGTGAGTGGACTCAGAGGCTGGACACGTGTGGGGTAGGGCGGCTCTCTGCAAGACCCCAGCAGGAGACAAGAATAAGGATGAGGTCACCGTGTCAGGGAGTCAGTGCTGGGGCTGCAGAGAGAAATCCGTGGGTTGAAGGTTGAAGCCAGAACTGCCACAAGGGCATGTGGTGAGGGCAGCAGGGTCTCGGTCAAGAGGACCAAGGCTCATTGCAGGGCTTATGTCCCCTGGAGCTGCCAGAGGAACTGGGCAGGGATCTGTTTATTGGAACTGAGATCAAAGGCAGAAGCTTATTAACTAGAAATGAAGCAAGAACCCAGTTACTAGAACTGAAAACATGGTCACAGTGTGCTTGTCAACAATGTTGGCTTATTAAATCGTCAGCTACCCATCTAAATTAACTTTAAATTCCCTCACCTCAAAACAGGACTCTTCCAACAGCCTGGGGGAAACAGAAACTAGAAATGGTGAATTATAAGTCTGTAAGTATATCACCTTTCTTCAATCCTTAGACCAATATTGATTGAGGGTCTATTATGTGCTGGTCAGGGGGCTAGACACTAGGTGCAACAGTGAATGAGGCAGCTGACCCTGCTCCTGCAGAGCTTTCTGTACAGAGGGCTACTAACAGCTGAGGACTATGATGGGATGTACTGAGCGCTGAGAGGGGATGTGGAAGTGGTCAAAGGCATTTTTGTGCTTCTTCAATCAAGATGCAAAGACACGAGCATATCCAAGCAAACTCAAGAACTCAAGCCTGTGCACTAATGGAAAGGAGCCTAGAAGAGAGAGAGGCAGAATATGCAGGGGAGAGTGGGGATAACTAGTGGTTTGAGGACCTCAGGGACCCAGGAAGGGAGCAAGACCTAGAGCCTTCTAACTTTGTATGGTATTCTGTTTACCGGTAGGAATAATAGCTGTATCTCAAGTGCCGAGATAATAGGAATAACAGATGATTAAGTGCTGATGTCTCAATAAGGAATGATATATTTCTAGAAAGGCTGTGAATTGACTGTACCACACTGTCTAATGGAAACGCTTGGCATTTGGAGTTGGATGAACTGTTTTTGAGTTCCAGTTCTACCACTTTCCCAGCCAAGTGAGCTTGGGCAAATCGTTTAACTTCTGTTTGTTTGTTTGTTTGTTTTCCCCTAGGACCTCAAATGTACAGAATTCAGTCCATCACAATCCTTGGTTCATGACACATGCTCATCATTAATCCATCATATTGCAATGATTCATTCATTTTGCTGAATATAGGTAATGTATTTTAAACTCTGTATGACACCTCATTATGTGAATGCATATGTGGATCACTGATGTATGTCAGAGTTAGCAGGACATATCAGTGGGGAAAAGAGAAACTCAACTAAATAGTGCTAGAAAATAAGATAATTTTCCATATGGAGTAAGATAAAATGGAATCCCTAAATGATTCCATACATAAAAATCAACTTCAGATGAAGTCTTACATGTCAAAAACAAAACATTAAAACTTTTAGAAGAAAATTTAGATGAATGTATTTTAGACCTTATAATAGGGAAAGATTTCTTAAAGAAGACACATACAGCGTTGTTTATAAATAAAAGATAAATTAATTTAAGTATATTATGCACTACCAAATGTAAATTAGATAGCTAGTGGGAAGCTGCCGCATAGCACAGGGAGACCACCTCTGTGCTTTGTGACCATGAGAGGGGTGGGATAGGGAGGGTGGGAGGGAGACGCAAGAGGGAAGAGATATGGGAACATATGTATATGTATAACTGATTCACTTTGTTGTAAAGGAGAAACTAACACACTATTGTAAAACAGTTATACTCCAATAAAGATGTTAAAAAAAAAAATTTAAGTATATTAAAGTTAAGAATATTTTCATCAGAATATAAGAATATTTTCAGCTTCAATTTTCTCACTTATAAAGTGAGGATGATAATACCTTATAGAATTCTAGCAAGATGAAATAACACATATAAAACACTTAACACAGATTTAGCACCTAGAAAACAATAAATGGTAACTATTAATATTCTTCTCAAACAATAATGTTATTATTTATCAAACAATACCAAGTAATATGACAAGACATATTTAGGCCATATGAGAATAAGTACTTAATTTCATGGTAATGGTTTC
This sequence comes from Physeter macrocephalus, assembly GCF_002837175.3. Taxonomy (NCBI): domain Eukaryota; kingdom Metazoa; phylum Chordata; class Mammalia; order Artiodactyla; family Physeteridae; genus Physeter; species Physeter macrocephalus. Next base: position 69,700,844 of record NC_041221.1, on the reverse strand, counting down.
AAGACAGAAATGATAATGTAAACTACATCATTTGTCAACAAATATATATTGAGCCTGTAGTTAGACAGTCAACAAATATTTATTGAGCATTCATGCCAGGCACCATGCCAGGGGCTGGTTAAATTTATATCAACCACCATGACTTTTTTGCCACAATCTAACACACACACACAACTTTCATACATTTGTCTGTGACCAGAGCAGAGAAAGGACCTCCACATATTTTGATAATCTGTACACAACACTACAGAACTTCAGCACTGTCTAAATCAGAAATCCTGGAGACTGTCATAGAGAGTGAAGTAAGTCAGAAAGAGAAAAATAAATACCATATGCTAACAAATATACATGGAATCTAAAAAAAAAAAAGAAAGTTCTGAAGAACCTAGGGGCAGGACAGGAATAAAGATGCAGACGTAGAGAATGAACCTGAGGACACGGGGAGGGGGAAGGGTAAGCTGGGTTGAAGTGAGAGAGTGGCATGGTCATATATACACTACCAGATGTAAAATAGATAGCTAGTGGGAAGCAGCCACGTAGCACATGGAGATCAGCTTGGTGCTTTGTGACCACCTAGAGGGGTGGGATAGGGAGGGTGGAAGGGAGACACAAGAGGGATGAGATATGGGGATATATGTATATGTATAGCTGATTCACTTTGTTGTAAAGCAGAAACTAACACACCAATGTGGAGCAATTTTACTCCAATAAAGATGTTTAAAAATAAATAAATAAATCAGAAATCCTGGAACCATCCAACTCTCAATTATTTGTACAAATAGGGAAAGTACAGTAAAATAGACAATCCAAAATAGTAGATAAGTTTTCTCTCATTTGTTCTGTTTTGGGTTTTGTGCAAATAATCGAAAGCTTCAAATCAATCTGACCCACCAATAAGGCAGCAAGACCAGAAGTAGGGCAGTTTTCAGGAACTGTTTGATCAGCAGCTCAATAATGTAAAGTTTCTCTCCATTTCTTTGCTTTGTGGCTCTGGATACAGAAGTACAGACACATACACTTCAATATGGCTGATGGCTGTTCTGGAGTGTACAAAGCCTTGAATAAAGAAAATGAAGCTGTGCTATGGAAACCTGATTTGGGAAGAGCTGAAAAGCAATTCAGGGTCTGCTCTGCTGACTCTATTTTCTAGGATTACACCACCTTGCAGGCTTTGTATATTCATGTGTCATATCTTCCTCATTGGATTTCTCCTACCAGGAAAAGTCAACATAAGCTTTTAAAAATAGTGAATTGTGTCTAAATAGATTGATAATATTTGCTGAAAAATCTACCCAAGAATAGGATAACAACCTTCACAAAATAAGAATTCACATCTAGCTAACCTGAAAGAAACCTAACCTAAATATCTTTTGGAGAACAATCCTCCTGAAAATCATCCTGATACAATTTATGGGGCTGACAGAGATTTGGACACTGCCTTTTAAGAGAAAAGATAAAGAGGAAAGCTATTGCCTAACACAACATATTCTTTTTCCCAAGAGCTGATGGGTTTCCTCCATTCCTAGAACCAATCCAATCATTTTCAGAATACTTCCTCTTTCTGGGAATGTACTTAGAGTGGGAATGATGTACCCAGTGTGGGTGTAGGAAGTGGGAAGGGGATTAGACCAGGAATCAAATCCCGGGTTCCAGTTCTGGTCTATCACTTATTAGCTGTGTGAGTCTGGACCTAATACCTCCAAGTTTATATTCTGTCATTCTTCATGTCAGATCATCATCTGCCTTCCCTACTTCACAGGTATTGTAGGCTAATATTTTCAGAAGCATGTTAAAGGTTATAGCATACTTTATACTTATTTTCTACTAGATCATGAGTTCCTTGAGGGCAGAAAGCATGTCTTAATTATATTTATATATTTCACCACTCAATAAATGTTGATCTTACATGACAGCTGTCATGAAATAAGAGGAAAACAAAAGTCAACAGTAAAAGTTCAAATAAATAAGTACTAGGGATGTAATGTACAACATGGCAAATATAATTAACACTGCTGTATGTTACATATGAAAGTTATTAAGAGAGTAAATCCTAAGAGTTCTCATCACAAGGACTTTTTTTCCCATTTCCTTAATTTTATATCTATATGGGATGATGAATATTCACTAAACTTACTGTGATAATCATTTCATGATATAAGGCCAATCATTATGCTGTACACCTTAAACTTACACAGTGCTGTATATCAATTATATCTCAATAAAACTGGAAGAAAAAATAAATTTAAAAAACAGGAAAAAAATTAAAAATAATTTTTTAAAAAAACAGTAAAAGTTCAAGATGTCTTCTGGTTGGTATGTGGTACATCACATCTAAAGAAGTACGGTGGCAGTTAAACAGCAGAAAAAGTACACGCTGAAGCTATCTAAGCAGTGAAGCATTGAGAACCACAGACTGTTTTTGGCCACAGTTTTACATTTAGATATGAAAGCTAGTCAGGCTAGGCTGAGAAGAGAGAAGGAGAAACTAACAAATTTCAACAGGCTTAGGATCATTTCCAAGATGAGAATTTATCCTGGCCTCTCCCCACCCTGGTTTTCATCCCTCCTCCTGGGAGTTTCTCTTCCCAAATGTATCCCATGATTGGTAAATTTCAGGAGAATAATTGGGGCTGGCTCAGCTCAGTGTCTCTCCCCTTCTTTTTCCTGGGAGTCGGTTTCCAAAGGTGATCTGCAAGGGTAGGGTAAAGTGAATAGGGACAGGGAAAAGAGAGATGTCAGGAAGGAGAAAGAACATGCAAGACCAAAGAAGACCACAGTGGCGAACAGAGCCAGTGAAAATGAGGACATTCCAACAACGGGGTATCTAACATCCAATTTTTCCTTTCGATTTTGTGAAAATCATCTAAGTGATATGGCAACGTAACCAGCTTCAGTACCCATGTTCCTTCAATAAAGTCATGGCCCTGTGTGCATGGTTGCCCTGGTGAACTGAAGGAAAGGGGACGGTGCCCATGTGGGGGACATGATGTGCATAAGGGACAGTGTGTACAGGAGGAAAGACAAGGAGAAGAGATCAAGAAAATATTCACCAGAAGCAGGAACTTGGAGCTAGAGAAGAAAAAGAGGGCTATCTACAATTCCTGGAGATATGGGGGAAACACTGGGCTTCCCAGGAAGGAGAGGGAGGCTCAAATCATTCTACTTGGCTGCCAACTAGAAGCGTGGCCCCAAAACACTGAAGAAATAGGACACACTCAGACAGCCGACAATCTGGGTTACAGGTCTCTAAAGTCTTACCGTTCTAGCCTGAGAGGATAGATAGGGCTGGGGGAGAGGGAAGGCCAAAGAGGGGAGTAGAGAACCAGGTACAGAAAGGAGGTTCCTTCTTTTCTTCTCCTATTTCAGGTGTCTGAAGGTGAAGCCAGAGAGCTGGCTATTTCTGCCCACTGGAAGGCAGGATGATACAGCCCATATAAGACTGAAGAGCCAACAGTCAAAGCATTCTACTTCCAGATTAAGGCAGAGAATGAAGCAATTTCTCAGAAATCTGGATTGTTTAAAAATCACCTTGGCCTGGATTATAGGGTAGTTGCCCCACCTCTCTGATTCACCTGTGGATTCATATGCTGCACAAGAATTCCCCAAGTCCAGTTCCAAGATCCTTACCTAATGTGGGTCAGGGAATATTTGGTATATAATAGCATCTTTAATTTTGTGTGAAAAGTATCTCAGTGGCTTGAAACCATTGACATCTTAAGCAGGAATGGGGCAGTCCCTGCTTAGCACAGTCTCATGACGCCTATTGCTAACCTGGGCCTTTCAGGGCCACCATACTGCGGGCGGGAGGGAAAAGCTGAACTTTGCAGCTTTGCCCTCCAGTCCAGTGGAGGGGACGGTCAGGTGAATAACTCACCTGCTGTACAGACACCAGGTACAGAGGGGCTCGGGAGGGGGAGTGAAACTGCCCATCCTGGCCTGAGTCTCAGACTGACTGTCCCCTCTGATTGACGGGCTGTGTAGACTGCCGGCTAACATGACACCTTTCCTCTGCCTCCACACGAAGACAAGCTCAGAATCACCAGCGGCTTCTCTTACCCAGATTCCCTGAGCTGCTTTTTTTTATCCCATCTCATCTTCTCCTGGTTTTGTTCAATTTTCTGCAAGCTTTTCTATCTGGCTCACTTATCTCCCTTTATCCCTCGGAACCATTTCCCGTCATTCCACTGACTGGATGGGACATTTTTTTCCATCAGAAAGCAGAGCTGAGCCGTTTCCCCCCTTCCCACCCCCGCCAGCTCCTCCTCTGCTCTGCAGCCACTCTGACCCCAGTGGACCCACTGCCTGGCTTTTTAGGTCAGTGGGGACTTCCCAGACGGTACCTCGTTCTCCTTTAGCTTTTTAATTTCTGGCTGTCGGGCTTTCTTTTCTTAATTATGTGTGGAATGTGTGGAACCACATTTCACACACTAAAGCCAACCCAGTTCTCAGGTGAGTTATGATTCTGCAGGGAAATCCCATCATTTCCATTCCCTCATCAAAGCAGAACTAAGCTGAACCCACTGTAAACACGAGCATGAAAAGGGCTGGTGAGTGTGGTGCCGGGGAAAGGCACTCAGCGAGACACCCAGGGGTCCAGCACAGGGCCGGGTCCCGCTGCTTATTCCGCCACGTGATCAAGTCACCTAACCTCCCCGACTTCGAAGGATCGTGCCTCTCAGCCTCCCTCATGATGGAAGTGGCAAATGTGTGCCTTGCTATAAACAAACCTGATAAACTGTAAAGCACTGTTCAGCCCACTGAAGAACCCCGTCAAGGGCAGTGTGCCTTTCTGCATGAACACCCGAGTGCCCCCAGAGTGAGGGCTGGGTAGCTCTAACTCACTGCCTACTCCCCTCGCTCAGCACAGGGAAGGAAGGAGGGGAAGGAGGGAGGGAGGCAAGGAGGAAGGAGCCTATGCGTCCAGGAGGTATGAAACTTCGGGTCCTCTCCACGGCTGTGATGCCTGTTACCTGCTGGTAGGAGGAAGAACACCTGAAACACCACCCATGTCTCTCCTGAATCTGCATCTGTGAATTAAGTCCCACTGGTGTGAAAAGTGAAAAAGTTTAGAACTGAACCAGAGATGTTTCTATTTAAAAGTCAACAGCCAGGTGACCTCCTCACCCATGTTCTCTATACACTTTCTAAGACTGTTGTCAGATGTAATTTTCTCACCAACAAGGTCACAGCACCTTACACTTTATGCAGATAAATGTGAAGCCACAATACTGACTCAACATTACGGAATCAAGTTTTAAACTAAAATAGGCAAAGCCTCACTGACTATCTTGAAATGCCTGTTCCTGATCTAATATCCGGCTTCTCTTAGCTTCATTCTATGCATTATTTTCAGTCAGAGTTGCCTATGGTAACTTTTCAACGTCCGAAAATAATGTTTTTAAAAGAGCTAACATTACTGAACATATTACTCAAGAATTAGAAAATTTGGCAAGATATGATCATTTAAAGTCACCTGGGCTTATGCATGAATTCCATTAAACTTTCAAAGAACCACTGACCTTGAGGCAGACTAATCTTGACTATGACTCATGGCCAGAGCCTCACTGACTTGTTTTGTAGGACCCATGATCTGATTTTTAAAAATTATTTTAATGGAGGAACAAGTGAAAAGAATAATAGTTTATGACAACATGAAAATTATATGAAATTTAAATTTCAGTGTCCATAAATAAAGTCTTATTGGCTCAAAAAAAAAAAAAAAAGTCAACAGCCAAAGTTCCAACCCAGCATGACCTCATGGAAAGTATTCATTTAGGGAAGCCAGTGTTACAACAGTGATATCTTATATGTTTACAGTACTTGGTAGCTTATCAAGCATCTCCTAGGACCTGACCTCATTCTGAGCTTCGGAATACCATGTAGGTGGGTAGGACAGACTTGTCCTATTTTCCAGATGAGGAAACTGGGTCTCACAGAAGTGCAGAAACTCACAGCAAATCACAAGGCCAGCAAGTGACAGAGCTGGGATTTGGACACGGTTTCTCGACCCCTTGGACCTTTCAGCCACTGGTGAGGACAGTAATGAGGGTGTGCCCAGTGGTAAGCTGACAGCCTCTGTAGCAACCAACATTACTATGATTTCCTCTTGATTTTGCTAGGGTTATCTTTATCCTGAATCTCTGGACAGGAGTGGAGATCCTCTCCTGCTAAAATAAGAACAAAAACTCCTTTCAAGTAACAAATACAACTGGTAAATAAACACAATTTTAAATAGTTGACTTCATTAATAGTCAATTAATTGCAGACAACAACAATGGTGTGTCATTTCCTCCATCAAGTTAGAAACTATAGAATTGAAGTGATAAGGATACAGTAAAACTAGTGTTTATGCTCCACGCTGGTGGCCTCGTCTACTGCTACAACCATTTAGAAGCTGTTTAGCCATACTTATCAGGAGCCGTGAAATTGTTCACACTCTCTGAACCAGTCATCTTACATCTGGGAATCTATCCTAAGGAAATAATATGAAACAGAGAAAGAAAAAATATATATATATCTTTCCTGACCCCTGGTTGTTGAATTCTCCCCTGTATAGCAATGAGATAGCATGATATCTTTTCAGTAAATTTCCTTTGTTTAAACTAGTTCAAGTTAGGTCCTGTTACCTGGCTCGAGAAACATCATTATTATAAAAACATACACACACAAAGACAGCTAATACAAATATTAATATCCTCCCCCTTCTTTCCTTCATAATTGATCCCAATTAAATTTTCCAACTGCGTTGCCTATTACCCCATCTCTCCCCCCCCCCCCCCCCCCATCAAACTCAAAGCTCTGTTCAAGTCCAACTTCTCATGGTGGACCAGAGGGACTATGAACATACACGTTCTTAACTTTCAGGAGCATCAGAATCACCTGGAAAGCTGGTTAAATCACAGGTTCCTGGGCTTCCCTGGTGGCACAGTGGTTAAGACTCCACCTGCCAATACAGGGGACACAGGTTCCAGCCCCGGTCCTGGAAGATCTCACATGCCATGGAGCAACTAAGCCCGTGTACCACAACTACTGAACCTGTGCCCTAGAGCCCACGAGCCACAACTACTGAGCCTGCGTGCCACAACTACTGAAGCCTGCGCACCTAGAGCCCTTGGTCCACAACAAGAGAAGCCACCATGATGAGAAGCCCGCGCGCCACAATGAAGAGTAGACCCCACTCGCCAGAACTAGAGAAAGCCCGCGCGCAGCAACTAAGATCCAGCACAGCCAAAAATAAATAAATAAATTTTAAAAACACACACACAGAGACTCCTGACACACACTCTCCTGTCCACTCTCTGACTCGGCAGGTCCTGTGAGGGCCTGGGAATGTGCATTTCTAACAAGTTCCGGGTGATGGCGATGCTGCTGGTGGGAGATTGCACTTCAAGAACCACTACGGTAAACAGTAGTCTGCCTGTCATGATTTCCCTTCTCCTGGCAAAATCATTCTAGTCCTTCAAGCCCCAGCTCCTCCCTACTTTTTGCAGCCATCTCCAATCCCACCAAGCTGAACTAATTACTTGTCCCCTGTGCTTCTTTGGAGAGAGAATAGCGCCTATTCCACAGTATAATGAGAGTGAGCTGTGTAATCAATGCCAGCTCCCTGCTAACTGTGAACGTCTGGAGGGCTGGCCCATGGCCTCGGCATCCCTGTACCCCCCAGAGCGAGCACAGTGCTTGGCACACGGTGGCCATGCACACATGTAAGACTGCACTCTTGCTTACTGTCTCTCTCTACAGGAAGGGATGGTCGACTCTTGTTCCCACAGGATCCATTCGCATATCGAATGGCTATTTTTTCAAAACCAGCGATTAGCCATGATGGCAAAAGAAGAAACATGAGCAGAGTTTATTAGCTTGCCAAGCTAATAAATATCATCTCGCTTTGCTCCCTAAACTCCCTAATGAAGATAGCAGCTCTCAGGCAAATAAATAAAACATTGGGTTGACATCACACAGCACATCACAAGCACAGTTCGCTAATTTGCTCATTGCCGAAGGACATCAGCCACCTTTGAGATAATCTCCATAAACACACTGCCCAGACTCCCTTTCCCCTAGATAAATAGTGCCAAGCTAAGGTTTTAACATTTTTCAATGTCTTTATGTATTTTATTTCAATAACTGTCTTTTAATAGCAAGATACCCATCTTAATCAAATGAAAGCTATTTTTCAGTAATTGTCCTAAAAGCCAATTCCTTTTCTGGAAAAACATCCTTTTGAATCACAAGTGGTTGGGCTAAACAGTGTTCTTGGAATATTAATGTAAGCTTAAGCTATTAAAATGTCATGGTGAACCTTTTTAAAATCTAATTAAATTAAATTAATAATATGTGGAACAGTTTTACTGGAAGGAAAGGCTCTTTTACAAAGAACATGTTCCAAGTCTCAGAGCTAGCACCTTGAAGCCATGGTGGGAAAGAGGTTTTGCATGCAGACAAAGAGAGCCCAGCTCTGCACCTGCTGTGATTAACTTTTGGTTGTTAGAGTTAATTATTGCAGCATGCTGGAGGGCAGGGACAATTTACTTGCCTGATCACACCTAATAAGATGTATTTGCAGATGCCAGCATCTCCTGGACTTAATCAACAAACTATCAAGACAATCAATGCTGTTAGGCCCCATGTCCTTGTGATAATTTTTCCAAACAAAAAGATAAAAATCCAAGGGCAAAGTGCTAAGGATGTAGGCAAGCAGCTCAGAGGGCCTCTTTAATGAGCATCGGGCTTATCTCCCTCCCTGGATGGCTGCAGCCACTGTGCTGGAGGTTTGGCTCACCCTAAGGCCTGATTCTATCAAGAGCAAATAAGGAAATTAACATCTGAAAACTCCCTCACTTCTTGGTAACTGGCCCTGGAAATGAGCCCTGCTGACTTTATCTTGTGTGGGAAAAGGCTATTACCCGCCCCCCCCCAGGACATTGTGCTCACCTCTTGCTACACAGGAAATGAGTTTCTGTTCCTTTGTTTGATAATCCATGCTTGGGTCCAGGGATAAAGTTTTAAAAGAAAGAAACTGGCTATAATATACAGCAGGTTGGCAAATTCCACAAAATAGCATGCCTTGGTTTCAACCCTGTTCCTTGATGGGCCACTCTAAAATTACGAGGAGGTAGGATGAGCACGCAAAGTAAGGAGGGTGCTACCAAGACTGATTAGAGAGATCTCAGACAGGTGATGGAGAGGTGCAGGTGACAGCAGTAGCGTCAGGGTAAGGGGGGCACTGAAAGCTGAACTAAGACCATCTTTGGCTCATAAGTTGTCTATCATGAATAATGAAGAATGACCACCTTTCAGCATGAACACTTAGATCTCTATGTAGTCCAGTCATTTATTTATTTGTTCATTCACTCAATATGTATGTATTTGCTGAGTACCTACTTCTTCCCATACACTGGGCTGAACATGTCCTTGTTTCACTAAAAGTGAGCTGTGCAACTTTGAGCTCTTGGTAGTTTGCACAGGGCCCATCTCGAGCAAAAGTGTTTATATGAGAAAGTTGGGAATCTTTGTTGACCTCCTGGCTTCCAAACGATATCACCACCCCAGCAGTGATGCACATCACTTCCATTCATCTTCCATTGGTGAGAACTAGTCCTATGGCCACATCTGCAAGGGAGCTTGGGAAATGTAGTCTTCATTCTATTCCCAGTAAAAATTCAGGGGTTCTATTACCAATTGAAAGAAGGGGAAAACCAATGTTAGTGTCTCTGCTATCATAAGATATTTGCTTCTATAAAAAAGGCTTTGGTGTCCTCATCAAACTGATGAGGTAAGAATTTGGGGCATCTCCATAGACCAGAGAGATGGAGGGATAGCCAGGAGCCAAGAGCCATGCAGGAAGATTTCTCAAGTGGGATTTGACCCCACTTCAAGGCCATGGCCTCGGAGTTAGTGCAGGTCTAGGGCCCCTAGAGGACTAACAGGTAAACCATGTAGGCATCACTATTCAGGCAAACTTCAGAAAAGACAGTGCTCTGTCCTTCTCAGGCGTATGTGGACCTTTTTGAAGTTTGAAAATAAAGGCACACACTGCAGGATTATCCCTGATTTACAATTTCCAAATAGAACATTTCTTAGTATCAAAAAGGAAAAACTTTTCCTCTACCTCTTAGATTCAGTATTAGGGAGACTGCAAATTAAACTAACATAAGACTGATCACCAAGAGAAAAGACAAGTTTATTCACTTTCCTATATGGACGCTTACAAAGAAAGTGGCTCAAAGAAGTGGTTAGAATTTGGAGTTTACATGCATCTCACTAACAGCAGGGGCTTAGGATTCCAAGAGACAATAAATACTGAGAAATACATGTGGCAACTAATGGAACATAAGGTTTGTTTTACTAAGGTCTGTTTATGTATCCAGCACTGACTTCTCATCTCTAATAACAGGAGTTGCTCTTACACCTGGTGTGGGAAGCCTCCCTTAAAGGGGGATTGATAACATTTGACTTTTTTTGGAAGTCTCTGCTTTTTAGCATATACGGAGAGTGCAGAGAAAGCCTCTTCCTGCATCTGTTGATTTTCAGATGCCTTTAGCTCAAAATGATCCTTATGCCACAGTGGTATATTCTGGACCCCTTCATAGGTCATAAACAAATTTTATAAAATAAATTACTTAGACAGAAAGAAGGAGGGAGGAGAAAAGGAAAGAAGCAAAGCAGGTAGGCACTGGCTCTGATCAAATACTTTTCTTACAATGTATGAATTTTAGAAAAAAAATTATATTTACATCCCCAAAACTCAATGCATCATTTTCCACAAAACAATGTGTAGTGAAAGGCTTAAGTAACGTCCCAAATTCAATTGGTAAGACTTCATACTCAGTGTGAGCCATTCTCTGCCTGTTGTGTCCTTGCCCTGATCATATTTCCACAAGACTTGGGTGACCTGCCCTGATTTTTGCTTAGTGTTATACATGTCCTCCCAAATTTGAGAAAGTGTTGAAGAAAAACTTGGAGAGGAGAGGAAAGCCATGACATTGGAAGAGGAAATCTTACTGCACACGGAGAAGTTGCCTGTCAACAACCACATTAATAGTCTGGGATTAGCAAGGAATGTTTTAAGCATTTTACATCTTAATAGGAGAGTCTTTTAGTTCCATGTAGGTGTTTTACTATGTTTCAGTTATGTTTTAGGAAATTGCATGGGGATTTAGAATTGATTTGTAATGCAGTGTAATTTTTCCCACTTCAAATAATAGGAAATAGGCTCTGGTTAGCATTTTTGTGCAGAACATCTGACTTTTAGAAGTAGATTACTGGTGTTAAGTGGGAGGAGCCTGTATTTTAGAAATTGGATAGGAAGCGATGCCCTGCAGCTCTGTAATTACTGGACACCCATTTGGCAAACACTGCCTGAGTACCGTGAGCCCAGCATCGTGCTGAGGGCTATGGACACAAGAGTGAGGAAGCCAACATTCCTATCCTGAAGAGCCTTGGAATGGGGTCAGAGGGCCAGCAGAGTGAGTGGGGGCTGGGGGGAGGGGCAGGTAGTAGGACCCTAATCCAGCTCCCTGAGCCAGGGAGGCATGAGTAAAAGTCCCCATTGCAAAAGGAGGAGAAGGAATAAATAGCCCGTGCAAAAGCCTGAAGACAGAGCTCGGGGCAGCTGAATCTGGATGCATCACTGAGCACAAGAGGGCAGGTCCTCCCACTGCAGCACCCTCATTGCTCCCCATGAAAGAACAAAAGTTCCAGCTCCTCTCAGAGGCTCTGCCCACATGCTCCTGCACCCATCTTCATCTTAAGCTACTGCAGAGACAAAACTGTGAATGGGCCCTAGGACTTTGTTTCCTCATCTATAAAATGGGATAATTAAGTTCCTCCTTATAGAGTTATTGTGAGCATTGAAAGAGTTAATATATGAAAAGTTCTCATACCAGTACCTAGCAATATATTAGCTATTATTTTTCAGCCAATATATTAGCTATTATTATTAACTAGAGGCCCTGTAAACGTGTCACAGTGCAACCAGAGGGTACCTGAGCTCAACCTGGAGCTATTAGGACCCGTGTTCCCTCTCTCTCTCTCTCTTTCTTTTCACTTCTCTTTTCTTCCACACAGGCAAATGCATAGTTTTGGACCACTCATTGGTGCAATGAACCTACATCCTACATGGATTTAAATTAAGAAACTTCAAGAATGCCCACCCGGCTGGATGAGGCTGGGGAGAACAATTCCAACACTACAAGTCCTCCCTTCCTTCTGTCAGGGAGCACAGGCCCCAAAGTAAGCTCTAGAGGAGAGGGTGACACATGCCTGTCCCTCCAACGGGGCCACTTTCCCAGCCTTGCCTGGTCTGAACATCTTGAAGCATATTTGCAGGTCAGTTAAGGGAACCTCAGGCATAAATTTGACTACGTGCAATTTTCACCCTCCACACTGTCTTTGGAAGCCAAGCCTCACTAAAAAGGAGACACCCCAGCACCCCTGTCTGTTTAGCACTGAGTAAATTCTAATTGAATTAGAAACTTCTAAGGCTTTCTGAGAGCTGGTCTTTGGACCAGCTTGGACGGTTTAAATCCACCCTAAGCGTAGCCTGAGGAGTAGGACAAATACCTCCCAGACGTGGAAACAAAAAAGAAGGGGCTGGGGGCTTCGTTGGTGGCGCAGTAGTTAAGAATCCGCCTGCCAGTGCAGGGGACAGGGGTTCGAGCCCTGGTCCGGGAAGATCCCACATGCCGCGGAGCAACTAAGCCCGTGCGCCACAACTACTGAGCCTGCACGTCTGGAACCCGCGAGCCACAACCACTGAGCCCTCGTGCCACAACTACTGAAGCCCGCACACCTAGAGCCCGTGCTCTGAAACAAGAGAAGCCACCGCAATGAGAAGCCCACGCACCGCAACAAAGAGTAACCCCCGCTCTCTGCAACTGCACCACAACAAAGAGTAACCCCCGCTCTCTGCAACTAGAGAAAGCCCGCACACAGCAACGAAGGCCCAACACAGCCAAAAATAAATAAATTTAATTAATTAATTTTTAAAAAAAGAAGGGGCTGGGATTTACTACCTGAGCCACCACCCCTTTCTCTCCCCAACTCGCTCCCAAGGTAAAATCTGCTTCCTCTCTGCCTAAAGTAGAGCTAAAAAGGGATCACCAATACGGAGATCTGTCACATGGAAGCTATGTCAGGGCAGGCACAGTGCTCCAGAGCTTGAAAAATAGATGCTCTCAGCTCACAAGCCCACAAGCCCAGCACTGCTCCTGACCTCAGGCAGGTATGTTCTCCCTGTTGGGTTTAATTCCAAAATCCAGTGCAATCACTGAAAAATGAGGGTGATTCGCTCTTTCAGGTATGCACAGTTTTCATCAGCAGTCTCTGGTGGCCCAGTCTCAGGCAGTCTTTTATCACCTTCTCCTCATCCTCCCTGTTCTGGGGAAATGGCTTTTCTAATGGCCCACAAATGCCAGCCTGTGTTTTGAGGCATTGTCCGCGGGAGTCAGAATCCTCTTTCCCCGGTCAGACATTTACAGAGAGCTGTGATCTCAGATTCCAGCTTCCTTCTTCCTCCTAAAATCTCATTATGCCTTGTGCCTATCAACCACAATTATATATCAAAAGATAAACATGATGATGCAACAGTTTGCACGGACATGTGTAACAGATGCGCGGCAAGCGGTAAATAGAAGGTGTAATTACAGCTGAAAGGTGGCACCTTTGGGGGGAAAGGGGAAAAAAAAAAAGGGAAATGTTCTTTACAAAATGTTCCTGTCCTTATTTTCAGTTTTGTGTTCACATCTAATTCTCTAACACACAGAAGCAAGTGTATATCCATGTCCACACAAAAACACCCATATTCACCCCCCGCACACCAAGCACTGTCTTAGAGACCCTTTCAGCAAATGAATAATTAGCCTCAATAGTCAAATAAACATCGGAGGAGGAAGTTTTTGTCTTCCTCTGCTGCTACTAAATCTGGGAACAGAGATGAGCAAAACAGCATGAAACCTGAACCAGCTCACGCAGAAGGACTCGAGAGAACAGGATCTTCCAAACGGAAACTCCAGTTAGCACAGTGTTCTCGGAATCTCATCACTTAAACTGTGATTCCAAAGAGGAAATCCCCTATGGCCCAGCAGGCGCATACAATCAATTGTCCACATTACTTATGTAAAAACCTGTCTTGCTGAATATTCCAGACAGAGAAGTGACTGTTTCCAAATGAGGTTTGCCAACACAACCCCCTTTTCCCCAAACAGTAAGAATCAGCAGAATATCCCTATGAGTCCTCTCAATTTATTCTTTATTATAAGCCAGGGGGGAAAGAACTCAGCTAAGTGAGATCCCAAGCTGCACAAAGTCACTAACCTAATCCCATCCAGAGGAAAACAAGATGAGAGGGTGAACCGGGGACTTTTAAATTAGTGGGCAAACTCAGATACTAGGGGGAGCTCAGTTAGGCAGGGCAACAATCAGATCAAAGTCATGAAGAGCCAGATCTAATGAGGTATCCGGGCTGCAGGGCCTGGGGCGGGTGGGCGATGGAGGTTGACAACAATATCCCAAAGCCAAGGCTCTCAGGCCACACTACCTGTCCATGGTGGGGTATGAGTGTCAAGCACAGTGAAGGGCGCCGTGTGAGTTTTGCTTTAGAAAGCAGGAGGGCAATGAGGCTTTATTTTATGTGAATTCTACAGTGCTGGCCAAATCCAACATTCCAATTTCCTGCAGGCTCCCCAATGGGAAATGTTCCAATTAAACATAAGATGAGGCCTCAACCATGTGCAAAATGGCCTCACCTAGAATACTGCTCACCTCCTGTGCCCCTCCTGCCTCGCAAGGGTGGGGAGTGGAATCACAGTATCACTGAAAACCTCCTTGCTCATGTGTTCGCTCACTCTTTCCTCTCTTTCCTGCAAAAACGATAGTGACTGGGCTTGCCTTCTGCTTGGGAAGGCTTCTGCTTGGACTGCTCTCTGGAAGGTTGAGAGCGGTCAGGGTGAAGCCCGGGGGAAGGGAGCAAAGAGTGGCTGTTCCAGACCCGCACTGGCCGAGTCTTTGGGAAACAAGGGGAAGTTGCTTAACTTCTACCTTATCAGCCCACATCCCTGGCCAGAGAAGAGATAAGGTTTAGGCAGATGACCCAGGAGAATGATGCACTCGGCTGGAATGAGCTCAGGGCCTATGAGAGGCAGGAAGATGTGCAAATCAGGCCTGAGTCAGGGAAGCCCTAACATCAATGGAGCCCGGAAGCCAGAAATCCCCAGCGTAAGGCAGCCACCTCTCTTCCACTGCCCTCAGACCTGAACAGGATGGCACCATGGTGTGGGAAGCAGAGCAATGCCTGGAGTTGAGACCCCTAATTCTCCCTAGGTCCACGTGTGACTGCTTCTCCTACCACACAGCCTGGCACTCTAAAAAATGCATACTATTGAGGGCCTGCAATGTACAAGGCCCTGCAGATGACACAAAAATCAACAAGACACAATTGTGCCCTCAAAGACCAGGTGGTAAGAGGAAAGAGCGTGGGTTTTTGAAGCTGTCCTGATCTTGGTTCTGTCATTTATAAACTCTGGGGCCTTGGCCAAGTCATTTTGTGTCCTTATTAAAGGGGGTAACAATACTTACCACCGAGGGTGTCTGAACGGGTAGAGATAACGTCTACAAAGCACTTCTGCCAGGGGCATGGTGACCTTGATAAACGGTAACAGCATTACTAGCTGTGGAGACCCTCAGACTCATAGGCAGCTAACAACTGAGCAAGGGAATAAGACGGAACAAACATAGCGGATCCAGAACCAGAGTAAAGCGGGCTTAATGCGGATGGGCCAGGGAGAGAGAGCAAAGGGATGCATCACAGGGAGCAGACTTAGCTGCTTTTGAAATAGGGACAGGCAATGACTCCTACTCTGGAGGCTTCACAGGTGTGCGACGGAGTGGCCACACAGGGCCCTGCACTTAGAAGAGTCTGTGTTTTGTTTAGTGCCCTGCTGTCATCACCTTGAAATTCTTAATAAGTTTCGAACAAAAGGACTTGCATTTTCATTTTTAACCAGGCCCTGCAAACTGTGTGGCCAGCCCTGCTCCTACCGACTGAGACTGATGGGGTTTTAATGGACTGCGGCTCGGAGGCAGCCCACCCCCTTCTCAGGGCCTCCCAAACTGGGCAGACCCCGCTGCCCCTCTACCATCCCAGTTTGCAGGATAGGTTTTCCTTCTCAGCTCCAGACTTCCTAATCCACCTGACCCACCCCAGCTTCTCTGTGGGTAACTGAGTGGGTAAAAGATCTGTACCAGGTCATCGCTTTCAAAACACAAGGAAATGTTCCCCTCCATGAAAACCATTTCCAGAATTCAAGAATTCTACCTGGCAAAGACCACCATCCCTGTGTCTAGGCCCATCAGCCTTCCATTCAACCAAACTTTACTGAGCACCTACCATGTACCCAGTTCTCAGCTGAGCCTAACTGAACCCTGTCTTCCTGGCCACATGCCAACCCCACCTAGAACTGACAGGTGCTTGGCTAAAGGAACAATGTTCCCCAGTACCTAGAGTAAGATAAATCTTTGGGCCATTTGACCTAGAAACTATTGCCGAGAAGAAAGAGCACATTCTGGAATAGGCATGAGAACACAGGCGTAGGGCTGTGCTCTCTCCAACTCCAACAGCCAGGCAAGGCAGTTGGACGAGATGATGCAAACCCTGTCATGTTTCCCTGCCTGCTGTGAAGAAATGTCCTGTCCAAAGACCTAAACAGATATTTCTCCAAAGAGGATAGACAGACGGCCAACAAACACATGAAAGGATGCTCAACATCACTAATCATTAGAGAAATGCAAATCAAAACTACAGTGAGGTATCACCTCACACCAGTCAGAATGCCATCATCAAAAAGTCTACAAACAATAAATGCTGGAGAGGGTGTGGAGAAAAGGCAACCCTCTTACACTCTTGGTGGGAATGTAAATTGATACAGCCACTATGGAGAACAGTATGGAGGTTCCTTACAAAACCAAAAATAGAACTACCATACGACCCAGCAATCCCACTACTGGGCATATACCCTGAGAAAACCATAATTCAAAAGGAATCATGTACCACAATATTCATTGAAGCTCTATTTACAATAGCCAGGACACGGAAGCAACCTAGGTGTCCATCGACAGATGAACAGATAAAGAAGATGTGGCACATATATACAACGGAATATTACTCAGCCATAAACAGAAACGAAATTGAGTTATTTGTAGTGAGGTGGATGGACCTAGAGTCTGTCATACAGAGTGAAGTAAGTCAGAAAGAGAAAAGCAAATACTGTATGCTAACACATATATATGGAATCTAAAAACAAAACAAAACAAAA
>NC_041221.1:69664972-69683336 GCF_002837175.3 Physeter macrocephalus | reverse complement strand
GAGGGAGGAGATATGGGGATATATGTATATGTATAGCTGATTCACTTTGTTATACAGCAGAAACTAACACACCATTGTAAAGCAATTATACTCCAATAAAGATGTTAAAAAAATGTTCTGCCCAATTCTATATTTTATAATAACCTATAATGTAAAAGAATCTGAAAAAGATATAAACTGAATCACTTTGCTATACACCTGAAACTAACACAACATTGTAAATCAACTATTCTTCAATTTAAAAAAAAAAGTGTCCTGCCCTCTATGAGTTGCATTACTGCCAGGTGTTCTGCGTCCCTAGGCATGGTCCTCGGGGATCTCAGCTCGGTGGTTTGGGGGGCGGGGTGTCATCTGCCTGAACTCACTTCCCCTGTGGGAAAGGGGTGGGGTGGCCAAAGAGCCCTGGGCGTTCCCAGGCACAGAAGCAGCAAGAATGTGAGCATATCCTGAAGAAAGTGGTCTGCAGAGTGGTCAGATAGTGGACAGAGGACCCGGGCGTGGGGAGGGAGATGCAGGCTCCTGCTGACTAACCTCTCTTCTCTTCCACTGTAAGAGTCCCACCTCTGAGCAGCACAGAGGCCCGAAGGAGAGAAGGTCCCAGAAGTTGATCTACAGGATGTGCCAAGACAAGTTTCCCGATTCATCGGGATCAGTGAACTAAGCCACAGCAGTGAGAGTAAAAACAGCTACATCCATCTCATGAGGAAGAGAGAAAACATAGTAAGGGAAGAGGCCGCCCTTCCAAATCTGCTCTAAGCCAGGGGCTCTTGGCATTTTTTAAAATCCATGCCACATTGTAATAAATATGAAAACCTCTCATCCTCTTTTAGAGTTGTATAAATGTCAAGTAAATTAAGTACATCAACTTCAATTACATAGAAGGCGTAATGGTGATCTAAGCATATCCTTTTTGAACTCAGCTCGCTACTTCTCCCTGTCTCCAATTTTTTACCCCCATTCCCACCCCACCGCCTGAGATTCTAATGTGCCCTTAATTGGGAAACTCTTTTTGTCCCCCAACTGGAAATATTCAGTTTAAACTTATTTTAGATTGTGACCTTCTTGAGGCACTGTCTTAATCTTCTTGGATATTCTTAAGTCTTCTTTGGGTCTCTGGCTACTCAGAGAAGTGGGGCTCAAGAAGAGAAGAGAGGTTAGTTGGCACAAACCAACATCCCACGGGTGCTATCACCATGCCTAGTAAATGGCCTGATATAGTCAGTGCTCAATACATGTTGATAAAAGATTACATACGTGGGTGGGTGGATGGATGGATGGATGGATGGATGGGTAGAGGTAAGGGATGTCAGATCATTATCCACACTTCTTTAGGATCAAAGTTAATTTTGTGCTATAACCTTGGGCTTTAGGGGACCATAATCTGGGAGAAAATGAGATCTGGGGAGTGGGCAGATCCTCAAAGAGAACAGGCAAGTCTTTACCAACCTCCTTTTTCCCATATTTGTTGGGAACATCCAACTTCCCAGACCTCAGCATTCCCACATGGGCAAAGCCCCTTGCCTTTGAGCAGCCACAGATTGTCACTAGGCACAGAGCAAGCCAGACCACACCAGAAAATCTTTCAGAGAGGCTCAGAAGACTCCCAGACTCCACACACAGGAAAGCTCAGTGTTATGATCCGCCTGGATTGCAGAGAAAAGAAAGGAGACAGCCCACGGCTCACACTGACAAACCAGAGGACATCAAGCGAAACAGGAAGGGGTCTAGAGTTGTGTAATATATGATCAACCATTAAATGAACTGAAGATAGTCAGTCGCTTGGTGGGGGAAGAGTAAAGGTGGCCGCTGAGAGCTAATAGTCCTCTTCAGGAATTTGAATGACAGTATGTTGAAAGTCAGTACACTTGAACATTTAGATCTAGAGAACAAAACTATGACCAAGGGGATACTTACTTAATTTCACACAAGGAAGCAGTTTTTAACAATTAAGGCCGTCCCACAATGGAATATTCAAGTCTATCATTGTTAAGAGGTATGATGAGTAAGTTTCCTTTCAGTGGAAGAATTGAAACAGAAGCTGTATGCTCATCTGTCTGAGCTGTCATGTGAGAGGTTCCTCTGGTGGAAGGGAGGTGGGGCTGGATGATTCAAGCTCTTTTCCACAACTCATTTTTTCAGGTGAGATATCCAGGCCATTCTCACTCCTCACCCAACCTACCCACCCTGACTCAGACTCAAGTTTCAGTTCAAGGGTTTGACTATGAATTCACTTCCCCACTTAGAATTTAGGAATCTTCAAATTCCCAGGTTTATGGGTAGAAAATTCTCTTTTCCCCCAGAGGTGTGCAGACCTCAACAGGGAGTTATCCTCTTTCTCTCTTAAAGGGACACACTTACCAAGGGATGATGGAAAGCTTCACTTAGGAAGGTCTCCTCAAACTCTGTCTCTGGGTTTCTGTTTCTCTGTTTTTCTCTCCTCTCTCCACACCCCCATACTCCAAAGAGATGCTCAGCAAGTGCTTTGGAAAGGTTCTCCCTTGGGTCCCTGTGTTCTAACTCTATCCTGGTAAGCCTATTAAGTATTCTTTCAGCTCATCTCTGAAAGACAACTCACTCTAGTGTCTCTGCCTAGAGGTCACCAAACTCTTTTAAGGAAGTGGTCTACAGCCCTTTAAAGAGAGTGTCACTAGCAAGTATGCTGAGGAACACCGAATACCCTTCTTTCGGCAACCTGGTGTCACACTCCTCAGCCGCCTCCGTCTCCATCACACTGTGATCTGAGCAGGGCACAGGCCCAGTGCCAAGTGTCCCGGGGTACCTGTACACATCGCCACCCCAATCCAACTGAGTATTGCAGTATCGAACCCCTTACCCTTTACTCAGGTATACGAGGAACTTGGAACTCTAAAAATTTTTAATTTCCCTTTACACCCCGACTCCACCCACACTGGACACAAGGAATGCATGCAAATCAGGTGCCAGGAACTGTCCAGAGAGCCCCAAAGTTGACCTTCAATCTAAATCCTGAAACTGACTCTGGGTTGCCAACATCGTCAAAGCTGAGGGTGGGTAGCCTGGCCAGGGACACCAAGCCTGGTAGGTGCTCAGTAAGTAGTGATGTGGATAATTGGCTGCACTGCCGAGTGACTCTCAGCACAGATTTGGCAC
Source organism: Physeter macrocephalus (assembly GCF_002837175.3). Taxonomy (NCBI): domain Eukaryota; kingdom Metazoa; phylum Chordata; class Mammalia; order Artiodactyla; family Physeteridae; genus Physeter; species Physeter macrocephalus. The sequence goes on along the minus strand of NC_041221.1, from coordinate 69,680,207 downwards.
TTGGGAGAAGTGACTGGGCTCTGTTTCTTCATTCATCAATAAGGAAGTAGGTCTTGGGTTCCAGAGCTTGACCTTGTCTAAAATGACACAATTTTCTGATTCAAAGGGACATTTTCCCTCAACCTCTTCTGTTTCAGATGAGGAAATCTATGTCCTGGGAAGCACGCTGACTTGGCCAAGCTCACACTCGTCTTTAGAGCCTGGTCTTCTGCCTCCAGGGCCTAGCTCCACTGAGTCCTTCCAGATCAACTGTCCTGGACCCTAGGAGACAGATGGTTCTGGATATTAGGAAAAGGAACTCAGCGGGCACATAGCAAAGGGTAAAAGGAGCCTGCAGTCTACTCCTTGGCTCCCTCTGGCAAAAGGCAGTGCTATTAGCATAAAGCCCTTAAGGAAATATTTATTCTTCACAATCCTTCCTCTTCCACCACAGTCGCCCATAAGAGCTCAAAGTACAGAGCAAAGCAAAACAATCTCCCAAGGAGGTCTCTGCCTCAGACTGTATTCAGATCTGGAGCAAGAAGCTCCAGAGAACCACTTACTTCTGAATTCAATGTTGCCATAATCCCGGCTAGGTGTGTGTGTTTCAGGGGACACTGTGAACTGGCTTGGAGCCCTACTGCAGGTGTGGCAGGCACCTTCTAAGTGTTCCCTAAGCAACTCTCATTGAACCTTTGGGGAATAATTATTATCTCCCATTGATGACTCAAGACTGTTCAGCCACATGAGTGTTGAGTGTCCTGTTATGCTAATAAGGTTAAGTAAGTAGACAAGAGAGCAGTCAGGTCTTTAGTTCCAGGCCAAAAAACATATGTCCAATAGATAAGTTTAATGAGGTTCCCTAAATGAAAGTCGCTCATGGCTACTTGACAATGGTCATGTGATAAAGTTCAGGCAGATGTTAACTTCTTTTTTAAAAATATTTATTTATTTATTTTGGCTGCGCTGGGTTCTGGTTGTGGCATGCGGGATCTTTTAGTTGCAGCATGAGGGCTTCTTAGCTGCAGCACGCATGCGGGATCTAGTTCCCCGACCAGGGATCGAACCCCTGCATTGGGAGCATGGAGTCTTACCCACTGGACCACCAGGGAAGTCTCCAGATGTTGTTAACTTTTAAGGACAAAAAAGGGAGACACTGTATGGTTAGAACAGTCACACTGGAGGAACAATGTTGTAAGAATTTTAATTTGGGGGAAGATCCTTTCTTTTGCAGGGTTGTTTGTGTTAATAACTTGGATGATCTAATTCATCTTCAGTTTTTCCATGACCCAGGCCAAGAATGAAAATAGTTGATAATACAATCATGTGCGACTAACATTTTCTAGATACAAATAATTTGGAACACAGCCTGCCTATTGCTCTGAATGATTTACAGATTGCTCGTGTGAAGACTACATGAGACTTTCAAATGTCTGCCTAGCTGTCGCCGGGCCCCGAGTCAGGCGGATATCAGTGACTGCCTAAGTCCACATTCCAGGAATTTGTACCCTGAAATGTCTGCATGGCTCAGCAAGTCAAGAACTTCATGTGCACACAGTACCCATGCTGATGAAAACACTCCATGGTGGCCACCCCTGGAACTTCTCCAAATCCTACTGCCAGAGGCAACCAAAGTAAGTGCTGTAATCTAATTGGCTAAGACATCCCTTAGCGTATGTCAGTTATCGTGTAAGCTACACAGAAACACAGCCATTCCAGTTTTATCGCTAGTTTTCTTCTAAGCCTTGTCTGTTTTCGAAATAGAAGTGAGACAATGCACAGGAAAAGAACCAAGGGTTATCAGCGTGGGAAGGGACCTCAGAGCTCATTAACCCAGCTTCCGACTTCACAAAGAAGTAAACTGGGTTTCTGACTAAGTCATGTTCCCTAAAAGCAGAGCCTGAAACACAGATTCAGGCACGCATGGTTTACTGAGGGAGTGTGCTTCAAGAAAAACCTATGAGGGAGCAGGTGAAGCGGTACAGAAAAGAGGAAGGTGCTGAGAAAGGCTATGACCTCAAGAAAAGTCTAGGCTTGGCCTGGAGGGCTCTGGCTATGGGCATCCCCCGGGATGGGAGGATCTGCCGTCCTAACGGCCTTGGATAATGCTCTAGAGAAAGGAGCAGCTGGGAACTGTTAGTTAGCAGGCAATGCTCACGGCAGCTGGGGGATGGTTCCAGTACGGGGGATCTGGGTAAGGCCCAGGGGTAGTGCCAGAGCACCAGAGAAATGTCTCTATAGAACGTCTGTATAAATACATATGTTTATTTATATAAATATATAAACAAATGTCTATACATGTCTCTCTCCAGAGATATATAGAGGCAGAGAGACAGACATACAGAGGCAGAGACAGAGACACAGAGAGAGACAGATAGACACAAAGACAGAAAGAGACACACAGAGAGGGACAGGGAAGACACACAGGCTCAATGGGCCCGGCAGAAGCTGAAGTTCTACGGGAGCATATACTGTGAGCAATGGAGATGCTGGTAGAGAAAACACACTGAGTGAAGGCTGAGAAGTCTAGGCCACCAGAGAGCGGAGCAGGTGCACAGAGAGCGTGTGTCTGTGCTGTGTTAATGGCAGAGCTCTAAAACGATGAGCCATGACCTCCCCGACTGAGGCAGAATTTTATAAGTGAGACCAGGGGCTTGGTAACCTAGGGAACACATTTGTCCATGAGACCAGGACAGATACGGAGGCATGAGCACAGCTACAGACTGTAGGAGGACACCCAGCGGTCAGCAGCGTGCCGAGAAGCTGGGGGCTGACACAGTGATGACCACAGAATTACGGCCCGGGTCATGAGTGGGATCCTGTCCAGTGACAGAGCTCTTGTCAGGGGGATGGGAACAGGCTGCCCTTGTGTGTGGGGGGCGGGGCGGGGGGCATTTGGGGACATTTGGGGACAGCCTTAGGGAAGTCAGAGGTAGGGGTCATGACACAGCACAAGTCCCAGGGAGACTTGGCGGATGCACAGCCCTGGGCTGGTGGAAGGGGGACCAAGGGGGGGTGTGACGGCAGACGGAAGGCAGGGACCTAGCCCAAGCCCCAGGTGCCAGCAGGACTAGTGGCCAATTGCATCTTCTTGGGAGGGTTTCTTTGATCCCTCCTCATTGGTCCCGGAATGAAGGACACCCTGAGCCTGCAGGAGGCTGGGTGGGGTGGGGGGATTGGGAAGGTGGTGGGAGGAATGGTGGGAGGTCCATGGACCCTCCAAAGGCAGAAGCAAGGTCTCAGCAGTGGCCTGGGGCAAGAAACCTATTTAGGAAACCAAGCTTTGCAGGCAGTGGAAGACTCTGGTTGGGAGTTTGTACCTGAATCTCTAGGGGATCAAGGCAGCCCCTCTCGTTATCCAAGCCTGTGTTTGCCGAATGTGCAAACATTCAGAAGTACGAATCTTAAAAAATGATTAAAAAGAACAAAGCTCCTATAGGGAAAACACACTATTAATCTTGAAAGTTCTCTTCCATTTTTTTTACAGCTGCTCCTCTCCAATAAAACAACACATCGTGGTTTTGTTTATTTTAGCTTATTACAGTTTTGATAAAGCCCCAGATCCTTACAACAAATATATTCTTCAATGTCAAAAGGACACACAGAGAAATGTTTCCTAATGAAAGATTTATCTTTTATCTGACATTGATGATTTAGCTGGTGCTGATCTCTTCATCCTCTTTTTCATTAAAAAAAAAAAAAAGTTGAACAAAATTACCTTTCTTGGAATAACAGCTCCTTTTAAAACCTGACTGCTTTGTCATTACCTCTGTAATCTCCCTTGGAGATCATGGGCTATTCATTTCCTCCCTAACTCCAATTTGCCTTTTGATATTTTTCTTTGGTCTGTTCAAACAGTCCTCCGATTGCCCAGCTCATCAGAGTGAGGCCTTAGAACGAGCAAGAGTCCACTGCCATGGCGAGTCACCCGCGGCGTGTCACCCACAGCGTGTCACCCAGAGGTCAGCCAGCTCTGGGGCCCCTCCACGCACCACGGAGGTGCTTTGAAAATGGTCTAAGCTCTTCTCATTAAAGCTTTCTCTAGCTCTTATCCCTGTGATATCTTTTATCTATATATCATGTCAGAGGCCGCAGCCTCATAGCCCTAAAAAAAAAGTACCAACTGAACCTTTAAAAAAATGAAAAGCTGACAAAAGGAAAGGCTGGAAATATGACATGGTTACCTGTGGACCCTCAGGGCCCCGTGCACAGCTATGAGGGGGGTTCCCTGCACGAGGGGGCCTGGTTGAGAGGTAAGTGGACCTGAAATTCAGCCCACGTAGGGCTGCATGTGCCTAGAGAGGGTGCCTTTTCCCACTTTGCACCAAGCTCCATCTGGATTGGCAGTATCTCTGGGTTCTTAGTGGGTAGTTTCTTCCACATGATGAATTGAGCCAGTGGGTCCTGTTAGGTTGTTGTTTTTTCTCATTGTGTGGAATTGTTGCTCTTTGGTTATTTTTTTTCCAGTCCTTTTTTTTTTTAATTTTTAAAAAATTTTTATTTTATATTGGAGTATAGTTGATTAACAATGTTACGTTAGTTTCGGGAGTACAGCAAAGTGATTCAGTTATACATATACATGTATCTATTCTTTTTCAAATTCTTTTCCCACTTAGGTTATTATACAGTATTGAGCAGAGTTGCCTGCGCTCTACAGTAGGTCCTTGTTGGTTATCTATTTTAAATACAGCAGTGTGTACATGTCAATCCCAAACTCTCAATCTATCCCTCTCCCTCACCCTTCCCCTCCAGGTATTTGGTTATTTTTTTTCTTTTATTTCATCTATGTGATTTGAATTTTGCTGTCCCCTGTGGAAAGTTGGGCAGCCCCTGGCACAGCCATGGTTCAGAGAGAGCGTTGCACACACAAGAAACCTCACACTCCTCTCTCTGCCTCTCTTCTTACATGTCCTCTCAAAAAGAAATTTCTTTTCAACTATGTTTAATCAGCGGTATGGATCCAAGTGCACTGGCTTAGTCCTTATTAGATTTTGAATGCACAATAACATCCCAACTCATTAGTGACAAGAAAGCTGAGCTGTCAAGCATGGCTTCCAAAACTCTAGGGAAGGGGTCTGGATTAGAGCAGGGTCCAGGATCCACACACAAGCTGAGCTGGCTTTTTCTTTTCTTTTAAGCTTTATTGATCTCAGGAAGAACTGAAGCCCTGTTGAAAAAGGTGGGAATCAGCTCAACATACCAATTTATGTATTATTTATGGACTTGAATAAGCCTAGACTCACAGCAATAAAGAAAAATTAATTCATGTGATAGAACTACCACTGTATTCAATTCCAATGTTAGAAGCATGTCACACAAAGACAGAGATCTTGCAGGGTGGAGAATGGGGTAGTGGAAGCAATGTGGAATTTTGGATCAGACAGCACCACCTCCCCTAAGACCTGGAGCAAGTTCCAAGATCTCTCTAGGCTTCAGTTTTCTCATCTGTAAAATGGACAGAAATATCGATTCTCAGGGTTGCTGTGATAATTACATGGGAGAAGTAATAGAAACTCAAAGTGGTTACAAGTTCCTGTTGTGGGTACCCCGTGTGAGGAGGGGTGCAGCTCCTAGACTCTTGTCACAGAACAGTCACCTTTCCTGACTTAAGGCCCATGGGAAGAGGCAACTCTGGCAGCAGTAAAGAACTCCCCCATTTTTACTCCAAAAAGACATAAGAAGAAAGACCTGCTCCACTAACAGGAAACAGCGCTCTCTCTCTCTCTCTCTCTGTCTCTCTCTGTCTCTCTCACTCTCGCTCTCTCCCTCCCTCCCTCAATCTCTTTTCTGAAATAAATACAAAACTGGCTCAATCACCCATCTACCATATAGCAATAAGTCCAGTATTTTTTCTAACTATACCCTCCAAGTAATGGCCAGTCTGCCTTCCACGCTGGGCAAGGAGAGCCCTGATCTCCAGGTGGTCCCCTCCTGCCCTGGTTTCTTGCTGCCACCAGAGCAGCTGTTAAAATCTGATTGTCCACAGCCTGAGATGCCCATCCACCATGTGCTGATCCAATACCCTTGGTCCCCTGAGAGGGGACAGTGGACTTCAATGTCAAGTTCAGCAAAGGATGCCCACCCCAACGTGGGTTCCCAGGACAGCACTTCTTAGCTAATATTCTCCCTTCCCTTTCCACCTGTTCCCCAGACATCAAAGTTCTCAGGAGCTCTTTGTCAGAATTAGCTCATGTGGCTAGAACCCTCTGACTCTTTCAGTTCCCTGTTATCTATGCCCTCCAAGGGCAAGGTGAGTTGTTGTTGTTGTGTTTTCAGCTTTGAAATCTAATGGATCTCCTAACAATCGAGGAGGGCTGGCCTGACGGTCTTCAGGGAGCTGAGTCCTCACCTACTCCACCAGCTCCCCCTTCACGTCCCCTTCCCAGTGCCAACTCCATCTTCTCTCCTCTCCTGCCCCTTCCCACCCCAAAAAGGACAAAGCCACCTCCTGAGTTTCACCCCAGGGATTTCATCTCTCATGAAAAACACAACATATCTTCAGTGAGACATTTTACTACAAATATAACATTTATTGAAAGATTCTTATGTATGACAAACACTGTGCTAAGTATTTTAGGTCCCTTACCTCCTTTAATTCTCACAACTACCTGGTACAGGTATTATACTCTCCATTTTACATATGAGAAACTGAGATTTAAGAGGCTAAACAACTCATCGAAGGACACAGAGCCTATAGGTAGCAGAGTACAGTTTGAACCCCTTCTGTCGGATTCCTCTACTCCTTAGAGCCCCCATCCCCCTGGCATTCACTCCACACTACTATTCTATATATTTGACAAGAAGATACTGTGCCAGGAAATCTTAGCAGTTCTTAGCCCTCCTCATAAAATAACTCATTTTATTCTCACAGAAATCCTATGAAGTAAGCACCATTATTATCCCCATTTCACAGATGTGGAGACTGAGATAGCATGAGCTTAAGTTAACTTACCCAGGGTCCAACCGCTGGTGAGGAGCAGGACAGGGGTGCAAACCCAAGTAGTCTGAGACCCTTTAGGCTGTATGGCTCCTACCCAGCCTAGCTCCTCCCAGAAGCCTCCTCCCCACAGAAGAGAGGTGGCAGTGTTGATGGGACAGGGGAGGGGCCGCTGGGACAGGGACTCTTGCACCTCCGTCGTCTGAGAACAGAGTTTCCTAAAGTGTCCTGCTCTGAGAAGATGGCGGCTACGATCAGGAGGACCAGGGAAGGGCTCAAGCCAGGGCCACCTGCTTGTGTGTGATGTCCCTGCGGGCCCTGCCACAAACGCTGTCCCACCCCCTGGACTCAAGGTGGCCAGATCTCGTCTTAAAGATACACTCTCCTGAATCCTGTAGACTTTTCTGGGACTGAGAGTCATCTGTTAAAATGCAAATGCCTGTGGGCACTGTACCTCCTCAAATACCACTTCAGCAGAGGTGACAACCAGTCAGAGCACACCGCCTTCCTTTCGGTATCTGCTCTCAGCCATCTTGGTGTGCTGAGCTCAGGTGCACAGCCGGAGGCCCTGACTCAGGAAAGAAGCAGCACAGAGAGCTGGACTCCGAGCCAAGGCTGACTTGCTAAGGTTGGGAATTGTTACACGGGGACAAACAAGTGTTCAAGGAGTGGTGGATGGCGGGCTGAGACCACAGGGGTCTCCCCTGCCTTCACACTAGCACTTCCTGGGGCAGCCTGACGTGCACACCTGCAGGGGACCCCGTTGGAGCCTGCCCCGCCCCCTCAGCTGCACTCCTTGCTACACGACAAACACTGCTCACTGGGAACCCGTGTCTGCCTGACTGAAGAGGGTCTTCCTTTGAGCTTGGGAGCATGCTCAGCTGGCACCCAGGGAAGCTGGGAGCACCAGCCAGTTAATGCCCCTGAAGGAGGCTGAACCAGTGTGGATGGGCATTGGTGACTCAAGACCAACTCCCTCGCCCCCCCTGGGGATAACTCCAGGGAAGTCCTATGCTGTCTCCCACGTTCTCCTTCGAGACTGAGCTCCAGGTACCTCCAGTGGTGACTGGCTTTCACCCACGCTCTCCTTTCCTCCCTTGCCATCTCCCCAGTGTTCTACTTCACCTGGGGTGACCTCCCAGATAAACTATGTGTACTCAAATCCTTGTCTTAGGGTCTGCTTTGGGGGGCATTACTTTGAATATTTAATTTTATTCTGATTTTTCCTTCTGTGTTGTGTTTGCCTTCTTGGTTGATGTAGGGCTGTTTTACCACAATTCATTCTTGAATATCATCCCATTTTGTACTTTGCATGGGCGCATGTATACAATTCTGTGATACAGGAGATGACAGAAGTGGACTGTGGAGATACAGGAGCAGAGAAACACTGACAGATAAAAGCAGAGCTCTTGCTGAAGAGTCACACTGACTATCATCCTCAAAATGAGCCTAACCTTGACCATTTCTATCAAGTTCTATATTGGCTCTTGCCAATGAGTCAATGAATGATCATTGAGCACATATGTGTGTAGAAAAAGCTGCTAGGCACTGTGGATGATACCAAGCATAAGACACAGTCCCTCCCTCTAGAAGTTTTTAAGTGAATTGAGACAAAATCTGGACACCTAAAAATAGTTCATAAAGCAAGGTGGCATGTAATAAATACTAGACGGATGCCATGTGACTTTAAATTTCAAGGAACAGTGGAATAATTTAATTTCTGGATAGCTCAACGAAAAGTTCAGAAAGATTTCATTCCCTTTGCTAACTGCAAAGCAAATAGCTTTCCATCAGAGGAGTCCCTGGTCGATTTTGCGGTACAAGGATCCGAATCACTACCAACAGAGTTTCTTCTTTGCATGAGGCATGCATTTGTTGATTGGAGATCTATTAACATACAAACATGTTTTCTAGAGGTAAACCTGATTCTAAGGATTAGCACCAATGATCCCAGAATCTTTGAATTCAGAGCTAGAAGGAAACTTACAGAACTTCCAGCCTAACCCTGTCTCCCACAGGTGGCCATCCAGCTTGACCACCTACAGCTACCTGAAGCTCACTCCCTGCAGTATCTCATTTCTTTGTAGGATACCCTAAGCGGTAGAAAATTCTTCCTCCAGTAGTGAAGGTTCTGTTGGAGTCACAGAGAAAGGCATTTTGGGAGCCCTGGTCAGTGCCCTAGAACACCAGGATGACAACACTTTTACAGAGGGAGATGAGGGCTGCTATAAACACCTAGAAAGGCAGGGAGCTCACCCCTCGCCTCAGGCATAGGTCAGCACTGGAGAGGAACGGTTTTGAGGATGCATTCCTCAAATCTTCCCAGGAATTTGTTCTACAGTCCTCAATACAGGGGTTTATAAGTTTCTGCGGGCATGAACCATTTGAAAACACTCGAAGGCCTGATATTCTGAGATGAGCTAAAAAGAGCTCTAATGACTTTGGGGTGTGCTGGGGCAGGGACCCCAGGAAGGGCAGATCAAGAAAGGCAACAGCAGAGAGTGACAAGAGCAACCTTGGACCTTCTGAGAAAGAAAGTTGTTCAGGGTGGTTGAAATTCCCAGGAATCAAATGGGTGAGCATTTAGAGTCAAATCTGTACCTATAAGCAATAATGGAGCACCTACTATGAGCTTAATACAATGATTAAAACCTTGGGTCCTTGCCCTTGAGGGGCTCAGTCTACGTGCCTTGCCCCTAAGCCTTTGATGGCCTCCCATCGGTTACACCTAAGTTGATTCAAAGCTGCAACGTGTGTTTTTCTTGTTTTAAGACTTAGTTTCGTAAACAATACAAAAAATAGCAAGTAATATTTTAAAGTCTGTATTCCCCCCATGCAGAATTAATCATTTTGTTTGTTGTCTCTTTTTTTCACAAGCCTCATCCCCCTCATCTTTAGTCTCACCCCACAACCTTCACCCCCAGAAAATTACTACCATGAGTTTAGCAGATACTCAGTCCATTTTTCCTACAATTTTACACTCACAATCCTTTATTTTTCACTCCTGATTTCACTTTATATTTCTATTTTTCAGTGGTCACCCTTGAGATTTTAAAATACATATTTTTGCAACTAAATCTAGAGTTATTTGATATCTACATTCCACCTCCCAAATCTTTGCTTGCTTTAACTTCCCTCCCAAACTTACCCAGTCTCAAACCTTTGTTGTTTTTATGACCAGAATTTTAGTTACAAAATTGTACTTGCTGGGCTTCCCTGGTGGCGCAGTGGTTGCGCGTCCGCCTGCCGATGCAGGGGAACCGGGTTTGCGCCCGGGTCTGGGAGGATCCCACATACCGCGGAGCGGCTGGGCCCGTGAGCCATGGCCGCTGAGCCTGCGCGTCCGGAGCCTGTGCTCCGCAACGGGAGAGGCCGCAACGGAGGGAGGCCCGCATACCACAAAAAAAAAAAAAAAAAAAAAAAAAAAATTGTACTTGCTTTTAAACAAGTACATAAATTGCTTTTGCATCCCATACCTTCCTTCTGGGTTTATCTGCATTCCTGCTTTAGGACATTGTTTATTAGTTCTTTCTATCAGTAAGTGGTAAACTCTCCAAGTTCTTTTATGCTTAAAAATGTCCTTATTTTGCCCTCATTCTTAAAAATATTATTTGGCTGATGCTATACAGTCTATAATTTACTTTTAAATGTTTCAGCAGAGATAGCATGAAATGTATCTATGAATGTATGCTAGTTTTAATCTATGGTCACGGTTGGTTAAGACTGGAAGTACCCTAATCAATAATAAACACTCCAAGAGTGGTTAGTGAGAACTTGAATTTAAAAGGTTGCATTCAAGACTCCCCAGAGGCAGCTGCTGCAAGCCTTGTAAAGACTGCTATCCAAAACCACAGAGAGAGCATGTTAATTATGATAATTTTATACAAATATTTTTCATTGTTGAAATAATTGGTGGTCAAGCTACGGTGGAATGGTTAGAAATATTGCAGACACCTCCTCTGTTCCTGTGTAAATAGGGTATAGAAATGGACCAGCCCAGCACCTTCTCGTTTTGACCTGTGTTCCACCATTTAATGGGGACTCTTGTCATTTAATCCAACAAGAATATCCTTCTTCTAGAATAATGTCACATCTGCCTCCATGACATATTTTATACAAGGCATTGGCAGAAATGCCTAAAGGATGCCAAACTAGAATTTCCTTGACCTTATAAGAACAGGTATGACTGTTATTTGTACCTGCTCACCAGAAATGTTTGGGAGTGGGACAGAATTCCATCTGAGACTTGCTTTCATTATAACATCCTACTTGGTGGCAAGATGGTACAGAAGTGGACCTCACTCACCACTAATCTCTGGAAGCCACCAAACTCTATCAAAAGAATAAAGCAGTGATTGAATAGGCTTAGTTTAGTTCTTAACAGCTGGATATGAAATTCTGAGGTAGAGTGTTCCAGAGTAATAGCCATTGTCTTCTGGAAGAAGACATCTACTGATGAGAAGTCTTCTGTCAGTCTGATGGCCTCTGCCTTGTAGGTAATTGTGGTGGATATTACAATTTTATACTCTGCCATTCTACCACAACTGAAATCTACTGAAAGATTTTTTTTCTTTTTTAATCCTTGGCATTCTGACTTTTTCTTTCTAAAATGTTATATCTTCATATTCAGAAAAGACTTGGCCATTGCTTCTTTGAATCTTGGTTTTCCATCATTGTCATATTCTTTGTTTACAGAGTTCCTATTCGATATAAGTTGAAGTGTCTCATCATATCCTCCATGTCTCCTAATTTCTGTCATATTTCTATCTCTTGATCTCTCTGTACGCAGGGAAAACTATGTCAGTTCTATCCTCCAAATACTAATCCTCTCTCTTTATCTGTGTCTAAACTATCCTATAACCCATCTGTTGAGCTTTTTAGGTCAATGACTCTGCTTCTCTGCTTCTCGTTTCCAAGATTTCTGCTTGGCTCCTCTTAATTTGACTTTGAATAATTTTTTTTTCTGGCATTTCTCTATGTTTGATATGGGAATAGGGTCTCTTAGCATGTCCTCAGTTTGACTCTTTGATTCAGATATTATCACATTAATTCTTCAGTGTAACTGGGAATTGGATACAAGGCAGCTTGATTTTAGAAAAGTATGAGGGTAGAAGTATGAGTAAGGCACCCACCCAGAATCTGTTTGCTGTTAGGAAGACCCGAACCAGGAGAAAGACAACAGCAAAGCAGGAATCTGCAAGATTTCATCTGCGTGGAGAAACCCTTTTACAGCTACTTTACAATTACATTGTGTTCTCTAAAATCGGTTTTCAGCATCATGGGTAGAGCTTGGCTTTGTAACTCCGAACTCTTGAGAGAAAACTGTGCCCCAAAACAGAAGTGTTTGATCCTGTGAGAGATAGTTATTAAGGGACTATTTGATGCAAATAAATCAACAAACACTAAGCAGCTGGATACCTGATACCAGGGCAAGCTTGGAAAAACTTAGAGGCCAGCCGGCAGGGAACCTGCTAATTGGAAATAGACAATCATGGGGTTTTTTAGCAGACCAGTGACATCATGCTGCTACTTCATTTTTCTTTTTCTGCTTTGTGACAGAATTGATGAAAGATACAAGGGACCTTTTAGCTAGTCAGGAATGCCAGAAAGATTAAATCAGGCAATCCCTCTCATTAGCAAACAGCCTATACAGAAAAATAGTTTACGTTTCTGACGGAGAAGTGATGGAGGGCTATAGGGCTAGAAGCCTTGCAATTGGAAAAAAACAAAAACAAAACACTATAAGTACTAAGATTCATTAATGCCCTCAGGACAAACAGCGTTAATATTAATTAAAACCAGTTAAGTAGGGGCTTCCCTGGTGGCGCAGTGGTTAAGAATCCGCCTGCCAATGCAGGGGACACGGGTTCGAGCCCTGGTCCGGGAAGATCCCACATGCCGCGGAGCAACTAAGCCCACGCACCACAACTACTGAGCCCACGTGCCACAACTACTGAAGACCGCGCGCCTAGAGCCCGTGCTCTGCAACAACAGAAGCCACCGCAACGAGAAGCCCGCGCACTGCAACGAAGACCCAACACAGCCAAAGTAAATAAATTTTAAAAAAAAGCAAAACAGTTAATTATTGCTGTTGACTCTCACAAAGAGTCCCTAGAACAACTGCCACAATGCAGCACAATGCAGATTCCTGGGCTTCCACCCAGAGTACTCCACTCAGTAGGTCTGGAATTGGGCCCAGGAACCTGCATGTTAACAAGCACCCCATATTCTGATATGAATGATCAAAAATAATATACTTTGAGAAACACCGGATTAAATTGTGGAACAAATTATTTCTAGGAGATGGTATATATTTCAATTTAGCCCTTAAATGTGATTGAACTTTTAAATAAATAAAATAATTACTGATTAGTGGATAAAGTTTCTGTCACTGAAACAAAGCAAAAAAAAAAAAAAAAAAGGAGAATGGAAAGCTATGCTAACCAGGATTCTCAGTTACACGTACCTGAGATGGGCTTCCTATATAGGAGCTCCTCCAGTTGAGATGCTTTAACACAGTGGTTCTCATCCCTGGCTGCACATTACAATCATCTGGGGCACTTATTAAAAATACCAGTGCCTGGGCTCAACCTCAACCAATTAAATCTGAACATCTGGGGGTGGAGCCTGGGCATCAGCAATTTTTAAGAGCTCACCAAGCAATTTTCATGTGCAGCCAAGATCAAGAAGCACCAGCTCTAATGAGAACTGAGGGGCTAGTCTTGCAAAACCAACCTTGGAAAGCAAAGGCAAACATTGCTGCCTTCAAATGGCACTCAGGCTGGACCTTAGAAATAATTAGGTATCTGGTGGAAAGACCAGTATTTCAGAACGTACCCTGAAAGCAAGCTGCTTTGGAATTCACAAATGGATTTTGCGGGTAGGAACTCTTTCTGAAATAACACCAGGCAGGTGCCTTTTGTTCCAGCTATGGCTTATAAGTGGGACATTACAGCTCCACTCTCAGTAAATTATCAGCTGCAACTGAAAATTAGCTCAGTTGTCATCATTGATTAAGCAGTATATTTTGAAGTCTCTATTCATCAGAAAAGGGACCCCACCACTCAACAGATTAACAGATTATTTTAGTGATTAGCTAGTGTTTTCCATCAGATTAGCAAAATGCTTTTTAGATATACTTTGGTCAAGCAGTAACCCCTGATATTGACAAAAGAAGTCTCCCAGAGCCTCTCCCACACCCACTCCTGACCCTCATGGTCTGGGAAAACAGGAAATTCATCCCACAGGCCCCTGGTATCATTTCCATTACCTCCCTCTTCTGCATCCTTTCCACCTCCTCTTACACTCCAAGGAGAGGATAAGTTCTGGGTTTTGACTTGACAACAATATACAAATTCTCTCTTCAATTTTGCTTTTCTAAATGAAATAAGCTCTATATCGTGAACCCTTTTCTTCCCAAAGTACCCTACAATCATGAAAGTATTTTTATAAGCTTCCTCTGTACTCTGCATCTTTTTCACATCTCTTAAGTAGCTGTTTCAGCAAGCAGTGCCAGTCAAGCACTCAGATGATGGTGTGCCTTGGGTAGGTGCCTTGGGAAGGGGGCAGTTGGCAGGAGAGGGACAAGGACCCCTCCATTCTTGCCCTGAAATCTCCAGCACCCGATCTTTGATTCTTTGCCAGCTTTGTGGAAGCAGCCTGGCTAGAATTGCATTTTCTTGTTGCCCCTAACAATTCCACTGTGGGGAGCAGCTTGGTGTGATGGGGTGAGGGAGGGGTGTGTCAGGAGCCTGGAAATGCAAGTGAGTGTTACAACTCTGCCTTATATCTGGATGACCTTGGGCAAGCCATTTAACCTCTCTGAGCTTCTGTTTCCTCTTCTGTGAAACAGAAATAAAAACACCCATCCTGCCTTCCTTAACAGATGGTTGCGAGAATAAAGGAGGTGATAGATGTGAAAGTGCTCTGGAAATTGTAAAGCCTGATATAACTCCCAAGTTTTATCATTAGACTGTATGATCCATGCACCCCTGATTCCATTCTTCATGACAAAGAAAACAGTCAACATCAAATGCACAAGTGAAGCATCCCCCAGGACACACGACAAGTTCTCCTTCCTACTGTCTGAATTACTCATGGGGATAGATATTCCCAAGGCATAGAAAATTCTGCTGGCCTTGGTCCCCTGAGAGCTGTCATAGAAAATATGACAAGGGAGAAACGGGCGCGGAGCTACCGAAGAGACAAGAGACTTTTTCTTGCCTCTTTGTTTCCTGGTGCGAGAGGAGAGGGGATTAAGCGCACCGCGCAAAGGAGCTCCAGAAACGGGCGCGAGCCGCGGCTGTCAGCGCGGACAGC
>NC_041221.1:69661287-69664712 GCF_002837175.3 Physeter macrocephalus | reverse complement strand
TCCAGGGACAGCTTCCCCGGGAGAACGCGCGGCGCACCTCGGGCCGGTACAGCGTCACGCGGGCCTCTGCCGCCGCAGGCTCGCCCCGCATCCGTGCCCTTCCCTCCCCCGGCCTGTGCCAGAGCCCCCGAAATCAGCCAGTCCTTTAACCCCGTCCTGTATGAGCGAAGGGCAGACGCCCTCGGATGACCTACACGCAGAGGCGGGGCCAAGTCCAAAGCTGAACCCCAGGAGCTGTGCGAACAAAGAGGAGAGGGGGAGGTCTCTCCCAGCAGCCTCAGAAGCAGTGGATTAAAACTCCACAATCAACTTGAAGTGCCCTGCATCTGTGGAAAACCTGAATAGACAGCGAAATATCCCAAGTTGAGGAGGTGGACTTTGGGAGCAAGATATACTATTATTTTACCCTTTTTTCTTTTTGTGAGTATGTGTGTGCTACTGTGTGAGATTTTGTCTGTATAGCTTTGTTTCCACCATTTGTCCTAGGGTTAGACCGACCCGTTTTTTGTTTTTCTAATAGAAATTTTTCTTCTTAATAATAATTTTTTATTTTAATAACTATATTTTATCCTACTTTATTTTGTCTTCTCCCTTTCTTTCTTCCTTTCTTCCCTCCGTAGGTAACCCACAAATGGGAGGATAATTACAATTGCAGAGGTTATCCCCAAGGAGGGAGAGGTCTGAGCCCCACATTGGGCTCCACAGCCCCAGGGTCCTGCACCTGGAGTATGAGCCTCTAGAACTTCTGGTTTTGAAGGCAAGTGGGACTTAGGTACAAGGGAGCCAGAAGGTTGTAGGAAAAAAAGACTCTGCTCTTAAAGGGCACAGGTAAAATTTCATAAGCTCTGAGACCTAGCGCAGAAGCAGTAATTTGAATAGACCCTGGGTCAAACTCACTTGCTGAACTTAGAGAATTTTCCAGAGAGGCAGGAGGCAGCTAGGACTTCCCCAATGGGTGGTAGCCATTTTGGGGAGCTTGTTCTGCCATGAGGACACTGATGATGGCAAGTGCCATTTTGGAGTCCTCCCTCTAGCCTATTAGCAGTGTGGACTTACTTAGCCACAGAGCACTAGCACCAGCTCTGAGATATCCCAGAACTCACAGCCAGATATTATGGGAATTGGACTGACTCACCAGCAGGGCTGCAACAGCCCTGTCACCCCCTGGGCACTGCAGCCAGCCATGCCGGTATCCAGCCTCACCCACCAGCAAACCCCCACCAGCCCCAGAACTCCCAAGGTCCTGGTGAGCTCCAAATACTGTACCAGCAAGCCATGCATATAAATCCCATGGTAACCACAAAACAAAAGTCTAGAATAATACACAAACACAAAAGAAAAAAGACTCCAAATATAACACTAAAGATAATCATCAAATCATAAGGGAGGAGTGCAAAACAAGAAGAAAGGAACAAAAAAGAACAACAAAAACAACCCCCAAATGATTAACACAATGGCAATAAGTACATTCCTACCAATTACTTTACATGTAAATGGACTAAATGCTGCAATCAAAAGACAGAGAGTGGCTGAATGAATACAAAAACAAGAGCAATATATATGCTGCCTACTAGAGATCCACTTCAGATGTAAAGACATATACGGACCGAAAGTTTGGGGTGCGAAAAAGGCACTCCATACAAATGAAAGCTAAAAGAAAGCTGGAGTGGCTATATTTGTATCACACAAAATAAACTGTAAAACAAAGACTGTAACAAGAGATGAAGGACATTATATAAAGAAGCGGCTGGGCCCGTGGGCCATGGCCACTGGGCCTGTGTGTCTGGAGCCTATGCTCCTCAATGGGAGAGGCCACAACAGTGAGAGGCCCGCGTACCACAAAAAAAAAAAAAAAAAAAAAAAGATAAAGGGATTGATCCAACAAGAAGATATAACAATTGTAAGTATATATGGACCCAACATAAGAGTACCAAATACATAAAGCAAATATTAACAAATATAAAGGGAGATATTGACAGTATCACAACAATATAGTAGGAAAATGTAATGTCCCACTTACATCAATAGACAAATCATTCAGACAGAAAATCAACAAGGAAACACTGGCTTTAAATGACATATTAGATCAGATGAACTTAATAGATATATATGAAACATGCCATTCCAAAACAAACAAAAATGCTCATTCTTCTCAATTGTACATGGAATATTATCCAGGATAGATAACATGCTAGGCCACAAAACAAGTCTCACTAGATTTAAGAAGATTGAAATCACATCAACCATCTTTTCTGAGCACAAGGCTATGACCTATAAATCAACTATAAGAAAAAACAGTAAAACACACAAACACATAGAAGCTAAACATAAGTGACTAAACAACCAATGGGTCACTGAAGAAAAACAAGAGGAAATCAAAAAAATTCCTGGAGACAGAAGAAAACAAAACACAATGATCCCAAGTCTTTAGGACATGGCAAAAGCAGTTCTAAGAGGGAAGCCTATAAGCTTACCTCAGGAAGCAAGAAACATCTCAAATAAACAACCTAACTTTGCACCTAAAGCAGTTAGAGAAAGAAGAACAAAAAAACCCCAAATTTAGCCGAAGGAAATAAATCATAAAGATAAGATCAGAAATAAATAAAAAAGAAATGAAGAAAACAATAGCAAAGATCAATAAAACTAAAAGATGTTTCTTTGAGAAGGTAAACAAAATTGATAAACCATTAGCCAGACTCATCAAGAAAAAAAGGGAGAAGACTCAAATAAATACAATTAGAAATGAAAAATGAGAAGTAACAACAGACACTGCCGAAATACAAAGGCTCATGAGAGATAACTACAAGCAACTACATGCCAATAAAATAGACAACCTGGAAGAAATGGAAAAATTCTTAGAAATGCACAACCTTCCGAGACTGAACCAGAAAGAAATAGAAAATATGAACAGACCAATCACAAGCACTGAATTGAAACTGTGATTAAAAATTTCCGGGTTTCCCTGGTGGCGCAGTGGTTGAGAAAACACCTGCCGATGCAGGGGACACGGGTTTGTGCCCCGGTCCGGGAAGATCCCACATGCCGCGGAGTGGCTAGGCCCGTGAGCCATGGCTGCTGAGCCTGCGTGCCCGTAGCCTGTGCTCCACAACGGGAGAGGCCACAACAGTGAGAGGCCCACCTACTGAAAAAAAAAAAAAAATCCAACAAACAAAAGCCCAGGACAAGATGGCTTCACAGGCAAATTCTTACAAACATATACAGAAGAGCTAACCCTATCCTTCTCAAACTCTTCCAAAACATAGCAGAGGGAGGAACACTCCCAAACTCATTCTATGAAGCCACCATCACTCTGATACCCAAACCAGACAAAGATGTCACAAAGAAATAAAACTACAGGCCAATATCACTGATGAACATAGATGCAAAAATCCTTAACAAAATACTAGCAAACAGAATCCAACAAC
>NC_041221.1:69649482-69660290 GCF_002837175.3 Physeter macrocephalus | reverse complement strand
TTGCAAATGAAGCAACTGACAAAGGATTAATATCCAAAATTTATAAGCAACGCATGCAGCTCAATAAAAAAAAAACAAACAACTCAATACAAAAATGGGCAGAAGAACTAAATAGACATTTCTCCAAAGAAGATATACAGATTGCCAATAAACACATGAAAGAATCCTCAACATCATTAATCATAGAGAAATGCAAATCAAAACTACAATGAGGTATCACCTCACAACGGTCAGAATGGCCATCATCAAAAAATCTACAAACAGGGGCTTCCCTGGTGGCGCATTGGTTGCGCGTCCGCCTGCCAGTGCAGGGGAACCGGGTTCGCGCCCCGGTCTGGGAGGATCCCACGTGCCGCGGAGCGGCTGGGCCCGTGAGCCATGGCCGCTGGGCCTGCGCGTCCGGAGCCTGTGCTCCGCAACGGGAGAGGCCACGGCAGTGAGAGGCCCGCGTACCAAAGAAAAAAAAAAAAAAAAATGATACAGCCACTATGGAGAACAGTATGGATGTTCCTTAAAAAACTACAAAGAAACTACCATACGACCCCGCAATCCCACTACTGGGCACATACCCTGAGAAAACCATAATTCAAAAAGAGTCATGTACCACAATGTTCATTGCAGCTTTATTTACGATAGCCAGGACATGGAAGCAACCTAAGTGTCCATCGACAGTGAATGGATAAAGAAGATGTGGCACATATATACAATGGAATATTACTCAGCCATAAAAAGAAATGAAACTGAGTTATTTGTAATGAGGTGGATAGACCTGGAATCTGTCATACAGAGTGAACTCAGAGGAGAAAAACAAATACCATATGCTAACACATATATATGGAATCTAAGAAAAAAAAATGTCATGAAGAGATTAGTGGTAGGACGGGAATAAAACACAGACATACTAGAGCATGGACTTGAGGATATGGGGAGGGGGAAGGGTAAGCTGTGACGAAGTGAGAGAGTGGCATGGACATATATACACTACCAAATGTAAATTAGATAGCTAGTGGGAAGCAGCCACATAGCACAGGGAGATCACCTCTGTGCTTTGTGACCACCTAGAGGGGTGGGATAGGGAGGGTGGGAGGGAGCGTGACGCAAGAGGGAAGAGATATGGGAACATATGTATATGTATAACTGATTCACTTTGTTGTATAGCAGAAACTAACACATGATTGTAAAATAGTTATACTCCAGTAAAGATGTTAAAAAATATATATATGACAAGGAAGCCTAGAGAAAGATAAAGGGATTAAGGGGCATCAAAGAAAAGGGTTTTGTTTTAGCAAAGACCTTTTCTATAGAGTCTTTAAGCCAGAACAGGCTCTTCACTCTCCCCAGATGGTTTCCACGGTGGCCCTGTTGGAAGGCCACAGATGGCCATGATGATCTCTAGGAGAGCCTCATGCTTTCCGAGGAGACTAAATTATAAGCAAGCAATCAAGCTTCCGGTTTTCTCACATTGTGCTTGATCAGCCAAAATGCATCAGAGAACAAGTATTCCACCAATGTCAAAAACAGAACCATGCTCATTTTTACCACAATATTTTCATAGCAAATGAAATGTGAATCCACTTGCCACACGGGATGGGCTAGAGGAGTTATTCCTACCCAAAGAATAAGCTGGCTTACTGTCAAATAGGATGAAGCTGTGTTCCTAAGAATGAATTTTACATTAAACGTAAAAGATTTAGAAAAAAAATAATGATGTGGAAAATGTATACAGTACAAATAGAGTTTTAAAATATTAACAGAATGAAGGGAGCAACGGTTGGTAAATCCTCCAACTCAACTGTTCGAAGAAGCTTGATATTTAGTGACATCTAGTGGCATGATATATGAAAGCCTTCATGGGTGTTATTTTTAGGATGGCAAAACAATGAATTTACCAAATTTGCCTACTGGCCGGAACATAGTTTTGCGGGGGAGGGTTGCAACTTTCATCTTCACTTGCCCATTCCCCATGGACCAGGACGTGAAGAATTACATCTGATGGCAAAATATGGTAACAACAGTCATGGAGAACAGACTGTCTTCAGGCCTGTTGTATTCTTCTTTTTTATTTAAATTGGTGCTAACTTAAACCTGCTACCTTAAGACACAGTAGATGATTGCAGCAGCAAGAATACAGCATTTGCAGGCCAACAATCTAAGACATATTGCCTGGTACAGGCCTGGTTTAGCACACCAAGATGTTAAAGAGACAGTGGCACCAAAGAATAACCTTGTTCAAAAAATGAACAGCATATTCCCTTTTAAAATAATAAGACTTTTAAAAGATGCTTTTATCCCAAAATAGTAGCCTTTCTCCCTTTTTCCCATTGGACTTACTGTTCTTTTATATCATCCAAACCTTGCTAGCATAAACTCTGTCTTACAAGTCTTCCTGGACAGTGAAGTAGCAAGACAATACCTTTCCAACGTGTCTTCAAAACCTCAAAGTGTTCGGGGCTTCCCTAGTGGCGCAGTGGTTGAGAGTCCGCCTGCCGATGCAGGGGACACAGGCTCATGCCCCAGTCCTGGAAGATCCCACATGTCGCGGAGCGGCTAGGCCCGTGAGCCACGGCCGCTGAGCCTGCACGTCCGGAGCCTGTGCTCCACAACGGGAGAGGCCACAACAGTGAGAGGCCCACGTACCGCAAAAACAAAAAACAAAAAAAAAAAACCCTCAAAGTGTTCAAATGGCCACATGCTTCAGTTTCTGAGACACTCTTTCTGAGGAGGCTTTTATTATTAAGAAGCCAGTGAAGGTCTCTGAGTAAATCATCATTGACAAGAGCAAGGGGTCATTAAGTAGACAGAGAATAATGCTCAGATGGGACTTGCCTCAAGTATAGGAAAACAGCAATTGCTTTACTTCCCATCCTCACCCCCTTTTGAAAATACTCCTGGAATTTTGCCTAAGTATTCATTCATCCATTCATTCACTCAACAAATAATTCAAGACCAAGATCAGTAAAGAAAAGTAGAGAAATGAGACCTTTATGAGATTTTCTTGTCTTGGTCATTGAATTTATTGGATGAGGTGTCTTTTGATCTCAAATTAAAAGTATAATTTGAGCTTGAATAAGCTGATAATGCTTCAGTCCCTTGCATCACATCCTGTACGATGTGGACACCTCAGACTATGCCTTGTCCTAGATGTCATCCAGGCCGATTCAGGTTCTCAAGAGAGCCCCCTAGTGTTCAGAAGCAGCATCTGCACCAAGGGGAACTCCCTGTGGCTAGATCCCAAGTACAGCCAAGCCCTAAGGAAGACCTGGAGGGTTCTGTGTCAGAATCAGGGGTGGGAGGGAGGAGGAGGCATGGCTGGAGGCACACTCACCATCAGTGCCAGTCTCCAGCACACTCACCATCAGGGCCAGAAGCCTCACCAGAGCTCACAGATGGATAGATTGCTACCCACAGACCGCAGGAAGAGAGGGGAGGTTATGCCTTTACCTGTTGGTTAGCATCTTCCTCCCAGCCCTGCCTCCATAGCTCTTATAGCTATTAGGAAAAGCAGCCTGAGAAATGGCCAGCTACTTGCATGAAATATCTGCATTCTTTGCTCCGTGATTCCATTCAGGTATCGGCTTGAATGTTTCCTCTTCAGAATGGCCTTTCCTGACCATCTGTCTCAAATACACCACCCTGTCCTGCTTACTGCTGGAGCCCTCTCCCACTCATATTCCTGGCTGCCACTGGAATTGCCACCCCCTCTCCCTCCCATCCCCTCCCCATCCAAACCATCACCAGGATCTCATGATTCTTCCTTCTACATCTCCCTCTGCTGCAGTCCCTCCATCCCTTCCTTGGTTCAGGCTCTCATTGCCTTTTACTTCTCACCTGGCTATTGAAAGAACCTCTCTGCCTTCAGGCTCACCTGCTCCAGTTTATTCTCCACACCAAGTCAGAACAGCCTCTCTGCTCCTATCCCCCATGGCCCTCCTACCTACCAAATTTCCTGAGTCCTGATATGTACAGGATGAAGTCCAAGTCTCTCCAAGACCTGAACCCTAGGCCCTCTCATCCCTCACTATCTCCCACATGCTCATTGTTTCATGCACACACAGGTAACCATACTTTCTAGAACATTTCACCATCTTCCATGCCTTTGTACCATTTCACATGCTTCTCCTTCTGACTAGGATGCCCCATCTTCCCAGACGTCTACTCTCCTCCTCAGCCTCCTTCACCAGAGATGTGGTTGCTCCTTCCTCTGAGTTGTCATACACCTTTGCTTTATCTCTCTTCAACAACTGTCTCATATATTTTTCATAATAGTTTCGTTCACCTATACGTCTCCTCCACTAGACTGTAAAATCCTCAAGGGATAGGACATTCCTTTTATTATTCTTTGTATCCCCAGCATCTGGCAGAGTACCAAGCACAGATTTAATGGTCAATAAGTGTTGGTTGAATGAATAAAAAACTGTAAGGCATCAGTTAAATCAACAACATGGAGAGATTTTTTTTTCAGTATCAGAGCAGTCTAATGACTGTAAATACCCCTTTGCTGTCCCATAGTGTTCATTATTCAAGTGTCTCTTCCCTAATCTTCTTTCTCCCTAAGAGAATCCTGATTTCCTTCAAGGAAACACCCTCTCCTCCATGCAGCCCATATAGGAAATCTGATCTCATTTCCAGCTTCAGAATGTTGCAAAGGTAATGTCATTTCCATCCCTTTCCAGCGATTTGCTCCACATGGGCATATGACTGAATTCAGACCTATGAAACATGAGAAAAGATTTTTCTGGGGGCTTCTCAAGTATCCAGAAGCAATCATTGCTCTCTTTCTCTAGACATAGCCCAGTGCTACACACCCAAGAAGAAGCCCACCCACAGAGGCCAGCAAAGCCAAGAGCATCTCAGGAAAATGGGGCAAGAGCCCCTGTATTAAGCCAGCACTGAAGCCTGCCCTATCTCTGGATTTCCAGCCATATAGCCCAATAAACATCTTTCTTGTTTAAGTCTTTTTTAGTTCTTTATGCTGTTATTCTTATTCATAATAAAAATCATCTCACCTAGAACATATACTCACAATAATATACATACATGTACATTCAAAAACTACCACTTAATCACTCATTCCCTGCTTGATTCTCCAAAAGTAAATGGCATTCATATCACCCATCCTGTCTGACTTTGAAATAGAGTATAGATTAAGGAAAATCAGTAGAGCAACTGATGTCAGCTCATCAAGTTCACTACACAATAAAATCAGTGGACAGATCCAGTCACATTTTGACAAAACTTGCCTAGTGGCTAACCTCCTGATTATAGGACAGAGGTAGGTCACAACTGAGATCAGGTTCAAATCTCCATCACTGTTCACTGTCCTATGCTGTCTTCCCGGGCTTAATTACTGCAGTTTATTGATATGTCCATCACTCTCTTGATTGTTTGCCTTTTAACCCTGAAATAATAATATTAATGGTCCTTAGTCATCAAAAGAAGAGTCCACAGAGATGCCGAACAAAACTTGGAAGCTAAGAGCATAAAATCACACAGATCTCAGCCCCTGGTTCAGAATGGTCTAAGACTGGTCAAAATAACTGCCTGGATCAGTATTCACTCAGGAAAGCGAAACCCCCAGGGATATTTTGAGGAGAAAAAGATCTAATGCAGAACTGACTGTAGAGGCGGTACATGGGCTGGAAGAAAAGATGAGAAAAGGTTTGGTGTGGGTGAAGGAGCCCGAAGGAGAAGGCGGTGGTACACAAAGATCAAAGAGGTGCTGCCGCCTCCCCACCATGGGAGCCTGCAGGCTCGGCTTTGCTGCTGGAGGAGCTCTCAAAGCTGCTGCTGGTGGTGATCAGGAGCCCCCATGCCTGCTGGTGCCACTGAAGCTACCACCACACAGCTGGAGCCACAGCTGCCTGCAGTCGCACTTAGCCACCTGCCGCTGGCAAAGGCGCCACTGATGTTGACGGCTCCCCTCCTCCTCCTGACTTTCAGTCCCCTTCTGTGGAGCACTGGCAGACCCAACAGGGAGGGAGTGTGGTTTGCAGACTTCAAGCCCCTGTAGAAGGAAGAGAATGTGGAAGGGTGAGTGTGGCACTTTCCCACCCATGCCATTAAGAGTCACATTGGGGATGACAAAATAGCCTGGGAACGTTCAAGATCATTTGAAGCACTTGTTGTACCAGGGAATCACGTAATGCAAGGAGAGGAGCTCAAAAGGAGGCAGGGGGCCAGCTTACACAAATAACATCTGCAAAGCGGGGACGCCACGGTGCATGACCTCCTACTAGGCAGTCACACTCATTTCTGCATGGAGTTCAAGGAAGCGCTCCAGAGAGTTGCTCACTGGCTCTACCTTGCCTGCCAGTCCACTCTCAGGCACGTCTTCCTTCCCTTTTTTTTCACCGGTCTTCCATTCTCTCCCCAGTACCCCACTCCCCATCTTTTTTAACCAGTCCTGTGATGCACCCCTCCTCGCATGCCCCTCAGTGGAGGTAGAAGGGCAGGGTTGAGTCTTTTGAGCCTTCCTAGCAAACGAATCAAATAAATCTTCCTCCGGTTACTACTGGGCGTTCTTACAACAAACGTACAAAGTGTTACTAAGCTAACAGAGACTCTGTATTTTCCCCTCATTTTCCTGAGATCACCTTCCAAGGAGTGAGAGGGGAACATCCTGGAGGAAGTTTGGAGAGACAGCAGGTTGCTCAAACCATACACCTTACCCCCTGAACGTGCTGCTTTGAGGCATCCACGGAAGAGTCCGGCCCGTCCTCACACTCACACTAATACCATGTCCCTAGTCAGCAGTGGGTTCCAACCAAAGAACATCCCTCTTCCTGATATCTGCACAAAAGTTTGGGAATTTAAGCCAAAGTACTAAAGTCGTGCTATTCAAGGCTCGCCTCCAAGGTAATGGATGCTAAAGCCAATGTGTGGGTGATCATGAATATTTCATTCTACGCTCATATTCTTCCAGCGGCCGATGGCAAGCATGATACCTTCCCTGCTTATTTCACAGAAATCACCTTGCAAAAAAAACCCCTATTTGGCCAGCCTCCTGCATTCCCCCAGTCCCAGCGTCCAGGTCCAGACCCACCCCATCAGTCGGGAGGGCACAGAGACCACAAAGCAGCGGATGGCAGGTGTGTGGCCGCATGAAGAGGGGCATTGTGAATCAGGAGCTCCACTTGGGCAACTCCCTCCCTGTCCAGACACCTGCTGTTCTCTCAGTGACTCTTTGAAAGAGATAGGGAAGGAGGAGAGAGACAACTGTGCAGACAGGGGCATATATGCTCCCTGTGTGGAAGCAGAATAGAGCAGCACCTGCACAATACCTTTTGAGGAATACTGAAAAGGCCATTTGACATAACCAGCTCTGGCAGTAGCCCATCAGGTTATCTGAAATTTCCAGGATTCATGACATCCCTTAGGGCCCCAGACTGTTTTCACAAGAAACAAGAGAAACACACTCATAGGCCACAATATTGCTACTGGGTAAACTTCAGTGATTACAAATGGCTGGCCATCTCCAACAGGGATTTATTTGGCAAACCCAGCCCTATTTATTCCCTCACGGTCAGGAGAACAGGATCTTCTCAAGAGCCCCAGGGGTCTCCAGGGAAAGGTCTTGGTGGCAGCAGGATGCAGTGTTAACAGAGTGGCTACGAGCATGGGTTCTGGAGGCAGGCAGCTCCAGTTTTGATTCCTGCCTTTTCCAATTACTGTTGTGTAATCTTGGGCAGTTTACTTAACCCTTCTGGTCTCAGTTTCTTCAGATGTTAATAAACAGGCAGAATTCCAAGATGACCCCAAGATCTACACTTCCTGGTGTACCTGCCCTGCATAACCCCTGGGACTGTGAATATAATGGATTTTACTCCTGTGGTTGGGTGATGTTATGTGGCACAGCTGACTTAAAGAAAGGGAGAGTAATTGGGTGGGCCTGACCTAATCAGGTGAGCCCTTTAAAAACAGCATTTTCTGTAGTTGGTCACAAAGAAAGAAGTCAGAGAGATATGCTCTCCTGCTCTGGCCTGAAAAAAGGAACAACCCTGTTGTGAACTGCCTATCAGGGCCAAATGTCAAAGAATGTGGTGGCATTGAGGACTGAGAGTGACCCCTAGCTGACAGCCAACAAGAAAATGGGCACCTTAGCCCCATAATCTCTAAACTGAATTCAACCAACAACCTGAATGAGTTTGGAAGTGGCTTCTTCCCAAGAGCCTCTAGAAAGGAACACAGCCCTGCTGTTACTTCAATTTCAGGCTTATAAGACCCTGAGCAGAAGACACATACATGCCATGCCCATATTTGTGACCTATGGAAGATAATAAATGGGTGTTGTTGTCTTAAGCCGCCACGCTTGTGGTCATTTGTTACGGGGCAACAGGAAACTGATACAACACCAACTGCATAAGGTTTTGCTGAGGGAGAAATATTGGGTTGGCTAAAAAGTGCGTTCGGGTTTTTCCATAAGATGTTACAAAAAACCCAAAAAAACTTTTTGGCCAACCCAATACATATAAACATTTAGCACCGTTTCTCGTACATAGTAATCTCTGAGAAAATGCTAAGATTATCATCATTCATGGGACACCAACAGGGCACTGAGAGAAAAGACAAAACTTTATGGTTTTAAATGCTTATTTTGGAAACATTACTTAACCTCTCTGAGTCTCAGCTTCCCCACTAGTAAAATGGCACAGTAGAGTAAATAATAATGACTGATGCACAGTCACTGTCCTCTGTATTATAAGTACCCTTGTCTTTACTTATCTACTTTCTCCCCTGGTACTATATCTGTATCTCACAGCATATCTCACAATGTGTCTGCATCTCACAGTGTGTGGACCCCACATGGAGAAAGCAGAAATGAGGATGGCGGGGGAAACTCTAGAGGGAGGGAGATCTTGAGCCGTTGACCATAACTGGTTGCATAAATGCATTGACTGAGCAGAGATTCTCAGTACTTTATACTGGAGATCAGTTTCTAACAACCCACAAAGTAACAATTACTAAGATCTGTCTCCACGGAAAACCTGGACACCTGCACATATATTTTCAGTTCATTATCATTTTATATTCTTCCAAATGAGGAAGGAATAAAAACATAAAAGGAGTCAGAGAAAATAGGGAGAGTCAAAATCATAAAGGTTAATAACAAGCTTTAAATGACACATTAAACAAGATGGACTTGATTGACATTTATAGGACATTCCATACAAAAACAACAGAATACACTTTCTTCTCAAGTACGCATAGAACATTCTTCAGGATAGATCATATTTAGGTCACAAATCAAGCCTTGGTAAATTTCAGAAAATTGAAATCGTATCAAGTATCTTTTCCGACCACAACGCTCTGAGACTAAATATCAATTACAGGAAAAACTCTGTAAAAAATACAAACACATGGAGGCTAAACAATATGCTACTAAATAAAGCAGTTCTAAAGGGAAGTTTATAGCAATAAAATCCTACTTCAAGGGCTTCCCTGGTGGCGCAGTGGTTGCAAGCCCGCCTGCCAATGCAGGGGACATGGGTTCGTGCCCTGGTCTGGGA
This sequence comes from Physeter macrocephalus, assembly GCF_002837175.3. Lineage (NCBI taxonomy): Eukaryota > Metazoa > Chordata > Mammalia > Artiodactyla > Physeteridae > Physeter > Physeter macrocephalus. The sequence goes on along the minus strand of NC_041221.1, from coordinate 69,650,784 downwards.
AGATCCCACATGCCGTGGAACGGCTGGGCCCGTGAGCCATGGCTGCTGAGCCTGTGTGTCCGGAGCCTGTGCTCCACAATGGGAGAGGCCACAACAGTGAGAGGCCCGCGTACCGCAAAAAAAAAAAAAAAAAAAAAAATCCTACTTCAAGAAACAAGAAACATCTCAAATAAAGACTCATCAAGAAAAAGAGGGAGAAGACTGAAATCAATAGAATTAGAAATGAAAAAGGAGAAGTTACAACGGACACTGCAGAAATACAAAGGATCATGAGCAAGTACTACAAGCAACTCTATGCCAAAAATGGAAAACCTGGAAGAAATGGACAAATTCTTAGAAAAGCACAACCTTCAGACACTGAACCAGGAAGAAATAGAAAATATAAACAGACCAATCACAAGCACTGAAATTGAAACTGTGATTAAAAATCTTCCAACAAACAAAAGCCCAGGACCAGAAGGCTTCACAGGCGAATTCTATCAAACATTTAGAGAAGAGCTGACACCGATCATTCTCAAACTCTTCCAAAATATAGCAGGGGGAGGAACACTCCTGAACTCATTCTACAAGGCCACCATCATCCTGATACCAAAACCAGACAAAGATGTCACAAAAAAAGAAAACTACAGGCCAATATCACTGATGAACATAGATGCAAAAATCCTCAACAAAATACTAGCAAACAGAATGCAACAGCACATTAATATGATCATACACCATGATGAAGTGGGGTTTATCACAGGAATGCAAGGATTCTTCAGTATATGCAAATCAATCAATGTGATACACCATATTAACAAATTAAATGAGAAAAACTATATGATCATCTCAATAAATGCAGAAAAAGGTTTTGACAAAATTCAACACCCATTTATGATAAAAACTCTCCAGAATGTAGGCAGAGAGGAACTTAACTCAACATAATAAAGGACATATATGACAAAGCCACAGCCAACATCATTCTCAATGGTGAAAAACTGAAACCATTTCCACTAAGATCAGGAAAAAGACAAGGCTGTGCATTCTCACCACTATTATTCAACAGTTTTGGAAGATTTAGCCAAAGCAATCAGAGAAGAAAAAGAAACAAAAGGAATCCAAATAGGAAAAGAAGAAGTAAAACTGTCACCATTTGCAGATGACATGATACTATACATAGAGAATCCTAAAGATGCTACAAGAAAACTACTAGAGCTAATCAATGAATTTGGTAAAGTAGCAGGATACAAAGTTAATGCACAGAAATCTCTTTCATTCCTATACACTAATGATGAAAAATCTGAAAGTGAAATGAAGAAAACA
>NC_041221.1:69635346-69648794 GCF_002837175.3 Physeter macrocephalus | reverse complement strand
TTTGCACAGCAAAGGAAACCATAAACAAGACGAAAAGGCAACCCTCAGAATAGGAGAAAATATTTGCAGATGAAGCAACTGACAAAGGATTAATCTCCAAAATTTACAAGCAGCTCACACAGCTCAATATCAAAATAAAAAACAACCCAATCCAAAAATGGGCAGAAGACCTAAATAGACTTCCAAAGAAGATATACAAATTGCCAACAAACACGTGACAGGGTGCTCAACATCACTAATCATTAGAGAAATGCAAATCAAAACCACAATGAGGTATCACCTCACACCAGTCAGAATGGCCATCATCAAAAAATCTACAAACAATAAATTCTGGAGAGGGTGTGGAGAAAAGGGAATCCTCTTGCACTGTTGGTGGGAATGTAAATTGATACAGCCACTATGGAGAACAGTATGGAGGTTCCTATGGACTTGAGGACACGAGGAGGGGAAAGGGTAAGCTGGGATGAAGTGAGAGAGTGGCATGGACATATATACACTACCAAATGTAAAATAGATAGCAAGTGGGAAACAGCTGCATAGCATAGGGAGGTCAACTCAGTTCTTTGTGTCCACCTAGAGAGGTGGGATATGGAGGGTGGGAGGGAGACGCAAGAGGGAGGAGTATGGGGATATATGTATATGTATAGCTGATTCACTTTGTTATACAGCAGAAACTAACACACCATTGTAAAGCAATTATACTCCAACAAAGATGTTAAAAAAAAAAAAAACAACGTGTACGATCCATCAGCCTGACACACCTATACAAGCATGAAACCAGCAGCACAACCAAAACAAACATTTCCATATCCTCCAAAGGTTCGTTGTGTCGTTTTGCCATCCCTCCTTCCACCCCTTTTGGCAGGCAGCCACTCACCTGCTCTGTCGCCATGGATGACTTTACATATCCTAGTTTTTATGTAAATGGAGCCTTGCAGTGTGTGCTCTTCTCAGTCTGTGATCTTTCACTCAGCATAATTAGTTTGCGACTCATCCATGTTGCTGTGTGTATAGTAGAGCATTTCATTCTATAGCTGACTGGTATTCTGTGATATGGTTGTACTACAGTATGTCTATCCATGCTCATATAGATGGACATGGTTATTTACCTGTCTGTACCTCAGTTTCCTTACCTGTAAAATGAGGTAATATCCATCTCATAGGTTTTTAAATTTTTTAATAATTGACTTTATTCTTTAGAGCTTTCAGTTCAAAGCTATTAGTTCAGAGCTACTACAAATAAAGCTGACATGAACAGTTGTGTACAGGTCTTGGTGTAGACAGAAATTTTCATTTCCTTGGGTAAATACTTAGGAGTGGAAGGGCTGTGTCATATGGTAGGTATACATTCAACTTTTTAAGAAACTGCCAAACTATTTTCCAAAGTGAGTGTGGCATTTTACATTTCCGGCAGCAGTGAATGAGGATTCTAATTGCCTCACATCTTCACCAATACTTGGTGTGCTCAGTGCTTTGTCGTTGTAGTTTTATTTTGTTTTACTTGTTTGTCTGCCATTCTAATGGGTGTAGTGTAGTGGTATCCCATACGGCTTTATTTGCATTTACTCATTGACTGACTCGTGATGTTGAACACATTTTCATGTGCTTATTGGCATTTCACATATGATCCACAACATGTCTGTTCAGATTGTTTGCCCATCATCTTACTGGGTTGTTTCTCTTCTTATTACTGATCTATAAAAGTTCTTTATATATTTTGGATCCAAGACTGAACATTTCTGACGGGGCCTAACCGAGGTGGAGGACCTCGGGTGGAGTCTCCAGCTGGTGCTGCAGGGAAGCTCTGTCCAGAATGGGGTCCAGCCTCTGCCTCTCTGCGAACTCAGGAGGATGTAACCCAGCAGCACCACTGAAAAGACAGCTCCACGGGGGCTGTGGAAATGTACCCATACTACACGTCACTCAGAGGCTATGGCCGAGGTCTCTCCTACCGTGGACGGGATCTCCTTCCTCCTTCCCCTGTCCCCAAGGCCACTAAGGGGGCACTGTCCTGCCTCAGCACCACAGGGCCAGGACATGGAGGGAGAGCTCATGGATGGCTATTTTGCTTAGTGGAAGCATCTCAAAGTGTGGGGCTAAGGGCTCTGGACGTCTAGAGCAGGTTCTCCAGCTGCCACGTGCCTGGGAACCCCCTGGGGGTCTTGTTAGAATACGGCTTCTGCTTCAGGAGGCCTGGGCTCAGGCCCAACATTCCGCATGTTTAATAAGCTCCTGGGTGGTGGTCCAGCTGCTGGTCTGGGACTACAGCTAGGGTGGTGAGGGTCTAGATCAGAGAGTCTCCGAGTGTGGCCCACGCATCAGCACCCCTGGGAACAGGCTGGAAATGCAGATTCTTGGGCTCGACCCAGATGCGCTGAAACAGAAACTCCAGAGGTGGGCCTAGCAGTCTGGTTTTTTTTTGTTTTGTTTTGTTTTTTGGTTTTTGGTTTCTTTGCAGTACGCAGGCCTCTCACTGCTGCGGCCTCTCCCGTTGCGGAGCACAGGCTCCGGACGCACAGGCTCAGCGGCCATGGCTCACGGGCCCTGCCGCCCCGCGGCATGTGGGATCTTCCCGGACCGGGGCACGAACCCGCGTCCCCTGCATCGGCAGGTGGACTCTCAACCACTGCGCCACCAGGGAAGCCCAGTCTGTTTTTTAACAAGCCCGCCAGGTTATCCTGATGCCTGCAAGCATTGGAGGACCACCTGGTACCCCTACTCACCATATCTGAGAGGGCTCCACTGGGGGAGTGTTTGGTTCTTTTGAGTCCCTATATTTCCATGCTAGACGAAGTGTTTATAGATTGAGTGGTTTCAAAATTAAAAAAAAGAGAGGAAGGAAGGGAGTGGAAGGGAGAGGAGGAGAGGGGAGGGGAGGGTCGGGGTGGGGGGGAGGGAGGGAATGAAGCAAGAAAGAATAATAGAGGAAAAGAATCTCCTCCACTCTCCTGCCTGTTTCGGCTCTTTTTATGGCTCTCCACCGTACCCTTTCCTGGTTTATGGATTAGAGAACAGAAGGAACTTGAGCCCTGATAGAACGTGCCCCACTTGCGCCCCCACTCGCGGGCCTCTGTGGAATACTCTCCACCCTCCTCCAGTCCTGCTCAGACCCTTGCCCAGCATCTTTAGATCCTTCAGGTCTTGGCCTGCGTGTCACTGACCCCCCTAGACTGTAACCATCTGCTTAGTTATGTCTCTCCTACTCTCTGCTGGCCACGTTGGTCAGGGCCAGCAGGGGGACGGGGCCTGTCTTGCCCTGCAGTGCTCTGCATAGCGCCCAGCACCAGTTAATGTTTGTTGAATGAATAAATGAGAAATAGCCAAGGGAGGAAGTAGCCCTGGGAAGGGAAGAAAAGGGGCATTGAGCGCAAGCTGGACAGCCCACCCCCGACATTCCGCAGGTGAGAATACTTACAGAGGCAGCACTGTCACCCTCATCCCTCCCCCGCCCATTCTCACTGCCTCCCAGGAAAACGAATCTAGAAATCCTGACGACAGGCACCAGTCCTCTGGCAGATTATGCCAAAGCCAGGCCTCTTCGCTTTTGCTGACTTGTGCCCACGCTGAAGGTAGGCAATATCCTGGGCTCGCCAGGCATGGACGCACTCAGGGGACACCAAGTCACCGGGACCTGAAACAGACGGCTCTGTCGTCCCAGGGAAGCGCGGCTGCCCTTGTGCCTCACCTACAGGGGCTGCTCACACACGTTTGTCTCCCATCCTGTAAACTCCTCCTCAGTCTGCGAACGCAGACCTCTTCATACACTATCCACATTATAACTTGTTTTGCACGTTTCTAGAGCAGAGAACAGGTTATATGACTCCAAAACCCTCCACACAATAAGCTAACAAGCATTGACCAGGTAGGCACACACGGAGTCCCCAGAAACGTGGTGACTATAAAGTATAAGAAATGATCCAGGCACGCATCTCAGGGCTTGTATTCACTCCGGCAAGAGGCCGTTTCTTGCCTTGACTTCTGCATGATTCACCTGTCGCCTAATTTTGATGCCCACCCAAGGCGTTAAATAGATTTTAGGCCTTTTAACTTAAAACCCTCTGCCACCTCATTCATTACACACAGAAACCAGACGCAGAGTGGGGCTTACTAAATATTTGTCACGACCGGTGCTGCTTTCCGTCTGGATACCTGCGGGGTTGCGGGGATGACGAGGTCCCGCTGGGTCCGTAGGAGGTGGTGCCCTTGGCCTTCCTGCTGGGCTTCCCCACCCCACGTGACTCCTGGCCTTTCCCGGGGTGAGAAAAGCTGAAGGCGGGGCTCACTCCACAGCATGGGCTTTTTAGCCATTACGGTCTGCTGCGCTTCACGCTGGACAATAAAATGTTTGCACTGACTGCCTGGGCACGTGTGGGAGAGAATAAAGAGAGGAAGGTGTAGCCTTCACCCTCTCCCTGCTGCGCAGAACTCTGACGGCTGCCCTGGGCGGGGCGACTGCCGACATGGCGAGGCCTCCTGCGCTTCTTCCGAACCTAACTATCAAAATCTCAGCCATTCCAGCTCATCTATTTATGAAATGGACCTCTTTCACTTAAAAGAAACAAACCAGGCCTGACTTAGAGGCTGAATCATTTTCTTTCCAAAGAGTTCAAAGGAGATGGGCGTTAACCTTTATTGAATGATCACGATGAGCGTCTGGGGTTGTGACGGACACTTTTGTGCCTTTTTACCTCCTTTGACCTTCACAATAACCCTACAAGGTGGACAAGTGTGAGGCGGAAGAGGGCACTCAAGTCAGGTAACTAGCTCGTTCAAGGGCCGACAGGGAGGGAGGCCTGGGTATGCCCCTGGCGAGTCCCTGGAGGCGCCAGACTTTGGGACCTTGAAATAGGAACCTTCTAAAGATGTGTGTGTGTGTGTGTGTGTGTGTGTGTGTGTGTATATATACATACAAATATGTACACACACATATAGGATGTGTACACATAAACAGATATACACATATCTACATATATAAACACACGTAGATACATATCTACATATATATAGACATATGGACAGTCAACCCTCCATATCCTGTAGGCTCCACATCCACAAATTCAACCAACCTCGATGGAAAATATTCAGGGGAGGAGGAGGAGTTCCAGAAAATTCCAAAAACTGAACGTGAGGGCGACTATTTACACAGTCTTTTCATTGTATTTTCAACTATTTACATAGCATTTACATTATATTAGATATTATAAGTAATCCAGGGATGACTTAAAGTATATAGGAGGGGGCTTTCCTGGTGGCACACTGGTTAAGAATCCACCTGCCAGTGCAGGGGACACGGGTTCGATTCCTGGTCCAGGAAGATCCCACATGCCGTGAAGCAACTAAGCCCATGTGCCGCAACTACTGAGCCTGCACTCTAGAGCTCGTGAGCCACAACTACTGAGCCCGCATGCCACAACCACTGAAGCCCACATGCCTAGAGCCCGTGCTCTGCAACAAGAGAAGCCACCGCAATGAGAAGCCAGCGCACCACAACGGAAGAGTAGCCCCTGCTCGCCACAACTAGAGAAAGCCTGCGCACAGCAACGAAGACCCAACGCAGCCAAAAATAAATAAATAAATTTATAAATAAATAATAAAGTGTACAGGAGGATGTGCGTAGTTCATATGCAAATACTACATCATTTTATGTAAGGGACTTGAGCATCCTTGGCTTTTGGTATCTGTGGGGGTCCTTGAACCTATCCCCTGTGGACAGCAAGGAAGAACTATATACTTCTTTATCTATGGTCAATTAAGGGATTTATTATGTGTTCTAAACATTGCAATTGATCTTATAATGGAATTGTCTTATCATTTTGTAATATTTCCTTTGAAATTGTTTTGAGTTGGTCCTGTACAATCACAAAGATGGGGTCACCCACATCCACTCTCCTCAATCGTTTTTCACATTATCCACACATAGAAAATGATAATATTTATATGGCATGCTGAGGTAATCTGGGGAAGATTTGGGCATATCTCTTTGGAACTTGGGTAAAAACATTACATTTTCTTTGTTTTATATTTAATCATGATAAAAATAAAAGATATTAGGGAAGGTATGGAATATTGAACTAGAATAAACCTTCCCCAAATATCTTTTCACATTTTTTAATGAGAACCTTGAGCTTGCTTCCATGAAGATAACAAGAATAACTTTCTTATATCACATTTTAAGGCTGAAATGGCTACACACAATTCCTGATCGAGTTTTCAGTGGTGACCCTTGAAATTTGTGAGAGTTACATCAATGAGAAATTTTGTTCACATACATATAATACAAATTTTAAAACCATTTTTATAACCATTGAAAATTCCATGACAGTGAAAATTGTACTCTAAAAATCCAACCAGGGACTTCCCTGGTGGTGCAGTGGTTAAGAATCTGCCTGCCAATGCAGGGGACATAGGTTTGATCCCTGGTCCAGGAAGATCCCACATGCTGCAGAGCAACTTAGCCCGTGCACCACAACTACTGAGCCTGCATGCACTCTAGAGCCCGCGAGCCACAACTACTGAGCCCATGCGCCACAACCACTGAAACTCACACGCCTAGAGCCCGTGCTCCACAACGATAAGCGACTGCAATGAGAAGCCCGCGCGCCGCAACGAAGAGTAGCCCCCGCTCGCCGCAACTAGAGAAAGCCCATGTGCAGAAACAGACCCAACACAGCCAAAAATAAATAAATAAATTTATAAAAAAAGAATCCAACCACTCTTCTCTCTTTTCACTGGCAATATAATATTGAAATGTATTTAATGATGGGAACAGATTTTTGATCCAATGAACTTTTTTACATCAAGCATCTCAAAAATAACAATAACACCCTAACTTGGAAGGCACGAATGTCATCCTTCAGGCCCAGTCACCTGCAACACAGACAAGGGAGCCATCATCTGTATGGAAGGCTGAATAACAGTCCCCCAAAGATACCTATATTGTGACCCCTGAACCTCTGAATGTGTTACTTCACATGGCAAAGGGGACCTTGCAAGTGGTTAAATTAAGAGTCTCGAGATGGGAGGATGCTCCTGATTACCCATGTGGACTCCATGTGATTCGAAGGGTCCTTATAAGAAAAAGTAGGAAGCAGAAGAGTCAGAGTCAGAGAAGATGGAACAACAGAAACTAAAGACAGAGTCAGGGAGAGATTGCAAGACGCCATGCTGTTGGCTTTGAAGACGAAAGGAGGGGTCACAAGCTGAGGAATGCAAGTGGCTTCTAGAAGCTAGAAAAGGTTAGGGAACAGATTCTCTCCTAGAGCCTCCAGAAGGAATGCAACCCTGCCAACATCTTGATTTTTGTTCCAGTGAATCCCATCTCAAACTTCTGGCTTCTAGAACTGTAACATAATAAATCTGTGTTGTTTTAAGCCACAGAGTTTGTGGTCATGTGTTACAATATTAATGGAAGCTAACACACATACTTAGACTGAGGCAGAGCCAGGACCTGGAGCTAGGCCCACAAGGAGCCCTATCCAGCCACTGCACCTTCCCCACTTCCAACCACCTACTTTTTTTATTTTTTTATTTTTTTTTTTGCGGTACGCGGGCCTCTCACTGTCGTGGCCTCTCCCATTGCGGAGCACAGGCTCCAGACGCGCAGGCTCAGCGGCCATGGCTCACGGGCCCAGTCGCTCCGCGGCATGTGGGAGCTTCCCGGACCGGGGCACGAACCCGTGTCCCCTGCATCGGCAGGCGGACTCTCAACCACTGCGCCACCAGGGAAGCCCCAACCACCTACTCTCAGGGCACCAAACATACGGATTCTCCAACAGCTCCATGGGCAGGTACTTATCCACAGTGGGTAGCAGAGTGTACTTTGCAGCTGGCTGCTGAAGTAGGTCTCTGGGGGATAGAGCTCCCTGACCTCACTCAGCACAGCCACCTAGAGCCATGAGTGCTGGGTGTTGCTCAGCAGGGTTGCCACCCAAGGGGACCACAGAGCAGCCCTGAGACCCTGGTCCTGAGGCTGCTCAGGAGCTCCTCCCCCTGCGGCCCCTGCCCTGCCACCTGAAGGCTGAGAGTAACAATGTCTTGTAGCAACACAAGTACCCATTTGTGATATCTCAGCAAACCGATGACAAACTATTGGGAATCTCTGAGTTCTATGGCCATTGTTACCAAGTTTGGTACAGAGCAACACACCATCCGCGTTTACACAATGAATCTTGCCCTGTACAGAAGTACTCAATAGAAATAGATCAGTGCCTTATACTTCCACTTAAGGGTACTGTTTATTTCAATGACAGGAATGGATTTATACTTTAGTTATGTAAGGATCCCTGAGTTAACTGGTGTAATATTTCCCTTTAATTCCAGTGATGTTTTGGTGCCAATTATAGATTTTTGTCTTGGCATGCCTTAATCTAGTTTTAATAAATCTCACTTCTTTCCTGCTAGTGTGTGTGTGTCTGTGTGTGCATGCACATGCGTGTTTTCTCTTGGGGTGGGATAGCCAATGAAGACATTCTGAAGTTTCCAAGTTCGGCCCATGCCCCAGTGCTGACACTCAGCCAGCACACACTGACACAGCTGTGCCAGCTGTGCACATATGTAATGATTCACTGGGGTTCCACTTTGACTGTTTGGTGCCTGTACTACCAGTGGTTAAATAGCATTAATATAACCCTTGTTGTTCCACTTACCTGAGTATTGGCCATATGACAACACTAGGGAACCAATTTTTCAAGGGCTCTGACGTGAGCATTAAGAAAGGAGAGATGACCAAAGAAACGTTGCGTAGATTTGAATATATCTGCAAGAATAGATCAAGTCATATTCATAATTATCCCCTTAAGAGATGCTTAAAAACTGTTAGACCTGTTTCTCCTTCCGAGAATTAGCCATTTCTATACCCCAAAGCCAGTCCTTTGTGGTCCTTTTCAAACTCTCAATCCTCTGCAAGGTATAGAATGGCTGCTTTTTATGCAGTTTTCTTTCTCAAAAGATAAGGAAGGAAATAAGAAAGCCTGTAGAATAAGAGGTTGTGGCCCCGCCTATCTCTTTTCTCAGATGCATCATCCTTCTCACAGCATTTTTGTCTGAAGATTTCCAAAGCCCTTTTGAACAATCTGTGCAGGGCTCAGAGGTCAAAACACCTCACAGCCACCAATCTCCCTTTTTTCCTTCAGTGCTGGAGTCAGTCTGGTACTATGAGTCTAAGTGTATCATAATGTCCGTTCTACTTGTTGCTAAATATACATGGTAATTTTTTCTAAAAAACATAAACTGGGATGATGTTTCCTATCATTTTTTAAATGTGGGCCTGAAACACTAGCGCACACAAACAATTTTATTTTTTCTTGGTTCCTCTGACTTAAACTGAGCAACTAGGACTAGGCTGATGGTAATGACTGATCAATGGTCTGAAGAGAAAGGCAGCTTGCCCAGGCAATTTATCTAAGCAAGTCACAGGCTGAGTCCTATAGAAATCCAACCCATTATTTTATAGGCACAGCACATGTATTTTTCACTGAAATAAAATTTTATTACAAATGAAGCATTGACACTGTTCCAATTTATAGGCTATGTTACACAATTCTGAAGGACCATTTAAAATAAATACAAACTATTTCATGAGAAGGAAATCTACAAAAAAGAGGATATATGTATATGTATAGCTGATTCACTTTACAATATAAACTAACACAATATTGTAAAGCAACTATACTCCAATTTTTTTAAATGAAAAATTAATTAATTAATCATTAATTAATTAAAATAAATACAAACTACTTTAAATAGATGCAAACACAGCTTGTATTCAAAATAAATGATGGAGGGACTTCCCTGATGGCACAGTGGTTAATAATCCGCCTGCCAATGCAGGGGACACAGGTTCCACCCCTGGTCAGGGAAGATCCCACATGCTGCGGAACAACTAAGCCCGTGCACCACAACTACTGAGCCTGAGCTCTACAGCTCACAAGCCACAACTACTGAAGCCCGCGCACCTAGAGCCCATGCTCCACAACAAGAGAAGCCACCACAATGAAAAGCCCACATACCACAACGAAGAGCAGCCCCCACTTGCGGCAACCAGAGAAAGCCCGTATGCAGCAAAGAAGACACAACACAGCCAAATAAATAAATAGATAAATAAATAAATAAATAAATAAATAAATAAATGATGGAGTGGTCCATCATGGCAAGAAGCATTTTATCACTGATACTGTTTAGAATACTGGTATAAGTGCTAATAAAAATCAAACTGGCTTTTAGCCAGTTTTATTATTGGTCTTAAACTCCTCTTTTGCTTGTCTCTGGGGCAGACAGCTTCCCACCCTTGGTATGTCACAGTCTTTGTAACTGCCTCAAGTCCTTTTTAGGTTAAAGCAAGTACAAATGAGTGAATGCTAATATACCTAGGAAGTAAATATACCTAGAAAATATATTTAGAAATTTCAGAATACCATTGCCTATAGGAAATCTTGTTAAAACCATTCTAATAAATCTACAACTGTTATCAGTCATTGCTTAATCATCCTTCCATTTCCCTATTTTGCTTTAGAAAGATGTAGTTAACTCACCTCTCAATCAAGGTTCAACAGCCACACTTTATTAGACTTGGCAGAGCCCACTGCAGCCTTTCCAATGCAGGCTTCAACTAAACTTATTTTACACTTTGGAAGATTGCCCCAGCCCAGCCCCCAGCAGATTCTGTGAGTATAAACTCCTGTGTAATGGTTTTTAACCCAAACAAAGATAGTAAGAACCTCTTATTAAACTTTTAGCCTTTATCAAAGCTTGTAAATTCAAATGTATAGGGCCAGGCAAGTAAGAAAAATAACTAAAACTATCAGGGACTTTTGGGACCATGTAAACTGGAGACCTGGAAAGGATGTGCATTCAAAAAAGTTCTGCACCATGCCAGATCACAAGGATATTGTGGTGGTGGTGATGGTGTGTTGGAGTTTCTTTTTGGAAAATTTATTTACTTTTCTTTAAGATGTATTTTAGGTAATTTTAATAATATTTCCATAGATGCTACAAAAAAGATACATAGATATAGATTAGATTTAGATATAGATATCAAAGTAACCCTCATTATTGATGTTGTTCAGATTCTCTTTCTACTTCTAACATTATATGCTTTGTATACTTTGAAGCAATGTTATTTGGTTCATAAGGATTCATTATGGCTATATAGTTTTCAAAATAATTTATTTTATCAAAATAAAAGATCCCATAATCTTATTTAATTTGTTTCTTAAATTCTACCTTATCATATTTACATTATCCCTTGTTTTGTTTTTCATTATCTAACATACCTACACTTATCCTTTTACATGCAAACATTGCTTCACTTTGTTTTAGGTCTACTGCTTTTCAACAGCATAAAATTGGATGCCATTTTTTGACTCAGTATGAGATTCTACTTCTTTTAATAAGGATATTTTATCCATTTTTATATTTTTTAGTTCAACTGATCTGGTTGTTCTTATTTTTATCACAGTATTCTATGCTTTCTTGATGCTAATTTAGTTTTATGTCTTTTACTATGTGTATTCTTTTTGTTTGTTTCCTTTATGTTTGCTCAGGTGATTTTGATTTATTTTCTCCAGGGTTCTGTAATTCGTTTGCCTTTTATTGCACTAAATAATACCTCTGTATATAATACTTTAGCCTATATTTCCCCATCAGAACCAAGAGAATATTGTAGCTCTTAAGTTGCCCCTATCTGAGATAAGAAATTAAGCACATTCCATCTTCTCTTCTGTCCACTCTAAGGATTTTTTTCATATAATCTGGACTTTAAAATCCAGATTATTGTTAATTTCATATTACATATTCTCTTTAAAGAGGATCATGGGACATTTGCACTCAGCTTTTTTTAACATCAATTCTGCTTTTGCTGCCTTCAGTGTAATTGTTAATTCCACATTTGCATTCTTTCTGTGAGCAATCCTCTCTCAATTGAGCTAACTCCCTTTTTATCTTATTTAACTGCCTTTACAGTTCAGCTCTTTTTTACTTCTGGCTTTCTCTCCTGATAGAGGTCAAGTCTTCTTGAATATCAAAAAGTCTTGTGAAATTTTCTTCTCGGTTCTGTGGGAGATGATATTTAAAGATATGTTTTTCCTCTGAGTTACCCAGACCCTTTCCTTTCCTTTGCTATGCACAATTTTTTCACATGCCTCATGTTATTGTTTTCTCCTCCTTGAATGAAGCATCAATCTAGCCTCAGAGTTTGTCAACAGAGAATGTGATATGCAATCTCCCAGGGTAATTAATTCTCAGTTTTGTCTGGGTTTTCATAAAATGATCTTTGATTTTCTGCAAAGGTATCTACTTCATACCTCTTCTTTCTTGTTCTCTCACTCTTGAACCAATGGAGTACATGAGAGACTGGAATTCTCAGCATGCACTGCTCCTGAACTAGTGCTTTATTCATGAGACTATATCTCCCAAAATATACAGTGCTACTGTATGCATGTGTGTGCGCGTGCACACACACCCACACACACACGCACATACACACCCCCCTCATGCCCAGCTGAATTCTGAGATTTTAAGTCTGCCTAGATGTAGAAAATTGGGAGGAACCTTGCAGAAGTCTCTATATAGCCTCATCCACCAGAGGGCAGAGAGCAGAAGCAAGAAGAATTACAATCCTGCAGCCTGTGGAACAAAACCAAAGTCACAGAAAGATAGACAAAATGAAAAGGCAGAGGGCTATGTACCAGATGAAGGAACAAGATAAAACCCCAGAAAAGCAACTAAATGAAGTGGAGATAGGCAACCTTCCAGAAAAAGAATTCAAAACAGAGATGAACAATACAATAACCGAACTGAAAAATAAACTAGAAGGAATCAATAGCAGAATAACTGAGGCAGAAGAATGGATAAGTGACCTGGAAGACAGAATGGTGGAATTCACTACAGCGGAACAGATTAAAGAAAAAAGAATGAAAAGAAATGGAGACAGCCTAACAGACCTCTGGGACAACACTAAATGGAACATCATTCACATTATAGGGGTCCCAGATGGAGAAGAGAGAGAGAAAGGACCCAAGAAAATATTTGAAGAGATAATAGGCAAAAACTTCCCTAACATGGGAAAGGAAATAGCCACCCAAGTCCAGGAAGCACAGAGAGTCCCAGGCAGGATAAACCCAAGGAGAAACATGCCGAGACACATAGTAATCAAACTGGCAAAAACTAAAGACAAAGAAAAATTATTGAAAGCAACATACATATTGATAATTACCTTAAACGTAAATGGATTAAATGCTCCCACCAAAAGACATAGAATGGATACAAAACTGGCTGGATGGATACAAAAACAAGACCCGTATATATGTTGTCTACAAGAGACCCACTTCAGACCTAGGGATACATACAGACTGAAAGTGAGGGGATGGAAAAATATATTCCATGCAAATGGAAATCAAAAGAAAGCTGGAGTAGCAATATTCATATCAGATAAAATAGACTTTAAAATAAAG
>NC_041221.1:69634061-69635322 GCF_002837175.3 Physeter macrocephalus | reverse complement strand
TAAAAGAGGAAATCGACAGTAACACAATAATAGTGGGGGACTTTAACACCTCACTTACACCAATGGACAGATCATCCAAACAGAAAATTAATAAGGAAACACAAGCTTTAAATGACACAATAGACCAGATAGACTTAATTGATATTTATAGGACATTCCATCCAAAAACAGCAGATTACACTTTCTTCTCAAGTGCACACAGAACATTCTGCAGGATACATCACATCCTGAGTCACAAATCAAGCCCCAGTAAATTTAAGAAAATTGAAATCATATCAAGCATCTTTTCTGACCACAATGCTATGAGATTAGAAATGAATTACAGGGAAAAAAACGTAAAAATCACAAACACATGGTGGAGGCTAAACAATATATTACTAAATAACCAAGAAATCACGGAAGAAATCAAAGAGGAAATCAAAAAATACCTAGAGACAAATGACAATGAAAACATGATGATCCAAAACTTATGGGATGCAGCAAAAGCAGTTCTAAGAGAGAAGTTTATAACAATACAAGCCTACCTCAGGAAACAAGAAAAATCTCAAATAAACAATCTAACCTGACACCTAAAATGAGGGAGAGGACTCATCAATAAAAGTAGAAATGAAAAAGGAGAAGTTACAACAGACTCCACAGAAATACAAAGCATCCTAAGAGACTACTACAAGCAACTCTGTCCCATAAAATGGACAACCTGAAGGAATGGACAAATTCTTAGAAAGGTATAACCTTCCAAGACTGAACCAGGAAGAAATAGAAAATATGATCAGACTAATCACAAGAAATGAAATGGAAACTGTGGTTAAATTCTTCCAACAAACAAAAGTCCCGGAGCAAATGGCTTCACAGGTGAATTCTATCAAACATTTAGAGAACAGCTAACATCCATCCTTCTCAAACTCTTCCAAAAAATTGTAGAGGAAGGAATACTCCCAAACTCATTCTATGAGGTCACCATCACCCTGATACCAAAACCAGACAAAGATACTGCAAAAAAAGAAAATTACAGACCAATATCACTCATGTATATAGATGCAAAAATCCTCAACAAAATGTTAGCAAACAGAATCCAACAGCACATTAAAAGGATCATACACAATGATCAAGTGGGATTTATCCCAGGGATGCAAGGATTCTTCAGTATAGGCAAATCAATCAATGTGATACACCATATTAACAAACTGAAGAATAAAAACCATATGATCATCTCAATAGATGCAGAAAAAGCTTTTGACAAAATTCAACACCCATTTATTAT
>NC_041221.1:69633020-69633343 GCF_002837175.3 Physeter macrocephalus | reverse complement strand
AATGATGAAAAATCTGAAAGAGAAATTAAGGAAACACTCCCGTTTACCATTGCAACAAAAAGAATAAAATACCTTGGAATAAACCTACCTAAGGAGACAAAAGACCTGTATGCAGAAAACTATAAGACACTGATGAAAGAAATTAAAGATGATACAAAGAGATGGAGAGGGCTTCCCTGGTAGCGCAGTGGTTGGGAGTTCGCCTGCTGATGCAGGGGACACGGGTTCGTGCCCTGGTCCGGGGGGATCCCGCATGCCGCGGAGCAGCTGGGCCCGTGGGCCATGGCCGCTGGGCCTGCACGTCCGGAGCCTCTGCTCCGCAA
>NC_041221.1:69623284-69632810 GCF_002837175.3 Physeter macrocephalus | reverse complement strand
AAAAAAAAAAAAAAAAAAAAAAAAAAAAACAGATGGAGAGATATACCACGTTCTTGGATTGGAAGAATCAATATTGTGAAAATGACTTTACTACCCAAAGCAATCTACAGTCAATGCAATCCCTATCAAATTACCAATGGCAATTTTTACAAAACTAGAACAAAAAATCTTAAAATTTGTATGGAAACAAAAAAGACCCCGAATAGCCAAAGGAATCTTGAGGGAAAAAAACGGAGCTGAAGGAATCAGACTCCCTGACTTCAGACTATACTACAAGGCTACAGTAATCAAGACAGTATGGTACTGGCACAAAAACAGAAATGTAGATCAATGGAACAGGATAGAAAGCCCAGAGATAAACCCATGTACCTATGGTCAACTAATCTATGACAAAGGAGGCAAGGATATACAATGGAGAAAAGACAGTTTGTTCAATAAGTGGTGCTGGGAAAACTGGACAGCTACATGTAAAAGAATGAAATTAGAACACTCCCTAACCCCCTTCACAAAAATAAACTCAAAATGGATAAGAGACCTAAATGTAAGACTGGACACTATAAAACTCTTAGAGGAAAACATAGGCAGAACACTCTATGACATAAATCACAGCAAGATCTTTTTTTGATCCACCTCCTAGAGTAATGGAAATAAAAAGGAAAATAAACAAATGGGTCCTAATGAAACTTAAAAGCTTTTGCACAGCAAAGGAAACTACAAACAAGATGAAAAGACAACACTCAGAATGGGAGAAAATATTTGCAAACAAATCAATGGACAAAGGATTAAAAAGGAAGCACATCTCTAGTTTGAAACATGACTTGGATTCTGATTTAAAGGCAAAAGCAGAGTGGGCTACACAATTTTGTGCATTTTGTCTTAAAAGGGAGGCTCTGTGTAGTTTGTCCCTTAGTAATTGTTCAATGAGCCAAAAAAGGGGAGAAAGGACGTGTCGGGTCCTCCCCTCCTCACAGCCTCCTCAGGAGGCCCCAGCCTGCTCTCTGCACCGCAACCTTCCAGATGCCTCTGCACCAATGAGCTGGAAATCACGCAGCGGGCGGCACTTGGGATGCGGGGAGGCTGAGCTGTGTGCGTGCATAAGGCAGGCAGGGGATGTGGGATGGAGGCTAATGCACAAGGTTTCTCTTTTCAGGGCATCTTTCTGTTGTCTTCCTAAGGAACGACATGGCTACGATCCGACTTAAGCAACCTAAATGCCCATCAATAGATGAATGGATAAAGGAGAAGTGGTACATATATACAATGGAATATTACTCAGCCATAAAAAGGAACCAAATTGGGTCATTTGTAGAGACGTGGATGGATCTAGAGACTGTCATACAGAGTGAAGTAAGTCAGAAAGAGAAAAACAAATATCATATATTAATGCATATACGTGGAACCAGAAAAATGGTATAGATGAACCGGTTTGCAGGGCAGAAATAGAGACACAGATGTAGAGAAGAAACGTATGGACACCAAGGGGGGAATGTGGTGGGGGTGGGGGGTGGTGTGATGAATTGGGAGATTGGGATTGATATATATACACTAATATGTATAAAATTGATAACTAATAAGAACCTGCTGTATAAAAAAATAAATAAAATTCAAAAAAGAAAATTGGTAAGGGAGGCACCTGTGAAAAAGAACATATTCCTCTGGCCTCAAAGAGGGGGACCCAAAAAGTGTAACTGATCATTTTCAAATTATATAGAACTTAGGTTCTTGTATTGAGAGGACAAGTGGTGGTAAGATATACAATATTGCTTGACTTTTTTTTCAGGCAGTCTGCTTTGGAAACAAATCTAAAGCTTGAGTAGTTTTCCTAGTCCAACTCCATCTGCCTCATAATTGTCAGTCCCTCTCAGATTCTGTCATTGGGTTGTCTAGTTTGGGGTGGCAATATGAATGGTCATCTCGTGCTGGATCTTTGTGGATATTTTAGTGAGAAATATACCAGAATTCTCTTTAACTATTCATACACCTCGCCCCAACCTCTGTGCCTGAAAGGTTGTAGGGCTGTCTTCCTTTCAATATCAGGATCCAAGGCTTTTCACACACATGCTCACACATGCATGCACATGCACACACACATCATGGCTGCAAGGCTATTTAAGATTCCCTTCCATCTAATTTTTATGTCAATTATGCAAAAAATCTCTGGAAATCAATCAAAGAAGCTCCTGCCAAAAAAAAAAAAAAAAACCAACTCTGGAAATCACTCAAAGACGTATCTGTCATCCAGTGCTTAAATTTACTCCTATTTCACAGCCGTCATCCATATGTTGGGAAGTTCACAGCGTGATGCCTAACTTTTGAACTCAGTCTATAGGCCAAGGAAATAAAACTGCTGAGGCTTGTCTTCTATGTACCACTCTGCTCCTTCCCTCTGCACAGGAAATGGATGTTGGTAGATGTCTTTCCCACAGGCCAAGTCATGGTCTTGGTGTATTAAAAACTCATCCTTTCTCCCCCCTTGAGGATAGTAGGCTGCCATCAGATGCTGTGTGCTCCAGAACACGACACCATATGATTGCCACCATAGCCAGAGGCGGCTTAGTAAATGTTGCTAAAAGGCAGACAGTTGAAAGAGATGCCTCTGCTTGCTGCTGAGGGCTTCGTCTTGCCAAAAATCACTACCTCCCCTGGGAAGCCCAGAGAAAGATGGCAAATCCAGCGGGGGAGTACAGCATCTGCCCTATCGATAGCCGAGGGAAAGGGTGATCTGAGGAGCCATCAGAGTCAAACCCCACCTAAGTCATCTGCTGTAGAGATTCAAATTACCCTGAGGTCCACAAAGGTTCAGTGGGGGGAAGGGGAAAGCAACAGGAAAAATCCAGTTGAAAGCCCCAGAGCCAACCTAA
Source organism: Physeter macrocephalus (assembly GCF_002837175.3). Lineage (NCBI taxonomy): Eukaryota > Metazoa > Chordata > Mammalia > Artiodactyla > Physeteridae > Physeter > Physeter macrocephalus. The sequence continues at coordinate 69,629,949 of NC_041221.1, read as the reverse complement.
CCTCAGCATCCTCCCAGTAACTTACCTAAGGTTTCCTGAGCCCTTCACTCAGGGGTGTGTGGTCAGTGGCCCAGGCTCAGGGACAGCATCCCCTCTGCAGTTCTTCTCTGGGCCCACATTCCCCTGCCTTCCCCTCAAGCAGTAGGCAGTAACTCAGCTTGACCCGGTGTTTCAGACAGCCTCTGTCACAGACTCGACTAATTTTGTCATCGTTTCTTCCCTCCTTCCTTCCACTCTCCCCTTCCTTCTTTTCCTTTATTTTATTTAATTTGGGGGATGGGGAAGGGAAAGAGATGTCAAGCTGTTTGGCCAACTGAGCAATCTGTGTTGTGGCAGGTTTTTAAATACTGCTAATAAAACAGAATCCAAAGAATTATAGCCTCCGTTATGACAGGTATGATTAAACTGCCTGGGCATGATTCATCTCTATTATATTAGAGCATGAGAAAAAAAGATTAAACCATGATCTTTATCACCATTGGGGGAAAAAAAGCCTTTCCCTGCATACTGAAGACTGCACCTCTGCTCAGAGAGAAATTTTTTTTTTAATTGGGTTATAGTTGCTTTACAATGTTGTGTTAGTTTCTGCTGTACGGCAAAAAGATGACCCTCAGATTGGGAGAAAATATTTGCAAATGAAGCAACTGACAAGGGATTAATCACCAAAATATACAAACAACTCATGCAGCCCAATATCAAAAAAACAAACAATACAATCAAAAAATGGGTGGAAGACCTAAATAGACATTTCTCCAAAGAAGACAAACAGATGACCAAGAGGCATATGAAAAGATGCTTAACATCACTAATTATTAGAGAAATGCAAATCAAAACTACAATGAGGTATCACCTCACACCAGTCAAAATGGCCATCATCAAAAAGTCTACAAACAATGAATGCTAGAGAACCCTCTTGCACTGTTGGTGGGAATATAAATTGATACAGCCACTGTGGAGAACAGTATGGAGGTTTTTTTCCTTAAAAAACTAAAGATAGAACTACCATATGATCCAGAAATCCCATTCCTGGGCATATACCTGGAGAAAACCATAATTCGAAAAGATACATGCACCCCAGTATTCATTGCAACACTATTTACAATAGCCAGGATGCGGAAGCAACCTAAATGTCCATTGACAGATGAATGGATAAAGAAGATGTGGTACATATATACAATGGAATACAACTCACCTATAAAAAGGAATGAAATTGGGTCATTTGTAGAGACATGGATGGACCTAGAGACTGTCATACAGAGTGAAGTAAGTCAGAAAGAGAAAAAGAAATATCGTATATTAATGCATATATGTGGAATCTAAAAAATGGTACAAATAAACCTATTTGCAGAGAGAAATTTAAAATCCATTCATGGTTATGAACAATCAATGAGCTGGCCATGTTCAGAGCATTTGGAAAGGAGTTGATATTTGTGTCTGAAAAGATGCTCATTTACATTAATGTGGACAAGGAACTAGAAATCTCTACCACCTATCAAAACAGCTAAAATGAAAAGTGGAGCCGGGATAAATGATCCTTCTGAGGACAGGCAGCCCACAGCAGGGCTCATGGGTTTGGTGTCAGTGCTGAGTGTTGCAGGGGAGGGGATATGAGTAGTGCTGTGGAAACACTGTCTTCTTTCATCTTAGTTTACATAGGGCGTTAGTGTCTGCAGGCTTTTTGAAAGAGGGCTCCAGGGCATGGTGGTTCTTGCAGTGAAGTCCAGCACCCTATGGCTTCATACTCAGTTCTTGGGGGTGTTGCAATTCTCCCTACCAATATACTTTCTTGAATCAGGGAGAAGGCGGCAGCAGAGCTGATACTCCAGACGTTTTAAATATCCTGGGTTCTCCCAAGGGAGGATGCCCCCATCATCCATTACAAGTTAGGAAGAAAACTGACTTGCTAATTTGGAAGTTCTCACTATTCTTTCTCTCCCTTCCCCCACCCCACTCCCCGGAAACACGTGACCTACCCTCCCCCCACTTCCTCTCACTCTCTCTGCCTCCCTCCCTCTTTTACTTTGTCTTCACTTATATATGATATCAAACATACTCAGAGTGTGTGACATTTATATAAAAGGACTTAGAACACTTGGAATGTAGAGAGTATTTTGGTTTGGGTTGGCTGATAAGTTGTTTTAATCAATCTGATTTTATTAGTAATTTATTTCTAACTCCTTAGCCATCCATGGAATACAGCTTTAAGAAGACATAACAACTGTACATCAACAACTCCATAAAAATTGAAACTAAGCCTTCTTTCTTAGTGTAGCAAGAAAAAGCCTTGTACTAGAAGCCAGAGACCTAGTTTCTATTCCTGGTTCTGCCACTACATAGTTACATGATCCTGGATGAGTTATTTTGACATCTTGGCCATTGTTTTTCTTATCAGTGATACCTATTTAACCTTTGGGGTCATGGACTCCTCTGAGAATTTGATGAAGATATAGACCCTCTTCCCAGGGAAGTGCACATGAACACAGAGCTTTGCACAGAATTTCAAGGCTTTTGGGCTCTCCACAATAGCCCACCTAGGACTTCACCTGTGTAAGTGAACCCCAGGTCAGGAACTCGTGGATGGGAGAATCGCTACAACCTCTTCCAGTTCTAATGCGCTCAACTTTGTGAATGAATCTGAGAGCAGGAGACATTGCTCAGGAACTTATTTGAGAAAAAAAGAGGAAGAAGGAAGAAGAGGAGCAAAAGGCAAGGAAAATAGAAAAAGGAGGAAAAAGAGAAGTTCTATTTCTAGTAACTCAAAAAATATTCAAAAATCCAGTTCTTAGATGAACACTTACATGAATTAAATGCAATATAATTAAATTTCATGTTATAAAGGAAAATGTAATGTAACATGTTAACTCATTTTAAAGTTATAACCTCTTGGGAACAATAAAATAACTCATAGTGAATAAAATAAAGAAAGGAAAATGGAAGCAAAAAACATTTACCATAACTAACGATTATCTCAAAATGTGATTAAATACTTCGAATTCTATGATAACTGAAATAATCTTTACATTTTTGTGAACTATCTAGTTTCTATGACTTGACTCTTAAATCTTTTGGGAAAATAAACCTAAACTACAGGTTTTTAGTTCTATAAGAACACATCACTAACCCCATTTTTTAAAATGCAATTTTAGCAACTCAGCATAGGTATTCAATCTAAGAGATTTAATTAACTTTAGATGAATGTCTTGAGCCAATCCCCAAGCAGAATACAGTCTCTTACAAACATTACATCAACACTAAGCCAGAGAAGCCATGGGCTCAAGAGCGGAAGTGCTACACTCCAGTCCTAGAGATGGGGCTCTAGGCGAGTCCCTTGCTCTATCTGGTGCTCAGATGTTCCCTCTGCAAAGGGAACATGTTCCCTCTCCTGTGCTACTTTTACAACGAGTCTCTCTTCATCACAACCTCCAAGGCACTATCATAAATCAACGAAGGGACAAACCAGTTTCCTTCCAAATATAGGTAGTTGTACATTTGTGGCTATAAATATATAAAAGTCCAAACTGAGCAGGGAAAGTAAAGGTAAAGTAAAATCTAACCTTATGACAATTCCCCAACATGCTTTCTAACTGCTATAGGTTTTCCCAGAAAGTAGAGAACCAAGGAGAGGGAAGAGGGTCTATGTTTATATACTTGAATATTATCAACTAGTAATTATTAATTACTAATTTGCCCTGAACATCCTGTTAGAAGGAAAAAGTTAATTTGCCTCCTAACTCTAAGAACTTGTAACCTAATGTGGCCAACAAACTAAGCAAACATGAATGTACTTATTTTACCAAGATTTATAGCAGAGATTGCACACCTAGGGGGCCAGCCTGGTGATGTAAAAGTGCGAAGCAAGTTGTTTCTGATGCAATAGGGAGCTGTGGGAACTGTGGAAAACTGAAATATTGTGTTAGCCAAAATCAATGTTTCTGCAGGTGAAACTGATGCACTGGACAGATCTAGCTTGAAATTTGGACTTAAGGCTGAGAGAAGTGCCTCTTGAGGTCATCCAGCTAGTTAAAGGCAGAACAAGAATTCAAAATTAGGCCTTTTAATTTTCAGACCAGTGTTTTCTCCACTTACACCAAAACTTCCTTTCGTCAAAGGTCAGAGCAAATTCCCTTCATAATAGATGTTGGCATCATTCTCTTCCATCACTTCCACTGCTGTCCCTTGGACCATGCTCCACACTCACCATCATCAGACCCTTCCTCCAAAATACCACTTTTATAATGTCCCTTCTCTGTTCAAGAAGTAACCAGGCCCCACCTGTCTCTTCATGCCACCAAGGACCTCTCTAATCAGGCCCCGCTTAACCCAAATCAAGGTGATTTAGACCAGGGTAGGTAGACTCTTGGTGCTTACTTAGCCTCATTATTCATACCTTGACCCTTTATTTACCACATTTCCCCCTTATGGAAAGTTCTCCCCACTCATTAACCAAATTCTTTGCAAACAAATAATGAATCAATAAGTCTCAGTTCTTCACTCTAAGATGATGGACACACAAAGGGGCTTCCTCAAATCCTTCCCACTTTCTCTTCTTGACCTGAGACGATGCTAACTTTGAGGAGACTCTTCATTTCAGAAGCCAGTAGTTCTCACATTTGCCTAAAGGGCTCAGTGACAGAATAACCAGGGAATCCAAGAGAGGGGTAGGTGCTCAGCTGCACAGACACGTTGTTCACAAACAGGGAGAGTTTGCCCCTATGGGGCATGAACCCATTTTTCTGACTCATATCAATGTTCTCTGGAAGATAGTGATATCAGCCACATATCATTTCCAGAGAAAGAAAAAGCAAGTAACTTGGCTGATGGATGGAGCACCCTCCCACCATCCAAATCTGGCAATTTTTTTGTGTGTACAGAGAGACGGGACTGGAAGAGAATCCAAGGATGTTGAAAGAGAAGTGGCATTTGGGGATCATTGTTTTCAAAACCACTGAAGCACACTGGACATCATGCTTCATGCTTTAACATCCAGAAGGTCACATAACTGTTAACTCTCAAGGTTTATTCTCCTTTTTACTACTTATATTTTATGGTATTTCATTTCTCTAATTTTAAGGCTGACTCCGGTGCAATAATGAAATTCTAGGTCAGGGATAATTTTTACACATGATTAACAAGCTAAAAGAACAGTGCCTTTCCAAAAAATGAATTGTTCACCTGAGGTAATTAGCCAGTGGTTCCTACTTTCTAAATATTCTCATTATAACCTCTTACTGCCAAAATAGGACTTGCTGTGGAATTTGGACCTTCACGCGGGCACCATTCCCATTTGTGGGTTTTGGAATGAGCAGAGGTGCTGACGCCTTTCATCTGCCATGAATGACACTCAGTCATCGGACTGAGGCTTTAATCAGCCAGCCCTGCTGGAAACATTTCTGTGTGAGCAGCAGCCTGCCAGACATTCATATCAAAAATCCAGAGGCTTTATTTAACTCTCCCTGGAAGGAGGTATAAAGGTTACAAATAATGAGGAAGAGCTCTGTTGAGCAGGAACCCAAGAGTCACAACCTCTTTGTTAAAACTGACAAAAGAAGTGGGAGATAAACTCTATGAGGAACAGAACCTGGGCTATTTAACCCACTGTAGGGGAAGCTGGAAGGGAACAAAATCGCAGGATTCATACATATAAAGGGATATTATAATAGGGGATACTGAGCAGCTGTTCCTGATTCCCCTGAGGACAGGTAAGAAATGGGCTTTAATAGCAGCAAAAGGCTTTGCAAGTATTTAAGCATATTAGAAAGAATATATATGAAGACAGAAAATCTGAGTTCTAAACCATTTCTCCCTTAGGCAGTTAACTAGCTTCGGTACCTCTGCTTTCTAGGAAATTAGAATGGTGTAGCCACCTCCCCACCTAGTGCTGGAGGATTATTGTGAGAATAAAAAGAAATGATGAGCATTTAAATGCACAAAATTGCACTTTAAAAGTGAAGAGTGTAAGCAAAAGCTAAGGAATTGTTATCTCAGCTTCAGCAAAAAATAGGTGAGGGGTTTGATGTTATTTTCACCAGTCCTGCACTCACTTACCTGGTAACCTTATCAGGTAGAATATAGTCAGCCCTGTACGTACGTTTATTTCTCAAGAGCAAAACAGATGGAGTATGTATGTATGTGAGTGTGTACATATGTGTGTTTGTAGACACAAAGGGTCCTGATAATGTCACTTTTAAAATTCTGTTTTAGAGACTGATTTAGGCCTAAAATCAAAGTAACATCATAAGAAATACTGAGGTATATGAGAAAATAACTTGGTTTATGGGTCTTATTACTGAATACTGATGTCCAGGACTTTGTTATCATGTGGCTCTTGCAGTTTTTGCTAAAACCACCAAAATGCAATATCCCAGGAGCTGATATTATTTTATATCTAGAAAACCCACAAGAACCCATGGAAAAACTACTACAGATAATAATAAAATAGCAGGTTATACAATTAATGTACAAAAATTAATAGGTTGTTATATGTACAAACAAAAACCAGTTTGAATGGAAGAGAATGTCCCATTTGTGATATCAAAACATGAAATAGGGCTTCCCTGGTGGCGCAGTGGTTGAGAGTCTGCCTGCCGATGCAGGGGACACGGGTTCGTGCCCCGGTCCGGGAAGATCCCACGTGCTGTGGAGCGGCTGGGCCCGTAAGCCATGGC
>NC_041221.1:69548264-69623156 GCF_002837175.3 Physeter macrocephalus | reverse complement strand
AGCCTGTGCTCAGCAACGGGAGAGGCCACAACAGTGAGAGGCCTGTGTACCACAAATAAATAAATAAATAAATAAATAAATAAAATAAAACATGAAATAAAATTTCTAGGTGCAAACTTAATCAGATATGCTGAAAATCTATATGAGAAAAACTACAAAACACTTTTTTAAGTCCCAAAATTAGACTTGAAAGGAAAAAGAGATATACCATGTTTTGGCATATCAGTTATCATAAAGGTAATATACAAATGTAATACAATCCCAATATAAAATTTCATCAGAATTTTTTTTCTGGCACAAAGCAAGTTTACTACAAAGTTCATCTGAAGAACAAATAAGCAATAATAACCAGGAAAAAAAAATCTTAAAAAAAGAAAAACAATATGGGGAGTATAGGGAACTAGCTTATATAAAATAAAATCTCTACAATTAAAAACACTGTAGGGCTTCCCTGGTGGCGCAGTGGTTGAGAATCTGCCTGCCAATGCAGGGGACACGGGTTCGAGCCCTGGTCTGGGAAGATCCCACATGCCACGGAGCAACTGGGCTTGTGAGCCACAACTACTGAGCCTGTGCGTCTGGAGCTTGTGCTCCGCGGCAGGAGGGGCCGCGATGGTGAGAGGCCCACGCACCGCGATGAAGAGTGGCCCCCGCTTGCCGCAACTAGAGAAAGCCCACGCACAGAAACGAAGACCCAACACAGGCAAAAATAAATAAATAAATAAATATTTTTTTTAAAAAAACAAAAAAAAAACACTGTAGCATTGGCACATGACTAGAGAACCAATGAAACAGAATAGAAAATTCAGAAATAGACCTAACGGCACATGGAAATTTAGTATACAGTAAAGGAGGCTTCTCAAATTGGTAAGAAAAGATAATAAGTGCTGAGAGTATAACTGGCTAGCTATATGAAAAAAATAAAATTAGATCCATTTCTCACACCATACACTATATTAAAATCCAAATGGATTAGAGATTTAAATGTAAAACATAAAGCTCTATTAATACCATATGAAAATATAGATAAATTGTTCTAGAATTAGAGAGAGGGAAAATTTTTGTCACTATGACCCAAAACCCAGAAGAAAGATAAAAGATTAATAAATTTGATAACAATCAAAAACATTTGAATAAGTCAAAGCACCATGAACAAAGCAAAATACCAAATGATGAACTGGGCAAAACTATTTGCAGCTAATCACAAAGCGTTAATATCTCTGATATGTAAAGAACTTCTAAGAATGCAAGAGTAGGGACTTCCCTGCTGGCACAGTGGTTAAGAATCTGCATGCCAATGCAGGGGACACTGGTTCGAGCCCTGGTCCGGGAAGATCCCACATGCCGCGGAGCAACTAAGCCTGTGTGTCACAACTACTGAGCCTGCGCTCTAGAGCCCACAAGCCACAACTACTGAGCTCACGTGCCACAACGACTGACACCTAGAGCCCGTGCTCCACAACAAAGAGAAACCACCACAATGAGAAGCCCATGCACTGCAATAAAAAGTAGCCCCCATTCGCCGCGACTAGAGAAAGCCCATGCACAGCAATGAAGACCCAACACAGCCAAAAATAAATAAATAAACAAAATTTTTTTTAAAAAAGTATGCAAGAATAAAGGTCCAAGACCCCTGTAAGAAAAATAGGCAAGGTGATGTCAGTAAAAAGGTCGGAGTAAGAAACTGCAGAAGTCCACCCCTCCATAAAAGCAACTAAAACTCTGGCAAAAACTCAGAATCAAACTTTTTTAGAACACTGGAGACAAACCAAAAGCTTGTTGAAACTTTGGGAGCACTGAATCAGCAAAAAGGGCTGAATCTCAGTAAGAACAGTGAGCTTTGTGGCATTTTAGCCCCATCACCTGTTGCTCAGCTTAACAGTAGCTTTGAAAGAAACAGCCCACATTCCAAGTACTGGTACTGATACCAGAGGGAGCAGAACAGACCTCATCTGGAAAGCGTTGTCCTTAGTTGATCTGTCCAGCGACTCCATGGAAGACTAGCTCAAAAGGTATGTTTTATCTCACCTACCTGGAACTCAGCCAGCACTATGACCACTCCTCAAGGGCCATTTGTCAAAAATATTTACAGGCAAATGTTTTAATTGATGTTGTAGGCAGCAATGGGTAACAGTTGGAAAAAACAATAGATTAACTAAAAATCTTGGAGGAAAGGCTGGGAAATGATACACACTGGCAAATAAGGGCTTTGAAAGGCTCCAACATATTCCTGACAATCTAGAAGGCCTTACACATAAACAGGACTGTGCACATGTTCAGGAAATACCTTAGAAGGTCTTACCTTCTCAGTTCTGACTGACCTTGCCTCTCTGCACAAACAGGAAATGAAGGCTAGGGCAGAGTTGTAAACGGCCTGGCTTATTACTGAAAGTGTGCCCCAGCATAAGAGAGCCCATGTGCAAAAACAGGGAGCTATTTTGTTTCTAAACATTCAAGGAAATCTGTATCCAACCATTAACTGACCACTAGGCTAATAGAACAGAAACTTCAGTGGTCACAAATGACAAAAAGACACACTTTTTAAAACGGGTTCAGAAGAGTCACTAAAAAACCAACAACTCAAACAAGTAGAAACAACAAACCCTAAGGAAGATGGGGGATCTTATTTCTAGAGTCACCACATTATAATATTCAAAATGCTCAGTTTTCATTTTAAAATTATGAGGCATGGAAAGAAACAATAAAATATGGTCCATACACAGGGGTAAAGAAACAATCAATAGAAACTGTCCCTGAGGTAACCCAGACATTGGAGTTACTAGAAAAAGATTTTGAATCAGCTATTTTATTTTTATTTTTTTTTGCTGTACGTGGGCCTCTCACTTTTGTGGCCTCTCCCTTTGCGGAGCACAGGCTCCAGACGCGCAGGCTCAGCGGCCATGGCTCATGGGCCCAGCCGCTCCGCGGCACGTGGGATCTTCCTGGACCGGGGCACGAACCCGTGTCCCCTGCATCGGCAGGCGGACTCTCAACCACTGCGCCACCAGGGAAGCCTGAATCAGCTATTTTAAATATGTTCAAAGATCTAAAGGAAATCATGCCTAAAGAACTAAAAGAAATCATGAGAATAATGTCCTACCAAACAGAGAATATCAATAAAGAGAGAAATTATTAAAAGGAACCAGATAGAAAATCTGGAGTTGAAAAGTATAATAAGTGAAATTAAAGTTTTCCTACAGGAGCTCAACAGCAAATTATTGCAGACGAAAGAATCAGCCACCCTAAAGATAGGTCAATTGAGATTATCCAATCAGAGAAACAGAAAGAAAAAGAAAAAATGAAGGAAAATGAAAGAATCTAAGAAACCTGTTGCACTCCAATCACACCAACATACACGTAATGGGAGTCTCAAAAGGAAGAAAGAAATGGAAAGGAAAAGAAAGACTATTCGAAGAAATAATGGCAAAAAATAATTGGCAAAGCCCTCCAAAATCTCTTAGTATCAAACGAAATATTTTCATTAAATGCACCTTTGTTACTTAAAAAGATTGACTGTAACTATTTCTTCACAATCAAGAAAGGTATGGTTAGGAAGAAGTCAACAAAGAATTATTACTTTGCAAAACCACATTGGAACCTGGGCCTTTTCTTCTAGAGGTATGTATAGAATCACTGCCAATAGCTCATTAAGCTGCTTCTTTTGGGAATCATCTTCTGTTCTTGCTGACAGAAAAACTCTTGTCATGCCCCAAACTGGTGTGGAAAAATATCACCAGGAGAATTCAGCTCTCAGAGTGAGTGGTCTTAGCTGATCACCAAAGCAGAATATCCACAGAAAGACAGAGACCAAACCATGGGCTGTTTCTACATGACAACGAAATGAATGGCTGAATACATCAGTCTAAGGACTTCTCTCAATCTCATGAAACCTAGGGGAATTTGCACTGTATTGATTTCTTTTTCTTCTCTGAACTGATAGAGCTGATGATGGATTTGGTATCATGTGGCTATAGCCAGAGTGTGCATTTATTAAGCATCTCAAACAGTTGGTCATATAATTCAGGTTCAAATGCTTTCTTTCAGTTCTTAAAAATTCAGCTCAAGGAGACCTGGCATCGATTCACATTCAAAGAGCTGCCAGAGTTAGCACAATGGTGGAAGGTGAAATTCAGCAGATACCACAGTGTGAAGAACAGCTTTGCTGGTTCCAGTCTCTCCTTTCTGTGTCTGCAGAAGTCCTTCCAGATGTAAGGAAACTGGCTCCATATGTCTTGTCTTTTCTATTTTAAACAGGTTTCCTGAGAGTTCTTCTGCAATCACAAATCTTTAGGACCCTTTCTAATTCATCACTGTAGAGATCAGTTCTCCAAAAACAGGGTTGAGTTTTGCCAGAAGCACTGAAGACATACGTAAATTAAAGATCACGCTAACCCTAAAACTGAACTTTTTTTTCCATTTAGGATGAACACTTCTTTGTTTTATTGTTACTGTGCTCCTCTTAGCTTCTCTTAAAAACCATTTTTTAAATCTTATGATGCCTGGAAAATCCTAGAATTAGGTGGGTGTGCAAGTATGTAACCAGGTTAGGTTTCAATCACACCTGAATCCTTAGTGTACTCCCTGCACATGGGGCTTCCCTGCATCACTGGGTTACTACATGAAACGCTAATTGTCTATTTACCTGTCTAGCTGTGTGAACATGAGCAACTAAACCTCTCCACGTCTTTATTTTCTCACCTGTAAAGTAGGAAGGAATAAAAATATTTACCTCATGATATTGAGGAATGGCACACGCTAAGCATTCAGTAAGTATTTTCTGCTATTATTACTACTATTATTATTAGACTGTGAGCACCTTGAACAGGAGCATTTGGTCTAATTGTCCATGCCATGGTGCCTGGCACATACTAGGTGCTCAATAAGTATTGGGTGGGTGATTGAATGAGTGAATGAATGGACAACTATTTAAATGAGCAAGCAGCTGTGAGAACAAGAAGGTAATGCACAGTCCCACTGAATTTGGGTTTGGGACTTGCTAGGTCTTTCTGACAAGATATCCATTGGTGTTTCTATGTCCAATGGAAAAGGAGTGTGTGACTAGAACTGGGGGTGATGCTGGGACTCCATGCTTTATTTGTTGATGTAGTTATTAAAAGAATGTGCTCATTTGTATATTTGATACTGAAAGAGTGATGATGGCTGCCCAGCCAGAGAGACCTAGCACCTGGAGACACAGGAGGTATCCCAAGAACCTGAAGAGGATTCTGGAAGCGATAGCTATTGAGAGCTGCAGGTTCTGTAACTGAAGCTACTACTGATCATGTTGCATGAGGGAGTTTCCTCAGAAAGATGTCGAAAACCAGTGGGGACCAGGGAAGAAACTGTGCTGGGACATGCTTTCATCGGGAGGGCCTTGCCAAGAGACACTGTGGGTTCCACATTGGGAACCATACAACCAGAGACAGGAGACCACTGTGCTTTCGGTTCCAGGCCTCTCTGCCTTGCAACCCTTGACTTTCTGGTAGTGACTTTTCTGGTAGAGTGTTTCAGTGTCTTCCTCCTAGGAGAGAGAATGGTGTGGATCTGGGCCATCCTACTCACAGAGAGCTCAGATGCTTGGTGAAGGATATGGGTCCCTGCCCCCATTTTGTACTCCATTGTAGGTGAGGGAAATTTCCAAATTACCAATCACTACTTAATCCCTCACTTGCTTGCTTTTTTTTTCTCCTTAGGGATTCACATGATGGTAATACTTTAAAGCACAAATCATGAAAGTTCATCATAAGATATTTATTCATTTTTTGCTAGAAGCTTACTCAGTAAGCCTGTGCAAGTTATTGAACTTGGCCTTCTTCTAATGTGGTTTTCCCATCTATGAACTCAGACTCCCTTTCCATTAAATATGGAGAGTGTTAATCTCTACCTGCTGACTCTCCCCTTTGGGCTGGTGTTTTCTATTCATGGAAGCTCAGCAAGGAACAAAATATAGAATTCAATGTAGAGCTTCTGTCCATTGGGTTTTCATTCAAAATTCAACAGGTAGACAGAACTCCCTGCATAAGAAAAGGATGAGGTGACTCGGGGAAGGCAAGTAATGATGCTTAAATGTGGGCTGCCAGAGCTCTGAGGGCTAAAGAATGATCTTTTCGAAGAAAGTGAGTCTGGAGATGTGAACAGTGTTTGTCAAGGGTCACGCTGAGTGAGTTTTGCAACCCCCAAAGTCAGCAGAGTCTTAGCTATGCAAACACAGTAAACTCCCATTTGCCTGGAATCAGACTTGTATTTTTGTGCTCATTTTTATGAGATGGGGACAGATGGGTATTATACAAACCATATATGGGTAATTTATCCAAAAAACAACTAACCCAACAGCATAATGTCTACTACCTTATGTGTGAAGATGATGGTAATAACGTCAGAAACTGCAAACAAAGGTTACTAAGCAAGCTCCCTGCCCTCACAGAAGTGACCATATTGTTGGCGAAACAGATCAGCTAAAAACAAAAGACAAAATTGAGCGGTAGTATCAGATAGATTTTAGGGACTAGCCTCAACTAAAAAGATTGAAGGATTTAAGGAAAGGAAGATGTGATTTGTACTTGGAAGGTTTTGTAGCAAGTTGGAGTTTTGGCTGGACCTGGAAGATTGGGTTGGATTTGGGTCAGTGGAGAGGAAAAGGATAAGCAGTGGCCTGCAGGGGAAAGCTCCCACTGTCTCGTGAGAAGTGGTTGTTACATTTTTCAGGAATGATGTTTGCCAGTTGCTAAAAGCAGCTATTATTAAAAATTAAATTACAAAAACTTATAGTTAAATCTATTATATTTTATTTATAAATTAATTTTTATGTATAATATATAATTTAGTATTATACAGTATTATCTAAATAAATACTCAGAACTCATTAGTTCCTAATTATTTTACTGCATTTTACTGTTATCTATGCTCTTGTGGTTATTTACACTATTGTATGTGTAAGGTAGCAATGCTGTATAATAATGTGCTCCTGAGCACCCCTTCCTAACTCCTTGCTGGGAGCACTTACAAAGCAGAAGTCTGCAAATGCTACAAATCAGGGCTTGATCTATTGTTTTGTTGGTTGTTTAGACTTAAAAAAATAATAGAAAAATATTAATAATGCAGATTAAACTTTTTTTAAATAAATTTATTTATTTTTATTTTTGGCTGCCTTGGGTCTTCGTTGCTGTGTGCGGGCTTTCTCTAGTTGCGGCGAGCAGGGGCTACTCTTCATTGCAGTGCACGGGCTTCTCATTGCAGTGGCTTCTCTCGTTGCGGAGCACAGGCTCTAGGCACGCAGGCTTCAGTAGCTGTGGCATGCGGACCCAGTAGCTGTGGCTTGCAGGCTCTAGAGTGCAGGCTCAGTAGTTGTGGCGCAAGGACTTAGTTGCTCTGCAGCATGTGGGATCTTCCCGGACCAGGGCTCGAACCCGCGTCCCCTGCATTGGCAGGCAGATTCTTAACCACAGCGCCACAAGGGAAGTCCCTAAACTTTAAAATATATCATGTTGGTAGTTGTTATATTGTGAATGACACTATAAAAATTGAAGAAATCGGGGCTTCCCTGGTGGCACAGTGGTTAGGAATCTGCCTGCTAAGCCCTGGTCCAGGAAGATCCCACATGCTGTGGAGCAACTAAGCCCGTGCGCCACAACTACTGAGCCTGCGCTCTAGAGCCCGCGGGGCACAACTACCGAAGCCCGCGCACCTAGAGCCCGTGCTCCACAACAAGAGAAGCCACCACAATGAGAAGCCCGCGCACCACAAGGAAGAGTAGCCTCTGCTCGCCGCAACTAGAGAAAGCCCGCGCACAGCAACGAAGACCCAATGCAACCAAAAATAAATAAATTAAATGAATAAAATTTTTTTAAAAAATTGAAGAAACCTTCCAGCACTGGAAAATTATTATCTGATTGAGAAAAGAAGTCCCTCACATCATTGATGAACAGTGAAGTTCCAACATGCTCATTCATGTAAATAAAAATATCACCCACCATTCATGAAAGAACTACAATGAGAAAGCTGGTTATTAAACATTTACCAGTGCACCACTGGAGGAAGACCACGTCACAAAGAAATAACAGCATGTGCAAAATGGCAGAAGCTGAAATGCTCATAGTGAAGGGGATAGTGTGGTGGGAATAATGTGGGCTGTAGTCATGGGTTCAAACCCCAGTTCTGCTATTTACTAGCTGTGCAGACTTTAGAGAGGCACATAATGTTACTGACCCCAAGTTTCCTCATATGAAACATAGACAACGAAGTCAATCATACAGTGTTCTTAGAAGAACTAGAAAGAATATAGTGTTCAGTGCCTCAGACAGTGCCTGATGATACCACACACCCAATACTGATACTAATTATTATAGTCAAATATTCTAAAATCTATATAAAATCGTTTGACTGAGCAGTGGGTTTATTTAAGGGGTGGGTGGAAGCACTGGGTTTTGAATTTCAGGTAAGAAGAAATGTGGAATTTATTATGTAAGAATTGGTGGGTCCCTAAGGGTTTCTGAACAGGACACTAATGTGAGTGAAATGTATCCTAGGGAGATGGTGACAGCATGAGTCTGTGGTCCAACCCCTTCTTCTACATGTGGACATCTAGTATAGTGCTGAACAATAAACTTAATGTCCTAGAGACACTGGCAGATCCTTAATTACCTTCCAAATGAAAGAAAGATTAAGTCATGTTTAATATAATTTTGGTATAAAGTATACCTCAGAACATTCTAAACGTTCTAAATCTTTAGAAATGTGTAATGTATCCCTGGTAGCTATAATAATGTGCAATCAAGCAAGAACTCCAGACTCATCTCAATATTTTTCCTACCCATCACTCTCACTGAATTGATCAGCAAGACCTGTGTTCTACCTCCATAATATCTCTTGCCCTACCCGCCATTGACCATCCACAGTGCCTTGCCTTAGTTACTGGTTAACAACCTTGACTTCACATTGGAATCATTTGGGGATTTTAATAAAAATGTGCCAGTGTCTGTGTCCTATCTCCAGAGATTGTAGCTGAATTGGTCTGAGGTGGGGCTTGAGCACGGGTATTTTTCAAACTCCAGGATGTTCTACTATTCATCCAAGCCTTAGATCATGCTCACATTTGCTGCTCACCTGAATCACTGCATGAGTCATCTGCCTGGGCCAGTTTTTTTTTTGGTTTTTGGTTTTTTTTTTTCGTTATGCGGGCCTCTCACTGCTGCGGCCTCTCCCGCTGCAGAGCGCAGGCTCCGGACTTTGGGTCAGTTTTGATTTCTTCAAATCCCTTCTTCATCCTGCTTCCAGATCGATCTTTTAGAAACACTAATCTTACCACACCACTCTTGCCTTACAACTCTTCAGCACCTCCTCAGTACCCATCTAATAAAACCCAAGCTCATTGACACCAACCTTCTTTAACACACATGCACACACAACACTAATAAAAGGGTTATGACAAATCCAAGAGATAAAAATTGAACCAAAGAGTGACCTAGCCTTGGAAAGATGCTGCAAATTCAGACGTTTAAAGACAGTGTTAATTCATCTGTCGATGGACCCTGAGGTTGCTTCCATGCCCTGACTATTGTAAATAGTGCTGCAATGAACATTGGGATGCATGTGATTTTTGAATTATGGTTTTCTCAGGGTATATGCCCAGTAGTGGGATTGCTGGGTCCTATGGTAGTTCTATTTTTAGTTTTTTAAGGAACCTCCATACTGTTCTCCACAGTATCAATTTACACTCCCACCAACAGTGCAAGAGGGTTCCCTTTTCTCCACACCCTCTCCAGCATTTATTGTTTGTAGACTTTTTTTGTGGTACATATATATAATGGAATATTACTCAGCCATAAAAAGAAATGAAATTGGGTCATTTGTAGAGATGTGGTTGGACCTAGAGTCTGTCATACAGAGTGAAGTAAGTCAGAAAGAGAAAAACAAATATTGTATATTAACACATATATGTGGAATCTAGAAAAATGGTACAGATGAACCTAGTTGCAGGGCAGGAATAGAAATGCAGACATAGAGAATGGACATGTGGACACAGAGGGGAAGAGGAGGGTGGAACGAATTGGGAGATTAGGATATATACACTACCATGTGTAAAACAGATAGCTAGTGGGAACCTGCTGCATAGCACAGGGAGTTCAGCTCAATGCTCTGTGGTGACCTAGAGGGGTGGGATGGGGCAGGGAGGGAGGTCGAAGAGGAGGGGTTATATGTATACATATAGCTGATTCACGTCATTGTACAGCAGAAACTAACACAGCATTGTAAAGCAATTATACTCCAATAAAAAAATAAAATAGGTAAACAAGGTCCTACTGTGTAGCACAGGGAACTATATTCAATATCCTGTAATAAACCACAACGGAAAAGAATATGAAAAAGAATATATATATATGTATGTATAACTGAATCACTTTTTTGTATACCAGAAACTAACACAACTTTGTAAATCAACTATACTTCAATAAAAAAATTTTTTTTAAGTTAAAAAAAAAAAAAAGACAGTGTTGAAATATACACCCCCAAGTAACTGCTGTGCAATGCAGAATGCGATTGAGAGCTTTGGGAGAGAAACAAGTCCAAGAGGAAGAAGCAGCTCTCAACCCCTGTGGCCCAGTGCAAAGTGCGAGGAGATAGGGAGAAATGATAGCCTAGCAGCATCCCGTAGAGATTGCTCAGTTCAGCTTCCGACTCCCAACACACTCTCTGATTTCCCTCCTGGTATGGGTTGAATTGTGCCCCCCAAAATGCGTATGTTGAAGCCTTAACCCCTAGGACCTCAGAATATAACCTTATTTTTGAGATAGGGTCTTTACCTATGGAATCATCAGGTTAAAATAAGGTCATTACGTTGAGTGCCAATCTAATATGACAACTGACTTTATGAAAAGGAGAAATTTGGAGATATGCACACAAACACACAGGAGAATGCCATGTAAAAATGGAGACAGAGATTGGGGTGATGATTCTACAAGTCAAGGAATGCCAAGAGATTGCAGGCAACTACTCTGTACTAGGAAAGAGTCACGTATCAGATGTTTTCTCATCCTTTGGAAGGTACCAATCCTGCCCATACCTCAATCTTGGACTTCTAGCCTCCAGAGCTCTGAAACGATAAAATTCTGCTGTTCAAGCCACCCAGTTTGTGACTTTTATTGTGGCAGCCCTAGCAAACAAATACACCTCCCAAGTCAGCTTCTTGATCTGACCCTTTCCTACCTCTTTAGCCACAACCCTCCACCCCCACCCCAGGTTTTACAATCCAGCCATATCCATCTACTTCAAATTCCCCAAATGTGCTATGTTCCTTCATGCCTCTGGGCTTGTGCCCAGGCCACTCTGTCTACCTGGAATACCTACTCCCCTGCCCACTTCCACCTGGAGGTACCAGTGAGCCTTAGAAGATTCAGCTCAACCCTCCCTTCTTCTGTTTCCCTACGTCCTTCTCCCTCCCCGCCAAACTTCCACAGAATCAACCATTTCTCCTTAGATATACCTCAACTGTTGTTTGTCTCAGTCCTGTCTCTTACTCAGCCACTGCCCCAGCAACTGGTCCCAGGCCCACTGCAACCAGCTTTGCACATGTGTGACATGACAGCCCCTCTCCTCAGCCCACGCTGCTTGCCTCTCACTTCCTGGCCCAAGCCTTCTCTGATGCCAAGATTGGAACATCCACAGAAACCCAACGGACACACGCATGGGCCAAACCCAAAGACATGCAGGGAATGTAACCCCTCTGGGGCCACGCATGGATAAAGTTTTCCCTTTTGTCCCCTGTGCAGAGAGTTCTGACTCACATTTCCTAAAGCTCCTCAGAAGTTTCAGCGGATTGACCACTGGTCGTTTGGGCAGTGGCCGACTCCAAAAGCATCCCATGTATTGTTCTTTCCTCCTTCCCTGTTTTACTCCCCTAGTCCCTCCCTGACTTCTGATCCCTGGAATCATTTCCAAATAAATACATGCATGTGTTTGTCTCAAGCTCCATTTTCAGGGAAAGTCAAGTAAGACACTGTGTTTATTTTGTATTGGATTGGAATAACTATGTGAAATATTGGGAGATTAGGATATATACACTACCATGTGTAAAACAGATAGCTAGTGGGAACCTGCTGCATAGCACAGGGAGTTCAGCTCAATGCTCTGTGGTGACCTAGAGGGGTGGGATGGGGCAGGGAGGGAGGTCGAAGAGGAGGGGTTATATGTATACATATAGCTGATTCACGTCATTGTACAGCAGAAACTAACACAGCATTGTAAAGCAATTATACTCCAATAAAAAAATAAAATAGGTAAACAAGGTCCTACTGTGTAGCACAGGGAACTATATTCAATATCCTGTAATAAACCACAACGGAAAAGAATATGAAAAAGAATATATATATATGTATGTATAACTGAATCACTTTTTTGTATACCAGAAACTAACACAACTTTGTAAATCAACTATACTTCAATAAAAAAATTTTTTTTAAGTTAAAAAAAAAAAAAAAGACAGTGTTGAAATATACACCCCCAAGTAACTGCTGTGCAATGCAGAATGCGATTGAGAGCTTTGGGAGAGAAACAAGTCCAAGAGGAAGAAGCAGCTCTCAACCCCTGTGGCCCAGTGCAAAGTGCGAGGAGATAGGGAGAAATGATAGCCTAGCAGCATCCCGTAGAGATTGCTCAGTTCAGCTTCCGACTCCCAACACACTCTCTGATTTCCCTCCTGGTATGGGTTGAATTGTGCCCCCCAAAATGCGTATGTTGAAGCCTTAACCCCTAGGACCTCAGAATATAACCTTATTTTTGAGATAGGGTCTTTACCTATGGAATCATCAGGTTAAAATAAGGTCATTACGTTGAGTGCCAATCTAATATGACAACTGACTTTATGAAAAGGAGAAATTTGGAGATATGCACACAAACACACAGGAGAATGCCATGTAAAAATGGAGACAGAGATTGGGGTGATGATTCTACAAGTCAAGGAATGCCAAGAGATTGCAGGCAACTACTCTGTACTAGGAAAGAGTCACGTATCAGATGTTTTCTCATCCTTTGGAAGGTACCAATCCTGCCCATACCTCAATCTTGGACTTCTAGCCTCCAGAGCTCTGAAACGATAAAATTCTGCTGTTCAAGCCACCCAGTTTGTGACTTTTATTGTGGCAGCCCTAGCAAACAAATACACCTCCCAAGTCAGCTTCTTGATCTGACCCTTTCCTACCTCTTTAGCCACAACCCTCCACCCCCACCCCAGGTTTTACAATCCAGCCATATCCATCTACTTCAAATTCCCCAAATGTGCTATGTTCCTTCATGCCTCTGGGCTTGTGCCCAGGCCACTCTGTCTACCTGGAATACCTACTCCCCTGCCCACTTCCACCTGGAGGTACCAGTGAGCCTTAGAAGATTCAGCTCAACCCTCCCTTCTTCTGTTTCCCTACGTCCTTCTCCCTCCCCGCCAAACTTCCACAGAATCAACCATTTCTCCTTAGATATACCTCAACTGTTGTTTGTCTCAGTCCTGTCTCTTACTCAGCCACTGCCCCAGCAACTGGTCCCAGGCCCACTGCAACCAGCTTTGCACATGTGTGACATGACAGCCCCTCTCCTCAGCCCACGCTGCTTGCCTCTCACTTCCTGGCCCAAGCCTTCTCTGATGCCAAGATTGGAACATCCACAGAAACCCAACGGACACACGCATGGGCCAAACCCAAAGACATGCAGGGAATGTAACCCCTCTGGGGCCACGCATGGATAAAGTTTTCCCTTTTGTCCCCTGTGCAGAGAGTTCTGACTCACATTTCCTAAAGCTCCTCAGAAGTTTCAGCGGATTGACCACTGGTCGTTTGGGCAGTGGCCGACTCCAAAAGCATCCCATGTATTGTTCTTTCCTCCTTCCCTGTTTTACTCCCCTAGTCCCTCCCTGACTTCTGATCCCTGGAATCATTTCCAAATAAATACATGCATGTGTTTGTCTCAAGCTCCATTTTCAGGGAAAGTCAAGTAAGACACTGTGTTTATTTTGTATTGGATTGGAATAACTATGTGAAATTGCCAACATTTGACCATTCTTGACCTACAAAAATGCCAATTTCATATGATCTGACTAACGATTATTTGTTTGCATTTAGCTCTTTCCAACAGAACGTAAGCTTCTTTTTTTCCCCCTTTTATTTATTTATTTTTTAAATTGAAGTATAGTTGATAGACTGTAAGTTTCTTGAGGTCAGGAGCAGTATCATTCATTTCTCATCCCCGGCATCAACTATTAAGGCTGGTACTTAGCAGTCCCTCAATACATGGTGAATGAGTATAGGGTGATCTTCTCAGGGTAGGTAAGGAAAAGGGTAAGGGAAGAATTCTTCTGTAAATATTAGGACAATAAACTGAGATCCCTACCTCACACTCTACACAAAAATAAAGTCAATATGAATTAAAGATTTAAATATAACAAAGAAATAATTTTTTTAAGTACTAAGAAAATAGTTTATAGCCTACTGTGGAGGGAGTTATACTAACCATATTTCCAATGCAGAGTGGAAAGGGCTCCACTAGCAGAAGTGTGGGTGTTAGAGAAGCATCCAAGGCAGGCCTGGGGGCTCCTGGGGACATGAACTCTAAGCTAAGTTCTGAGAGACAAGTAGAAATTAGGCAGGAGAAGGGTTAGTGAGAGCGTGTTCTGGGCAGAGGGAAGAGCCTGTGCAAAGGCACGGAAGTGAGAGAGTTAACTGGAGGAAATGAAAGCAACTGTCTTGAAGCTCTCCATGTAGCTACTAACTAATCCATGGGGATTAAAACACCCTGGCTTTGGGGAAGGCATGTCAAGTCTCACACAGACGGCGGCTGTGTTTCTTGGGGCAGGAGCTCAGAGTTAGATTTGGAGTCCATGCTGTCTTCTTGGGGGTGAACTGGGATCTCTGTGTAGCACCAAATTGTTGCTGAATCCCTGGGGTAATTGCAGCTTTAGTCTGCACGCTGGCACCAGCTTTGACAAGTATATATGAAAACCTACCTGGCCCACTTGTTCACATAAATGTATACTTGTTGGATCCTGCAACAAATATACATTTATAAACACTGTCCATTCTCTTTTAAAGCTTGTGAGAAAGCGGCCTAGTAAGTCACCCCGCTATGGCCCTGGAGCTGTTTGAATCGCCATCACCCAGCGTGGCTGAGAACCAGGATCCAACACAGGGCCAGAGAACAGGGCATAACGTAGGCTGGCTCTTTATTTTTCAGTCTAGACTTAATTGGAGACTATGGGTGCTACATTTCATGGTCGGTAACAATCAAAATCTTTTCCCCTACACAAAGTCCAATGCTTAGATCACGCTTTCCCTAGGGAATTGCTCTACATAATAAGAAAATGGTTCTTTGCAATTCAAATTGATAACTTAAGATAACTTTAAAAACTGTCCTGTTCCAAGAATTGGGCAAAGTGAACCAACATACTTCATTTTACAGTAACCATGCAATACTTCACAAAGTGTCTTTAAAAGCCACTTAAAGTAGTAAGGTATGTGTTTTGCCGTGAAATCCTTTAACACAAGAGAGTGAAATAACAAAACACCATGATATTCCAGTATATTCCATGCCCCTTCAAGAGCAGTGTCCTAATAAGGACGGGTCCTAATAAGAGCTTTTATGGTAGCCTCATCGTTTGTCATTTATAATAATGAAGAAAAGTCACGTGGCTTCAAAAACTTGGTCTGTCAGTAGAGGGTAGGCATAAAAAATTCCAATATTTTTTAAATCATCTATTTTAAAACACCTGTCTTCAGCCACTTATCTACTTTTTTCCAACATCTGATAGGATAAATTGGAAGAAACTGATAAAATAATATCATGGGTAACATACCCAAAGAATTTCTATCGTCATATATTTCCCAAGTTACAACTGTGTGTTATTTATGACTAATGTCAAAAATGCCTTAGGGCTTCTGCTCCTCAATTCCATCACAGTTTATTTCCCCAAAACTGTGCCCATGTTTTACAGCAAGGTCCACAGCAATAAAGCAGGAAAGCAGAAAAATCAGCATTTGATATCCACAGTTTAGCATTTTCTGCTACCTGGGACAATCCAGAAGAGATCACAGAATGGGTCTCAGTGACCTTGCAGCAGCTGCAAATCACTGTGATCTGAATTATAATAGGCTCCTCTTCAATAATACATTACAGACTCAGTATACTTAGGCATCCTCGGGATTTCTCAGTAGGAACCAAAATTATTACAGCACACACCACATTTTTCTTATCACACAGCTTCCATCAATACATTTATGATCTCTTTAAAGCACACAATAGAGGGCACACCTATGCATCGTGACTACGTTTATCCACAAGTGCTCAGATAGACACGTAAGTCAATAAATTCTAAATAAAAGAACTAACTAAAATTCTTATCCAAGGGGCGAAAGCATGGCCGCTCACGTTCAAGATTTGTCCTAATAGAAACTGTCTTAGAAACCAGACAAAAGCAAGCCAGTGGAGGTCAGCTGGGAAGGTCAAGGAGATGAAGGGGCTGCCATACCAGGCAGCGTCAAAAGCAGATGGAGCAAGACCCTTGGCATTAGCTGAGAATGAGTCCCCAGGCTGTCGGGTGTCCCCATATTCAGGCAAGTCTGTATAGGATAGGATTCCACAATAAAAAGCAATAACATACAAATAGCAATGCAATGTCCCTTCAGACCCAAGTAAAGAACAACAAAGCCACACTGAAATGTCAATGCCCATTGCTGGGAGTCCTGGTGGGGACCCAGCCAGACCCCAGTGCTCCCGTCCTACCCAGCAAACACATGCCTCCTCCTCAGTTTCCTCATGAGCTGAGTGATTCACACACAACAGGAACAATTCAAGTTTGTCCCTCTGTACGACGACAAATTACTGGATGCCATGATTATAAAAATAGCTAAGATGTATGGAGAGCCAACTGGATAACAGACACTGTGCTAAATGCTGTCTATCTATGACCTCATTAAATATTCACCTCAACTGAATGAGGCAAATATTATGACGATCCCTCATTTAATACATGACAATCTTCAGTTTAGTGAATTAGACATCTCAGTAAGGGTCTGTCCAGTTCACAATCATTTTTCCCATCTCTTTGATCTCCCCCATCTTCATCCCACAATCCAGAGAGGTGGTTCCCCAGGATACATGTCTGTACCACCTGATTCTGTAGGTTGAGCCATTCAAAATCCCAAATTTGAATGGAGAGAAAGAGAGACTAGAAGTTGGTTGATGAGTCTTAGCAGCAGAGACTGAAAAGAGGAGCCGTGAATTCAGGCTGCTGATGTCCAGGCAGCCCTTGGGACCCATGAGAGACCCTCCAGCAAGCGCCCTTTTTCCTAAGCTAGATTGAGTTCTTTCTGTTCCTTGCTGTGGCTGCCATGCCTCTGATGGCAGGAGAAAAGAGGGACCACCCCCTGCCCCACTGGAGGAACTGAGAGGGGGCTCCACACCCCAGGAAGACCTTATTCTCCCCAGTCTTGGCACTTCCATTAGCAGGAGTCAAGAGGGAGCCCCAGAACTCTCATGGCCTGGCAAGACCCCCTGCCCGCCCTCCCTCCACTACTCACATCTTGGCCACCAATGTCTGCCTTGTGGCCACCAGCTCTTTTATTCCTACTACATCAGCCACCACAAGAAGCCCAGGGCTCCAAAGCATCTGGACGTCTCCTTTTCTGAGCCTTGTCCTCTGCCATCATCCAACCCCAGCTCCGGAACCTGCAGGATCTACTGTACCTGCAGGATCACACAACCAATCCTCAGCAAAATCTCTGCTACCCTCAGCCTCCCCTGGGACCATGCCCTTCGCCTCTTGCTGTAACTAAATCTGAGGATACTGCTTCTCCGGCAGCCCTTTCAAATGGTGGCCGTTTTCCCCTTAAACAACAGGACTGGAGATGGGATAAATGTCCTCTCCTCCTCAGTGACTTTTCTAGACCTTTCTTCTTCCCAAACCCCCACCCCAGAGCTCTGTATCTTATGTCATCATGCTGTCCCCCCACTACCCCTCCTCATCACAATCATCCCCGCTGAGGCCCCAGCCCTTACATCACTACCCTCATTCCTCTAAGATTTTTGCTCTTGGCTCACTGCTACTCCCTCTAACAGTACCCTTATCAAAATTCTTGGTGATTTTAATATCCACCTGGATGATCTTGCCAATATTCTGTTGTTTCAGGTCCTAAAGATCTTGCCTTCCACCCTACCTCAGCCACCCATTCCCAGGGTCACACCCTGGACTTTGTCATTTATCAATAATGGCCATTTCAAGGATTTCACTCCTATATCCAACTGCCTATTTAATATCTCCATTGTCTCGTGGCCATCTCAAACTTAGTACATCCAAAACCAAACTCCTGATCGTCCCCCTAAACCTGCTCCAACTGCTGTTTTCCCATCTCAGTTAAGATCCTTAACTGAGCCCCATCCTTCCAAGCCGGTGGACCAACAACTTTAATTTTTTCTCACAGCCCATATCCAGTCTGTCAAGACCCCATTGAACCTACCTTCAAAATAATTCCAGAATCCGACCACGTCTCACCAACTCACTACAACCACCCTGATCTGAACCACCATCATCTCTTACTTGGATTATTGCAGTAGCCTCCTAAATGCTGCCACTACTTCTACCCTTGGCCACTCTCCCAGCTCCAGGCTCTTCTCAACCCAGTACCCAAAGTGGACCATCTAAAACATAAATCAAGTCATGTCCTTCAGTGTTTGCAAGCTCTGCTTTGGCTTTCCACCACATCAAAAGGAAAAGCCAAACTCTTTATGATAACTTATAAGACCTTAGATGTGCTAATCCCAGCAACTCTTGGACCTCCTCTCCTGCTGCATCACTTTGTTTATTCTGCTCCAGTCCCTCTGGTCTTCTTGCCATTCCTTCAACATGCTAGATGTACCTCTGCCTCAGGGCCTTGCTCTTTCTCTTACCTCAGCCTGGAACGTTCTTTCTTGCAGACTTTTACTACCTTACTCTTGTCTCTCCTTCTGGTCTTTACTCAGATATTTCCTTCCCATTGAGGGCTTCCCTGACTACCCAACCTAAAACTGCAGACTCTCTATGCCCTGAAACTTCCTGTCCCCCTTTCTTGCTTTATTTTTCTTCATGACACTTAATTGTCATCTTCACGCTGTAAACATTTACTTCTTTTTTTAGTGTCTGCCTCCACCTGGTGGAATGCCAACTCCACCAGGGCAGGGATTTTTGTGTTTTGTTCACAGCTACATCCTCAACAAATAGAGCAGTGCCTGGCACATAGTAGGCACTCAATAAATATTTTTGGATGCATGAATGAATAAATTAGAAAGCATAGATTTAAGTAGATTAAGAAATTTCTCAAAGGCCACAGAGCTAGTAAGTGGCACGAACAGGACTCCAGCACACATTTATCTGAGGCCATACTGTGCTTTCCACTCACAGACTTCCCTGCCTCACGTGACCATGTGTGCTTGGGCTAGCTCACAAATAGACACAGTCAGAAATGGTAAATTCTCAAGTGATGAGTCTGTTATACCCTTATTTGAAAGATGAAGGATAAAAAGGAGTCTGCATGGAAGTGTTTAAATCAGGGCAAATTCTGCAAAAGGCCAGTTGGTCAATATTTTATGCTTTGCAGGCTGTTTGGTCTCGGTATCAACTACTTAACTCTGCTATTATATTATAGCACAAAAGCAGCCATAGACAATATGGAAACAAAGAGGCATGGCTGTGCTCCAATAAAACTGTATGTACAAAAAACAGATGATGGCCTAGATTCGACCCACAGGCCATAAGTTTCTAATCCCTGGTTTAAATCTGTAACATTGCAATTAGGAGGTCTGTGTTCTTATGTTTCAAATTTTAGGCAATTATAGGAGGCAGTAAGATAAAATGAAATGAGCATCGACTTTGACTGGACACAGTTCTGGGTTCAAATTCCAGCCCTACCATGTACTAGCTGTGACATCACTTAGGAAAATTACCCAGCCCTTTGAAATTCAGTTTGCTCATTCGTCAAAAGGGATAAATAATCCTTGTTTGGCAGGGCTGTTCTGAGGCATAAATGAGATGGTGTGGGTACAGCAGCTGCTGAATTGTACATAACAGTTTCTCTGTTCTGATGATGGTGACAGTGATGATGATGTTGATGTTAGTGTTATTGGGTGGCTCTGATGAGACCCCACTAGACTATGAACTCCTTGGGTCCAGGTCTCTCTCTTTTTCCATTTTGAGGTCCCCTTAGCAGGTTCTGGCCTGGAGATTTGGGTACCAAGCATTTTGTAAAAGACAAGTGAAAGGACACATCACTTTACATAATGCCTGCTAAACTACCGAACCCAAGATGTAACATAGACTTTAAAAAAAAAAAAAAAGAGTTCTAAAAGAGTTCAAGTCCATGAGGATTAAGGACATGGTAGCCGTGAATTATGATGATAGCAGCATCGGGGGAAATATTAAACCAACTCATTTTCACCCTTGCGTTATCTAGTCCTCAGCTGTTCTGTGGTAGACGTTGCAGATTGTCTCAGGCATTTCCATTCCACCCCCTCCCCGTGGCCTTGCCAGACACACCAGAGTCAGGAAAACAAGACTGCATTTCCGTGATGCCCTTAGATCTCAGGCTCCTCTGTCACCTGGCTTCCACCAAGCAGACACCCCCCAGGAGATTTGGAAATCCTCAGTGAGGTGGCTTTTCCACTGGCAGAACACCCAGCACATATTTTGCTGGCTTGGATGCTGGCTGAGTCTGAGTAGTCCTGCTGTGGAGACAGACGTTTCCCTTGCTGATTTCCCAGAAGAGGTAGCAGCCTCCTTGGTGGGCTAATCCTGCAGCGTTGTCCTGAGGGTCACTCCTGGGAGCCCAGCCCAGAGCCGCCTCCTCTGGCCTGTCCAACAAAACGTTTTCAATCTGTTTGTATTAAAACTAACAAGCGACTGCTGCCAGCTGGAGCTGAACGCAGACTGATACTGCTCCATTTTTAGGAGCCCAGCTGGCCAATTCAGATCGTCGAGTTTGTAGTGTAGAATTCACTCAAGATGTGACCTCAGACTGGTTCCTGAAACAGGAAGGAGAGACAGACCTGCCCTTTCTAACCAAGTGGGGTGTGAGGAGAGGGACAGAGAGAGAAGACGCAGGCAATGAGGCATATGCATCTAATCTCTCTTCTCTGGGGCAACATCCAGAGGGAGAAGGCGTATCAAGCAGAGTGCAGCCAGCCAAAGCAGAAGGGGCTTCATGCCCCGCTCCCCACTGGGCAGAGCCCTGGCAGGGTACCCGCACATCAGCACGGGGTGATCACACAGCTGGCTCCCCTATGGCCTTGAGGTTTCAGAAATTTCCACATACCTGTGGAAGAGGGTGGAGCTGCAACGAACAAATTGGAAAACAATGTGCAAAGACACTATAATTTTTGTATTTAGAAATGGGCTCTCTATAGTGTGTTTGTGTACAAACATTTCGCCAAAAAAATCTGATGTTCTGTGTTAAATTGTGAGCCGTGGATACTTCCCACAGAAAGTGGGAAAGAGTCAGGGGGAGGGGAGAATCTTCACTTTGTCTGTTATAATGGTCAATATTGTATGAATTTTTTAAGTTAACGTGGAAAATGGAAACAGCCAGGTGTGCGAAGCTATGTCAGGAGTTGTTAAACATGATCTGCTCGAGGAAATTTCTTTTCAGACGTGGCTGTTAACAAAGACATTCATATTCTAAAAGCTTCCCCTCTCATTTTTGAGAAAATGTAAATTGATGACATCAAAATGGTAGTGGGCAGAAGCCGTATTCTAACAAGACCCCCAGGGGGCTCCCAGGCACGTGGCAGCTGGAGAAC
The DNA here is from genome assembly GCF_002837175.3 of Physeter macrocephalus. Classification (NCBI taxonomy): domain Eukaryota; kingdom Metazoa; phylum Chordata; class Mammalia; order Artiodactyla; family Physeteridae; genus Physeter; species Physeter macrocephalus. The sequence continues at coordinate 69,601,358 of NC_041221.1, read as the reverse complement.
CTGCTCTAGACGTCCAGAGCCCTTAGCCCCACACTTTGAGATGCTTCCCCTAAGCAAAATAGCCGTCCATGAGCTCTCCCTCCACGTCCTGGCCCTGTGGTGCTGAGGCAGGACAGTGCCCCCTCAGTGGCCTTGGGGACAGGGGAAGGAGGAAGGAGATCCCGTCCACGGTAGGAGAGACCTCGGCCACAGCCTCTGAGTGACGTGTAGTATGGGCACATTTCCACAGCCCCCGTGGAGCTGTCTTTTCAGTGGTGCTGCTGGGTTATATCCTCCTGAGCTCGCAGAGAGGCAGAGGCTGGACCCCATTCTGGACAGGGCTTCCCTGCAGCACCAGCTGGAGACTCCACCCGAGGTCCTCCACCTCAGTCAGGCCGTCTCAGAAATGTGCAGTCTGCAAAGCTACCACTCAAACAGAATACAACCCAGCCAAATGGAAGCCCCTCTGGACATTTCAGAGACAAAACAAGCATGGTTTCCACCACTTAATTCATCCTGGAGCCCCCATGATGAGACGGATTATGCAGGCCACATGCCAAACCCAGTTTCACTGCCATATGGTGGTCAAGCTGGCTACGTCTAGATCTTTAATACCATCTGATTAGGCCAACCAGCCTCCTGACATTTACACTTTGTTACTACAGCCCAGGGAGACTCAGAGGAGAGTACCTGCTGCCCTCCCCCTTCCTGCCCAGACTTGCCTCTAACCCCTTCCTGCTTCAGGGATTACCCACATATAGGATGCCATGCAACCCCACAGGAGACAATCACATCAAGTCAGAGCTCTCTCCCTAGAAGCCGAACCAGGAGGAAAATAGAAATTGTGAACAAACAAACAAAAAGCCTTTCAGATGATTACATAGGCTGTTTTTCTCTATTCATCCACAAAGATGTGTTTCCCCATAACTCACTGCAAAGTCCCAACGCCTCCCACAGAGAAACAGAATTGGGATGACTGGTCTCCAAACCACAGAGTCAAGGGTTGGATGGTGTGCTGAATATCTGAACAAAAAATCAACTTTAAAATTGGAAGAATTAAGTAAAACAATAATTTCCACATGAATAAGCAGGTATAAGTTGTTCCATAAATTGTTCTAATTGTGGTTTAAAAAAAAAATCCTAACCCTTCTCAGCACTACCACTTGAGGTTTACCAAAGGCTGGCACCAATACTAGACCTTTCAGGATTACCTTCCTTATTTTCACAACAATTCTCTGCGGTGGAAGGAACTGTTTTTACTCACAGCACCTCAGACACCAAATGTGTGGGCTTTTCTTCACACCAACAACCAGTTCTGCAAACCTCTAACACCATCTGGGTGTCCTACAATTCAATTCAAGTCTGACACTAATGACCTGGAGTTAGCATCAGCTCCCACAGGTTAAAGGGCTCAGTCCCACAAGGCTGCCCTCACTGCAGAGGGCAGTTGCAAGCACTGGGTTCCCAGGGGACCCACACTTCTGTCTGACTTGGCTACAAAGTCAGGGGTTCCCACAACCCCTCTTTCAGCTTTGATAATTTGCTAAGTGGTTCACAGAACTCAGGAAGACACTTCACTTAGTATCACCAGTTTATTACAGAGGATACAAGTGAAGAGCTAGATGAAGAGGTACATAGGGAAAGGTCCAGAAGGATCCAAAGCACAGGATCTTCTGTCCCTGTAGCACTGGGTTTCACCACCATCCCAGCACGTAGATGTGTTCACCAACTCCAAAGCTCTCTGAACCCCACTGTTTAGAGGCTGAATGGACATTTGATTACATAGGCATGATTAAATCAATGGCCATTGATGACTGAACTCAACCTGCAGCCCCTCTCCCCTTCCTAGAGGCTGAGGTGTGGGGATGAAATTTCCAAGCCTCTAATCAAGCCTTGGTCTTTCTGGAGACTGGTCCCCATCCTGAAGCTATCAGGGAACCCATTAAGAATTACCTCCTTAAAATAAAAGACACTCCAGTACCCTCATCCCTCAAGAAGTTGCAAGGGTTTTTTAAGCTCTGGGCCAGGAAAGTTGGTCAAAGATCAAATAGCTTCCTATGATAGCCAAGTGGGTACTGTTCTCTCTTTTTACAGATGGGAGCACTGAAAGTTAAAGAGGCTAATTAACTTGCACAGGGTCATAGAGCTAGGAACCTGGATAGGCTGATTAGAGCCTCTATGCTTAATCGTTAGACTATATTGCCTTCCAATCTTACGGTCTAAAGGGGAACCTCCCTTAAGAAAAAAATAAACACAATAATAAAAGGAACATCCAAACACTTCGGGAAATATTGGAGGGGCCAACCTGGCTTTGTGTCAAGGTAACCCCTGAGTAACACCATTACATATGTCTATGGTGTGGCACGCTTGGGGGTATGTTTAGGAGGCCCAGATGGCTCATGTACTGTTTTGATAAATGGGGAGCAGTCACTCCCATCATTGGCAGGGAAAGCAAAATTATGCCTCACCTCCAGGCCGGCTCATCACAGTGCCAGCTGCAGAAACACTTCATCTGGTCATGACCCAAGCATTAGTGCTGACTGCTTTGACGCGCGCAGAGGCCCCAGGTCAACAGCCCAGATTGACAGCACAAGGAGACTTCCTGCTCCTCAGTCCTCCTATCTATGAGCCTCATTCCTCATTGCCAGGATGACAGACTGCCTTGTGTCACGCTGGGGGAAAACACACACATGAGCACACACACAAACTGGTGGTGCCTGAAAGGAGTTCAGCATCACTAGATAAGCATGAGGTAACAGAAATTAAAGAACTCTGCCTACGTTCGTTGCAAATGGAAACAGGAAGTTGGTTTTGATTATTAAACCAAAGGATGATTTAACACGCTTTGGAGAGCTGGCTACTTCCTCATAGCCTCATAGGAATCATCTTTTTGTAAATGTTAGCCTGAGAAGTCAAACATAATTCAAGGTGGGGAGGGCAATGCCATTCATCTATAGAGTGCATCAAACACCTAAACTCATAAGCATAAAAGAGAAATAGAAGGCGAGGGAAAGGCAAATGGGAGTGTTACGGAAAGAAAAGCCAGGTCGGTGTTTGAAACTTGCTGCACAGCAAATAATATATAGCACAGTAAATCACAAATTGACTCAAATGTCTTGTTGAGTCAAAATAGAGCTAAGGAAATTGGAATTATGAGCTGATTTATAGTGGTCATAATGATAAATAACAGTTATTGAGGATCTTCTATGTATCAAACAACATAGATATTATTCCCATTTTACAGATGGGGAAAGTAAGGCTTAAAGGGGTTAAATAACCGACAGTACATGCCACAAATGATAAAAAGCAGAGCCTGGATCCAAATCAAGGCTGAGCTGAATCCAAAGCCCCCAATTTTTTTAGAATACATGGGAAATGGCTATGAATTTTTTTAAGACTACGTATTAGAAAATGGCATCCAATTTGAGATGTGCCTAGAAGGGCCTAGGGTGACCACCATTGGTGACCTGTCCACCATCCTTTCCCCCTTTCTTCTTTCTTGTCCAAACCTCAGTTATGTTGTATAATCGTCCAATTTCCAACTCCCAAAGGAGAGTCCTGATTGAACTAAGAGAATCCGTGACTGGCATTCTTCTAGTCACTGTTATTGATCTAGTGATGGGCACATGACCTTAGATGGCAGTTACACTAAAGAGAGGAACATGTATTCAAAACTTGGAAGATACTCTTGTCTTTGCTCTGGATAGAACAAGGAAGCACGTTGCCCTTTGGCTAATTGGCAGCCATATTGTGACCAAGAGGAGAACCATGTGAAGACAAAGCCAACACCCCACCAATGGCATTGTGGCAAGATGGAAAAAAACAGGTCTGTAAGAAAAAAACCCATTGAGCTGCTGACTTAACCAATTTTTGAAACTGTCATACTTCTGAATTTCTTGTTTTGTAAAATAAAATGTATATTTTTAACTAGTTCGAGGCAGAGTTTGTCACTGATATATAAAAGCAACCTAATTTATGTGTTCCCTGCCCAAATTATCTCCTTTAATAGTCTAACAAGTCCCCATGTTCCACAATTAGATTTAGTCCTTTTAATATTTGTGTTCTCTAAAAGGTAATAGGTAAATAATTATATAACCTTAGAGAGGGGACAATTTTTCTTAGTATTGCACAAAAGGAAATGATTTATAAAGGAAAATATTAATACATTTAACTACATAAAAAGTCAAAACTTTTTAATGTAGAGATACCATTAATAAACTTTAAAGGGAAACAATAAACTGGAGAACAATTTTTCTGCATACAATACGAAGAGTTAATATCACTTCTGTATAAAAAGCTCTGAAAATAGTTGAATACCTTAAGAGAAAAATATGCAAAGAATACGAACAAGCAGTGGCCATTAAATATATTTTTTAATGTTTAATTTTACTACTAATCAAGAAAATACAAGTTAAAATATAAATACTATGTTCATCTACCAAATTTGAATTGGTTATTTTTTCCTTAAAGGAATAAAGACTACCTTATTAAAGAAAGGGCTGCCTTATTAACTCAGCTGTAGCTGAGGTTCCTCAGTCCTCCTCATTCTTCATCAGAACAGCCCAGGCTTGCTTTCACGACAGAGGCAGGGGTTACGAGAGAGAGGGTGGAAACACACAGGCCTCTTGAGGCCTGGGCTCAACACTGGCAAACCATCACGTCCACTGCATTCTATTAGCCAAAACATGTCACAAGACCAGCATAGACTGAGGGGAAATGGACTCTGCCTCTTGATGGGGGGATTTGCAAAATCATATTGCAAAGTTTCTGAATCAAGGAAGAGGTGGAGAATTGGGTCCACTTTCAATCAATCTGTCACAAGAATGTACTCCATTATTCCAATTATACTTTAAAAAATCATGTGTATCTATCTAAAATATATATGCATAAATATATGTGATATGTGGATAGATAGAACATCCATAGAAATCTACTCTCAACTGAGCAGACTCTACACAGAAGAGAACACCCAAATAGCCAATGAGTCTATGCAAAGATGTTCAATAGCACTAGTCACTATGGAAATGCAAATTAAAGCTATAATGAGACACCACTACCTACTCACCAGAATGGCTAAATTTAAAACAAACAAATTTTTTAAAACTGACAACACCACATATTGGTGAGATAGGGAGTTACTGGAACTCAGATACTGCTGGTGGGAATGCAAATGGGTAGAACCATTATGAAACTTGTCTGTATCTACTCAGTTGAACATATGTACACTCTATCACCCAGCAATTCCATTCCTAGGTATATAGCCCAAAGAAATGCACATACTTGCATAAAAAGACACAATTAAGAATATTCATAGATGTATATTCATGATAGCCAAAATCAACCAAAATGTTTGTCAACAATAGAATGGAAAAAAATGTGAGATTTTTCTCAAAGTGGAATACTACACAGCAATGAAAAGGAACAAATACTGCTACTAGCAACAACGTTGATAACTCTAACAGATCCGATGTTGAGCAAACAAAACCGGAGCCCAAAAACGTATATACATCCACTGCATGCTATTAGCCATTGCACATGCGTAAAACTAACTTGTGATCGTAGAAATCAGAATAGCAGTTACCTTTGACGACAGGGTGGTCCAGGCATGGCACAAGAACCCATCACAGAGCTCCCCGGAAGAGGGACTGGCTGGGGCAGGCTGAGGGAAAGGTAAGAGCCTGCAGGACTGTCCGGTGGGAGAGGCCTAGCCTCCATGGGGGCGTGGAGGGGGAGGGGACTCTGAAGGCGCTCGGCAAATGACAATAAGCCCCGCTACTTGCCAGTGACTGCAGAGGACCCCAGAGCATATGTGTGCAAACAGCAGGCCCTGGTTTATAGCAAAACCAGCCTCGGTGCCCGTGGCTCTGGCAGCTCTTTGTTACCCAGCTCCTGCCTGCCTTGCTCCCACCACCCCGCCCCACTCCCCCAGCCCCGCGCTCTCGTGGAGCGCAGTGTTCTGCTCCATTTTGTGTTCTTCCTGACCCTTTAAATCAACAGCACACAGCACAGCAAAATCCAGAATGCCTGCTTTAATGAGTGTGGAGAAGCAACAGTGAGTTTGAAGGGACCCAGATGTCCCCAGCTGAAAGAGCGCTTTCTCACAGCTCACTTCCATTTCCCTCTCCTCTTCAACTTCAATTTTCTCCATCTAATCCCTCACTGTCAACACATTTAGGATTTTCTCATTGATCAAAATGAGATCCGTGTTCCCGAGGCTTGGGGCTGCCTAACGGATGTTCGGGACAAGCTGCCAGGAAGGATAAGTAAAAGGACAGAGCTCACTCAGGAGCACTCTGCAAATAGATGACTATCTCAAGAGGAAAGCATGCAAAGAATAGGAACAAGCAATGACCATTAAATATATTTTTAAGGCTCAATTTTACTAGTAATCAAAGAAATATAAGTTAGAAGATAATACTATGTTCATCTACCAAATTTGGTTATTTTTTCCTTTAAGGAGTAGAGACTACGTCATTAAGGAAAGGGCTGCCTTATTAAGTCGCTACCAGCTGAGGTTCCTCAGCCCTCATCGTTCTACATCAGACCCGCCTGGGCTTGTTATCATGGTCGGGGTGGGAGGGGAGAGAGAGGAAGAACACAGGCCTCTTGAGGCCTGGGCTCAGACCTGGTGAACCATCACGTCCGCTGCATTCTATTAGCCAAAACAAGTCACAAGGCCAGCATACCTTAGGGCCAATGGACTCTGCCTCTTGATGGGAGGATTTGCAAAATCATATTGTAAAGGTTCTAAATACAGGGAGACGTGGAGAATTGGGGCCCATTTTCAATCACTCTGTCACAAGCATATACTACATTATCCCAATTATACTTTTAAAACTTGTGTGTATCTATCTAAAATATATAATACATAAATATAAAAATATATTTTATATACAAGTATTATATTTTATATAAATATATACTATACACACATATATGTGATATGTGAATAGATAGACCAGACAGATAGATGGATTAGGAAGATTATTAATACAAATCGTGGCATTTCCATAACAGCTAGGGACATTTATGATGCTGTTTATCCAGACGTTGTTCAAGAATTTTAAAATGTGCCCCCGTTTGCCCCATAGAGGTTTTAAAATACATATGAATTTAACCAGTGTAATGTTTGAGCGTGTCTGGCCTCTACCAAGACAGGTCAATAACAAATGTGACTTACTAAATACAGCAAAGTAGGGCACTGTTGTCTGCAAAAATCACTTACAATAATCAAATGAACACAGAGAAAAAATGATGGGAAACAGTCATTTTCAAGGTGGAAAATCAAATACTGTACCTTTTCTGGACAGATATAATCCCTCGCTTTGAGAAGCTCAGTTTAGAGGGAAGGCCTGTGTGAGGTCATTATGAGCCAGCGTGCAAGTACTCCGAGTGAGACTGATCACTGTGCTAGAACACACATTTCCCAGGGCCTCTAACAAGCATAGTAGGCTGGTTGATGGCCACCCAAAGATATCAGGTCCTAATCCCTGGAACCTGTTACCTTATAAAGAAAAAGGATCTTTGCAGATATGATTAAGGATCTTGACATCGGGAAATTATTCTGGATTACACTAGTGGGCCTGGCTAATCTGATCACAGGTATCCTTAAAAGAGAAAGACAAAGAGAGACGTGACACAGACACACAGAAGAGGAGGTGATGTGAAGACAGAGGCAGAGACTGGAGTGATGCAGCCACAAGCCGAGGAATACCAGAAGCCACCAGAAGCTGGGGAAAGTCAAGGAACAGATTCTCCCACAGAACCTCTGGAAATGCAGCCCTGACGACCCCTTGATTCAGACCCTTGATTCCAGAATTGTGAGAGAATAAGCCTTTGTGGTTTTGAGCTACCATGTTTATGGCAATTCGTTCAGCATGCGCAGGAAAATAGTATACTACGAATTGGAAAAGACTTTCAAGAAACAAAAAAATGCATGAGCTGAGTGTAGAAAGGGTGTGGGGATGGAAGGAGAGAAGTCAACGCTGATTATGGCTCGTGTGTAAAATGCAAAAGGGTGAGAGACGAAACTAGCCATGGAGAGCCCAGTATGTTTTTGTCAAAGTTGTATTTCGCTTGACGTTTTTTCATAGTGAATGAGGAAGAGCTAGGGTTTAAGTTATTTACATCTTAGAAAGTTCTCTCTATCCGCACTGTGGAACCTTTCTCTCACCACCCATCCCCAAATCCAGTCTGTCAGAAATTCCTATTGGTTCTATACTCCAGATGCATCTAAATTCTTACTTCCAGCAGTTTCCTGGCAGTCCGGGGGTTAGGACTCCAGGCTTTCACTGCCACGGGTCCTGGTTCGATGCCTGGTGGGGGGAGCTAAGATCCCACAAGCTACGTGGCACAGCCAAAAAAAAAAAAAAATTCTTACTTCCCTTCCTATAACCACCGCTACCATTCTGATCCAAGCTACCATCATCTAGATTTGAAATAGTCTCCCACCCGGTCCTCTGCTTTTCTTCTTGCCAGTCAACACCTACTCTCCACATGGTGGTCAGCACAGCCCTTATAAAACTTCAGTCAGATCATGACACCTCTTCTTCCCATTCACTCCTGTTCTTCACTGTAGTCCTGCCTCACAGCCCCGCCCACCCTGCTGCAGCCATTGTGGCCTCCTTGCCTTCAACACACCAACCTTCAACACAGCCTTCGACACACCAACACAGGCCTGCCTCAGGGCTCCCCTCAGCCATTCCCTGTCTGCAGTGATCCAACCCACCAGACATCCTAACCTCCTTCTTTGCCTAACTGTCTCGCTCTCCATGAGGCTTATACCCTGACCACTGTGTTTCAAACTGCAACCCTCCCAAGGCACTTCCTATTCCTCTTCCTTTTTAATTAACTTTTATTGAAGTATAGTTGCTTTACAATGTTGTCTTAGTTTCTTTTTTTTTTTTAATTTATTTGGCTGTGTTGGGTCTTAGTTGCGGCACACGAGATCTTCACTGCAGCATGAGGAATCTTTCCTTGCAGTGTGTGGGCTCTTTGTTGTGGCGCACAGGCTTCTCTCTAGTGGCGCTTGGACTGCAGAGCTCGTGGGCTCGGTAGTTGCAGTGCGCAGGCTTAGTTGCCCCGCGGCACGTGGGATCTTAGTTCCCCAACCAGGGAATCAACCCCGCGTCCCCTGCATTGGAAGGCAGATTCTTAACCACTGGACCACCAGGGAAGTCCCAGTGTTGTGTTAGTTTCTACTATACAGCAAAATGAATCAGCTATACATATACATATATCCCCTGTTTTTTGGATTTCCTTACCATTTGGGTCACCACAGTGCATTAAGTAGAGTTCCCTGTGCTATACAGTATGTTCTCTTCCTATTCCTCTTACCCTGCTTTTCTTTGTCTTTTTTCCATATCTTCTAACATAGCTATAATTTATTATTGTGTTTATTGTTTAATGTCTATCTCCCCCACTAAATATAAGATCCATGGGGAAAGAAATCTTTGTTTTGTTCTTTGCCATAACCCAAACATTAGCACACAGTAGGTTTTGACACATAGTAGGTGCTTGGATAAATATCTGATGAATGACTAAGTGAACAAATGAATGGGGAAAAGACTGGAGCAGAGGTCAGCCTGAGGCTGAGAAGCCAGATGAACTCAGAACACTGCAGAATAGTCTTGACTCTGAAATGATGTGTCATAAAATTATGGGATCAATGACAAGCCTTTGAAAGATGACTTAGAAGGATTGGCAAAAGAAATCTATTGGTCTGAAAGTAAACTAACCCAAGGAGGATTTGCTAATGCAGAACCAAATTGTGTCAAATTTCAAATAAATTTTGGTAAATATTCTGAGAATTGGGCTTAGAAGCCATTCAACAAATATTTATCAGGTTATTATGGTGTTCAAGGACATTCAAACATTAAATCTCAAAACTTTATAATTTGATAAGGGAAATAAGATGTCTAACAGGTTGTAACATAGCCTAGAGGGTTTTTTTACAGTAGGCTGTTACAAGAATATTCATAAGAATACAGTAACTACAAACAAACAATGCAAAGAAAGCCATTCTCATATACTGATTGCTTGAGTATAAATTAAACCAAGATTCCTGTAAAGCTTTTTGGTAGTACATACAAATTGCCTTAAAAAATATTCATTCCCTGATCTAAACTAAAGAGAAAAAATGCGTAGGAAAAAGAAAAAAGACACCCAAATGTTAACAATTATTATTTCTGAAGAATAAATCACCAAATTTCAGTGTCTTAACCTAACAGTGTATCCTATCCATGTAAGAGTGTAACCCAGTGTTCCTAGTCCACAGGTGGCTCTCCTCCAATGCAGTGACTAAGGGATCCAGACTCTTTCCATCCTGTGGTTCCTCACATCCCCTAGGGCCTCATGATCAGTTGCATCCTTTCAGCAAAAGGGGAAAAGATTATGAAGAAAGCACACCTATTTCTTCAGTCTTGGCCCAAAAGTGAGATATAGATATATATTTGCAAAAGGAAGAAAGTTAATAATCTTTGACTCAGTCACCCCATCTACAAATCTATAGTAAAGAAATAGAGTTGTGGGAAAAATTATGCTAGATAGATGATTAATAGTTATATAGACAGGCCTTCCCTGGTGGCGCAGTGGTTGAGAATCTGCCTGCTAATGCAGGGGACACGGGTTCGAGCCCTGGTCTGGGAGGATCCCACATGCCACGGAGCAATTAGGCCCGTGAGCCACAACTACTGAGCCTGCGCGTCTGGAGCCTGTGCTCCGCAACAAGAGAGGCCGCGATAGTGAGAGGCCCGTGCACCGCGATGAAGAGCGGCCCCCGCTTGCCGCAACTAGAGAAAGCCCTCGCGCAGAAACGAAGACCCAACATAGCAAAAATAAATAAATTAATTAATAGTTACATAGACAGATACATAGATAGATGCATAGATACTTACAGAGATATATAGCAGTAGATAGAAAAAGATAGAGGCATAGATTGTGGCAGAATTATGAAAAAAAAACAACAAAAGAGTTCTACCAATAAAGGAGTGCTCCATCCACATTGTGAAGTATTATTCAATCATAAAATATTTTCAGCAGTATACATAAAATAGTAATTAAATGGAATTTTTACTGGCCTGTGTTAACCTATCCAATTAGAATTTATATTTTAAATGATGATACCTAATTTGGCCTAAGTGCAGGGATACGTTAATAGTCTAAATAGGTAATCTTTTTCAAAGGCAATTGGGAATAAGTATAAAATGTCTTTGTCCCAGCAATTGTATGCTAGGATTTATCATAAGAATAAAAGTACAGATGTACAAAAAGAGTCACTTCTATGAATGCTAAAAATGTTGATTAAATTTTCCCTGCAAAAAGAAAAATTATGAGCAACTTAAATTTACAACAATTTCTGATTCTTTAAATATATTCTGGTACATTCATGTGATGGATTACAATGTAGCCTTTTTAAATGTGCTGTAGAAGATTACTGAATAGTATAGAAAATATTCACATTGTGTCAAGTTAAAAACACAAGTTTCAAAGTAGTATGCACAGTAATTTATATGCATAAAATATTTAGAAGACTGGAAATGTATACATCAAAATATTGAGTTATTTCTGAGTAGTGGGACTACACATCCTTTTTGTTTTATTGCTTATGATTTCTCTCCCTTTTTCAACATTTCAACAATAAATATATAATACTTTAAAATCAGGTTTTAAATATTGTACTTGTATTTTAATAATATTGGGGTAAATTCTCATAATGATACTGAACAAAGTAAACTGCTACACTGTACACAGGGTGTGATTCCAGTTGTATGTGTTCACAAAAATATATATACTGGAAGAAAAGACATCAAAATGTTAACAATGTTTATTTCTGAGTAGTAGGGTTGCAGTTCAGGGGAAAATGGAGTCAGCAAGTCCACCCCTATCTCTCCCCTACTAAATGCAGTTGTAAAATCTGAACAGAATACAAGGAGCAGTGATTTAAGGATTCTAAAAATAAAGCAGCAGGAGGATTAAGGAAGATCAGCATTTGAAGTGCCCCTGAACCAACTTACCGTTTTTCAAACTCCAGTGTACTCTTGCCTGGGCTCAGGGGTTACAGGGGAGAGTAGGCAGGGAGGAGCCACAAGCAGCCTTCCACGCAGACAGACAGCTGTGGGAGAAACCCTCCAGCTCTGGCTCCAGGAGCAGTAAACGGGTCTCCTGGTAGTAACAGTACTAGCAAAAGGGGCCCACAGATGTGTGAAACACTGAGGGAGGGAAACTTTCTCCTCTGATCAGAGGAGCTGTATTCCCAAAAGAATGGAACAAATCCCGTTGCTTTTTTCTCTCTCTGTCCTCCAGCACTTGGTCCTGACGGCAAACACAAATGTGGGAGAGCACAGCAAAGCAGGGTAAATAAAGCCACAACTTTCTGGGGTAAGTATCAAAAAGAAGACTCCCAGGGACTTGAACGTGTAAAGAAATCACAGAGAGAAAGGAGCTTGGAAAATCAGTCCCATAAAGTTGTTGATAAACCCCTGGGCTCACTGGCAAGCTGCACATGCACAGACATAATCCTAACCAGCATAACAACTTTGAGAGCTATACTAAGAGATAAACCAACACCCAAGTGTCAGCCTGGTGGCACACATGGGACAGGTCTGAATAGCACTGCAAAGGCTTTGAAAAAGAACTGACATTGAAACCACAGCCCACAAAAAGCTGGTTAAGAGCTTGCAGCCTGAACCCAAATGGACGAGTTGCCTTCAAAAAGAAAGTACCAACATACTCCACAGAATTTAAACAACACCCAAAGTCACGTAACATAAAAGTCAAAATGTCTAATATGCAATCCAAAATCACTTGGAAGATGAACAACCAGGAAAATCTCAACTTCCATGGGAAAAGATAAGGAACAGATGTTAACACAGAGATGACATAGATGTTGGAATTATCTGATTAAGACTTTAAGGCAGCTATTGCACCCCAATGTTCATAGCAGCATTATTTACAATTGCCAAGATATGGAAGCAACCTAAGTGTCCATCAACAGATGAAAGGACAAAGAAGATGTGGTACATATATAATGGAATACTACTCAGCCATTAAAAAAATGAAATCTTGCCATTTGCAGCAACATGGATAGATTTTAGAGGGTATTATGTTGAGTGAAATTAAGTCAGACAGAAAAAACAAATACTGTATGATATCGCTTACATGTGGAATCTAAAAAAATAAAACTAGTGAATATAACAAAAAAGAAATAGACTTACAGATACTTACAGAGAACAAACTAGTGGTTACCAGTGGGGAGAGGGATGGGGGAAGTGGAAAGATTGGGGTAGAGGATTAAGAGGTACAAACTACTATGTATAAAATAAATAAGCTACAAGGATTTATTGTACAGCACATGGAATTATAATCAATATTTTATAACAACTATAAATGGAATAAAACCTTTAAAAATTGTGAATCACTATGTTGTACATCTGAAACATATAATATTGTACATCAACTATACCTCAATTTTTTTAAAACAGACTTTAAAGCAGCTCTTATAAACTTCCTCCACCAAGTAAGCGTGAACATTCTTGAAATGAACAGAAAGACAGAAAGTGTCAGCAAAGGAACAGAAGATAGAAAGAAGAGCCAAATGGGAAATTTCAAACCAAAAAAAAAAAAAAACCACCTCACTGAAGTAGCTTAATAGTAGAATGGAGATGACAGAAGAGTCAGTGAACGTAAAGATATATCAATAAATATTATACAATTTGAGCAACAAAGAGAAAAAAAGATCAAAAAGAATGAATCTACGTACTACTTCAAATACCTGTGGGACAATACCAAAATGCCTAACATTCACGTCACCAGAGTCCCAGGAGGAGAGGAAAAAGGAAGGGTGTGGTGTAGAAAAAGTATTTGAAGAAATAATGGCTGAAAACTTGCTGACTTTCGTGAAAGATACAAACATAATTATTCAAGAAGCTCAGCAACTCCAATGGGATAAACTCAAAGAAATCCACGTCCAGACACACAGCATAATCAAACTCTGAAAAACTGAGGACAAAGAAAAAATCTTGAAAACTATAAGGAAAGAAATGATGCACTACTTGTAGGGAAAAGAAATTTGAATAACTACAGATTTCCCCTCAGAAGCCCTAGAGGCAAAAAAAAAAAAAAGAGAGAGAGAGAGAGCGCAATATTTTTAAGGCTAAGAGGAAAGAACTATGAGAATTCTACATCCAGGATAATACCCCTCGAGATAAAAGACATTCTCAGATGAAGAAAAACTGAAAGAATTCATTTAGAACCGCTCTAAAGAAGTGCTAGGGCTTCCCTGGTGGCGCAGTGGTTGAGAGTCCGCCTGCCGATGCAGGGGACGCAGGTTCGTGCGTGCCCTGGTCCGGGAGGATCCCACGTGCCACGGAGCGGCTGGGCCCGTGGGCCGTGGCCACTGGGCCTGCGCGTCCGGAGTCTGTGCTCCACAACGGGAGAGGCCGCAGCAGTGAGGGGCCCACGTACCGCAAAAAAAAAAAAAAAAAGTGCTAAAGGAAGTTCCTCAGGCAGCGGGGAAATAACATGAGAAGGAAACTTGGATCTTTAGGAACAAAAGAAGAGAAACAAAATGGTAAATATCTGGTAAATATAATATACTCCTATTCTCCTCTTGAGTTCTTTAAAATATGCATGGCAGTTGAAAATAAAAATTACAACATTGTCTGACAGGGCTCTAGTGGTATGTAGATGTTGTGAGATCACTATAGCATAAACAAAAGAGAGTGAAGGGACCTATGTGCTGGTGACGTTAGAATAAGAACTTAATTAATGGGAATAGATTCATGTTCTGGAATGAATGGGGAGCAGGGAGAATGTTCTCCAGACCAGAGCATGTCCTTAGCAACTACTAAGTTGTACCTAACCTGGAGCATTCTGGGTTCACAGAATCCAATCCTCCAATTGTACAGCTGGTAAAACTGGGCTGGATTCAGAGTCCAGAGGGCAAGACATAGAGAATGGACTTGAGGACATGGGGAGCAGGAAGGGTAAGCTGGGACAAAGTGAGAGAGTGGCATGGACATATATACACTACCAAATGTAAAACAGATAGCTAGTGGGAAGCAGCCACATAGCACAGGGAGATCAGCTCAGTGCTTTGTGACCACCTAGAGAGGTGCGATAGGGAGGGTGGGAGGGAGGGAGACGCAAGAGGGAAGAGATATGGGAACATATGTATATGTATAGCTGATTCACTTTGTTATAAAGCAGAAACTAACACACCATTGTAAAGCAGTTATACTCCAATAAAGATGTTAAAAACAAAACCCAAAAAACTGGGCTGGTTTGTTTTGTTTTGAAATTGAGTTCAACCCATAATCCCCAAAGAAGGACAAGCCAATGAAAGGTCAGACCTGGTAGGTCTTGACTATGGCTCTTGAGCTTCCTCCCAAATAACATGCAAGAAAAGGCTGAGATAGTTGGAGGGAGTTTTGTGCAAACTGCCGAGCCATTCTTGATCCTCACTGAGATCCGAATGAAACAATTTATGTTTCTGAGCATCAATACCTTCGACTGACCTTGGTGCTGAATGCTTATTGTGAATTTTTTTTGCTGCAGCACATTCCAAGTTCAAAGTAAGATGGATATATCTTAGTAATACATGCTGGAGAAAAATCAATTTCTATGATAAATGATGTGATGCTTGTCTTGACTCGGGGCTGTGTGGGCAGCCTCCTGAAAGGCCACAGCTCCCCCCTGAGCTCCACAAAGTGTTTGCTACCTTGGAATGTTTGGGGCTGAGCTGCAGTATGCAGGGAGAGAAATAGTATCTAACCATTTGATTGTAACATCTGCTGTGGTCTGCATGTGTCCCTCCAAAATTCATATGTTGAAATCCTATCCCCTCCAAACATGATGTATTAGGAGGTCAGGCCTTTGGAGGGTGCTTACATCATGAGGGTGGAGTGCTCCTGAATGGGATTAGTGCCCTTATAAAAGAGGCCCCAGAGAGCCCCCTCACCCCTTCCACCATGTAAGGACACAGTGAAGGGCACCAGCTATGAATCAGGACAAAGGCCTTCACCCAAATATGCTAGTACCTTGACCTTGGACTTCCCAGCCTCCAGAACTGTGAGCAGTAAATTTCTGTTGTTTATAAGCTACCCAGTCTGATATTTTGTTACAGCAGCCCACATGGACTAAGACAACGTCAGAGGAAACTTTTCACGGAGGAGGCCCATTACATCGGGAAGGAAAAGTGGAATTTGGACTTGTAGAAATGGATTGGAAGGAATGGGTTACCTATGGTATTCCAAGCAGAGAAGGCAAGGGCAGGAAAGGGGACCAACTAGTAAGGAACAGAATTTGACTGGAGCACAGAATATATATTCAAAGGAGGAAAAAGGAACATAGGTTGGAAAGATGGATGGGGCCTACATTAGGCAGGATTCTTCCAATGGAAGTAATTGAAACCCAATTCAAATTTAGCTGAGTCAAAAAAAAAGGGGAATTCAGTGGCTCTCAATACTGGCACATCCAGAGATGGTGAGAGCCTCAGGCATGGCTGGATCCAAGCACTAAAAAATATCCTCCATTTTTCTCTCTCTCCCCTTCCCTCAGCTGCTCACCAATGGATACTAGCCTCACTTATTCCCTCTGCAAGCCCAATTCCTCCAGGTAGTCATGGGAATAACCATCAGCAGATCAATCTCTGGCCTTGTCTAAGACACTGGCCTCTTACTGGGCAATCACTGGGCCCTGGTAAATGGGGTGCAATGGTTGGCCAGGCCTGGTTTATATTCCCACCCTCTTGCCATCGAATAGGAAGGATATGAAATCAGAAGAAAGGGGATGGGAAAGGGGGAGATAAAATGCACAGTTAACACAATCCACCACAGGGCCACAAGGTCAGAGTACCAGGTTGGGACTGTATTGTTTAGACAGTGGCAGGGACAGTGGATGCTTTTAAGGTGAGAGGCATAATCAGAGACGTGAGTTAGAAAGAGGAGTCTAGGGAATTCCCTAGCGGTCCAGTGGTTACGAGTCAGCGCTTCCACTCCATGGGGCACGGGTTCAACGGCAAGAAAAAAAGAAAGAAAGAGGAGTCTAGTGGCAGTGTGCAGGGTGGACCGCAGTGGTCAGAGGGTGGGGCAGGTCCCTCCAGCCCCAAGGGCTCAGGTCTGATTCCAGAGGACAGAGGACAGGTCCTTGCCATGGAAGAACGAGGGAGAGCAGAGCACTGGGAAGGAGCAGTTCTTACCTCTTTACCCTGAGAACCAACAACAGAGGACAGGGGCCCTAGAAAAACAATCAGGCTTCAGTGTTTCCTCTGCAAGACTGTGACACCATCAGACTCACAAAGCTTAACATTGGAGAAGAGGTGGGACGTGGAATGAGCTTTTCCCAATCCAGCAGATGGGGGTTCTGGAGGATAATTACATGAACTTTGCATGTATATGGAATAAGATCTAGAAGGATGCCTCCACACTATCAAGAGTGGTTTACAAGAGGAGAGAGAGACTTTCACTTTATACGTTGAACATTTTGATGTTGTATAAGATAGTTTTACCTTTGTAATGAAAATATACATATGCATTTTATATACATTGCACATGCATTACAAATATATGCATTGTAAAGGAAAGGAACTGTAACTTTTCGTACCTTGGTCCGGTGACTTGGGACACAGCAAGTTCGCTATGGTAGGGGGATGAGCTGGGTACAGTGGGGACACAAAAGGGAAGTGGCTAGTTAGTTCTCTCTGGGGCCTTAGGAACGTTTCATTGAGAAGATGTTCCTCAAGCTGAGACTTCAAAGAAGAGTGAGTGTTGATCAGACCAACGAGACAGAGAAGGAAGATACATTCAAGGCTGTGGGCACAGGGCAGACAGATGGATGAGGCCAACAGCAGCCCGGTGGGTCTGGATGGCTGAAGCGCAGGGAGCAGAGCCAACTGAGGCCCCCACTTACATGCCACACCCCGGCCTTTGCTCGGAGGGCGATAGGAAGCCACTGAAAGCTTTGATGCTGGGAAAGTGACATGAGCAGCTTTGAGTTCAGAAAGTTCACTATAGGCAAAAGTTAGCGGGAGGAGAGAGACAGGAGGCTCCTGGAATAGCCTGAACAAGAACCGCTGCGGGGCCTGAACCAAGGCAGTAGCTGTGAGGGTCGGAGGTTTCTCACCTCCGTGAGGAACAGTCACAAACAGAGCAGGGAGTGGCAGTATTGGGTCAGGGCTACTGGCTAAGGGTTCAGGTCTGAGCTGCCACTGGATGGGGGGCTGTAGCGGCAGGAGAGCTTTCTTAAGGTCAAGTCTGAAGTTCTATCATTATAAAGCAGCACTGGCTTCTCTCCCCTTCTCTTAGGTTAATTACCTCCACTTTGTGGCTGCCACCCGGGGATTCTATCATCCCCGTTGATACTAAAGAGGCCAATGGTGGCAGCGTCCGGAACATGCCCGCCTCCTGCTGGCCAGTGCACTCCGGTCGCCTGGGTGAAGGGAAGTGCCCGGTTCTCTCAAGAGCACAGCCAGGCGGTAGGTTCTCAGGCCTCACCAAGGAAATCCATACTGACATGCCCTGTCCCGGAGCTCCACGCCCGGCCTCAGCACTCTGCCAGGTGGCTTTGTGCCACCACCCTTATCCTGTCTCAGAGGGCAAGCCAGCCACCCGTCAGGACCGGCCCGGACATCTTGGCCAGGAGGGCTCCAGCATCGACAACTTTCCCACTTCCCATCCTTGCATCCTCCCAGCCCCGGGCCCAAGCCCTCCGCATCCAACCACACGCTGCCCCCACACCCTGCGGTCACCTGTGCCTTCTTGCGACTCTCTCAGCATGAGCTCTGACTGGAGGCAAGATCTTAGGGAAGATGGATCCTCTGCGAGGCCAGGCCTGCCTGAGAGACTGGCGGGTCCCCGCAGGGGCCAGGGCCACGGTCCAGAGCAAGGGAGGCGGCCGTCACCAACAGGGCTTCGCTCCGCAATTTCAAGCCCAAGGACCGGCTGGAGACGGCTCAGGAACGCTTTAGGAGGCAGCCATGATGTGTGAGCAGCGCCCACGCCTCTCTCCTCCGCCTGCTGGCCCTCCTCTCCCACCTGAGGCTCCCTGCCTGCTGCGGGCCGCTTAGGCTGGAGCACGAAGCCGGGGAGGCTGGGCTCCGCAGAGCCTGAGAGCACAGTCAGTCATTTTAAAAGCTGGTTATTTCTGAGGCCCCAAGCTCAAGAAATGAATTCAGAGAGAAAATGAAAAAAATAACAAGACGGATGCCGGGAGTGCGGCCTCCACTAACATGGGCCGTCAGCTGAGACCAATTTGGATAGCTCAGCTCAGTCTCAGCTCATGAACTGCGCTCTGCCTCAGAAAAGCCCTTCAGCACGGGGACAAACACACACACGCACGCACACACACGCACACGCACAGGCACTATGCACACGCGACAGAACGCAGGCTGGGTCTCAGAGCTATTCGGCATGGAAAAAGCAAAGGATCCCAGCTTCCTTTTATTTAAATGATAATCTCTGTGGTTTTGACCTCACTGGCTTAACGTCTTCTGAAGAGATCTTAGATGGGACCAGCTGCTCAGTTATCCCGGGCCTGCAAGCTGGATTTCTAGGAGATACTTCGGGTTAGAGAACCTCAGGAGAAATGCAGAAAATTCCAGAAGCAGCTCCTGCTGCCCTAGTTTACACTAGCCACTTACCCCTGCAATACCTTGTCTCTCCACCCACCTTTATTTTTCAAACCCAGAAAGGAAGGGTTTGAAGTCCTAAAATATGTAAAGTGCCCCAACCCAGAGCTCACCAGAGAATGCCTGAATCTGAATCCCTGAAAAGTGGCTGGTCTGCTCCTTGGGAAGATCAAAGTTCTTCCCTTCCCGCAGGTCTCCATCATCTGGCCTCCATCACCGGGGGGCTGGGAGGAAGACAATGAAAGGCTTACCTCTCCCCAGTTCCTTTAAGACCCCAGCCAAGTCCCACCTTCTCCTTGGAACTTTCTGAAAACCAAGCCAGTCCTCTTGAATTTTAGAATCTCCGCACCCATCCTGACCTGCGGCACAGCTCCGCTCCCCCAGCCACTCCTGGTGTCCACCCAGCAGCTTGGATGCTTTCTCTACGTGAGAAACATTCCTTCACCTTCAGGCCATGACAGAAATGGGGTAGAGAAATGTTTCACTCTAATATTCAGTGAAAAAAGCAAAGTTCAGAGCTCTGTGTATGGTAAGCTACTAATTATATTAAAAGGGGAGAAAATGAATGCAAATTAATTTACTTGCATATAAATAAAATATCTCTGGAAGGATACATAAGAAGCTAAGAAGCTAATTACACTGTTTGCCTCTGAGGAGGGAAACTGTATGCTTTTGTCACCTTTGAATTTTGAAACATATGAATGTATTACCTATTCAAAAGGAAGTAATGAAACCACAATTTAAAATACACATATTTATTTTTTAAATATTTTTATTCACCAGAGCATCAAGGTTGACTAAGGAAGGTAGGCCTAACAGAAGTGTACTCGTGAGGTAGAGTAGTGGTCTACATACTGCAGCAGAGGAAGGGTCAAATGTCAGGAGCGTGGACTTCTGGGCTACAGTGGAGCCAGAGGGGAGGGGAAACCAGTGTGGTACTAAACGGTCATGGTACCAGTGTGTGGAACTATAACTCCTTCGACCTTTTTTGGGGGGCCGTGCCACACAGTTTGTGGGATCTTAGTTCCCCAACCAGTGATTGAACCCGTGTCCCGGCAATGAAAGTACCGAGTTCTAACCACTGGACCGCCAGGGAATCCCCACTCCTTAGACCTTCAGTAGCATTTCTGAACCCACAAAACCATGAGTGTAATTGGACTTTCTTGAACAAAATGGGGACAAGGACAAGGCTAGTGAATTGGCTAGTACAGGGCCAAACTGAGGCTGCACACTTAGGCGGAGAAGCTGATTCCAGGCAACCTTGAGGAGGAAGGTCAGAGGTTCACTGAAGTCACCAGAAAGCAGGGGGTACACACAGATGGGATTTGAGCCAAGTCCCCGCAGAGAGCCTGCCAAACCCCAATAAAGAAGTTTCTCTGAGTTCCTGCTTCACCGAGACCAAGGCTGTCGTTGCAGGGAAGTGGCTCTGAGGCTCTGGTGGCAGAGGTCCATCGGGTGGCACCGCCGGCCCACACAGACCCTTCACGAGACCCAGAAAATGGCACCCTTCCTCAAGACACCTTCCTGCCCTCTGCCAGAAGATTGCTTACTGGCCTGTGAGTGGCACCCCCTAGGGTGGTGCCGTCCCCAACACGTTCAGCCACCGCGGCTGCGGAGGACAGCCCTGAGGAGGTGGCAGGGAGCCAGAGGGAAACATTGGTGGCTCAGGAGGAGGCAGGATTGCCTGTCTTCTAGAAAACCTTAGCAAAATACACACACACACACACACACACACGCGCGCGCACACACAGAGTCTGCCTTCACAAAACAAAACCCTTAATGGTTAATTCACACATTTCAAAAAACTACTTTATGAACAGACTTCTCTTAAATAAGCTCTGTTTTTAGGTCGAAAATGTAATTTGTTATTACTATATCTTCTTTCTATATTTTACTATACCCTGAGATTTATTTGTGCCAATTTCTCATGGTTCAAAACATTTTAGAAACTCATGGTTGAAAGACTCAGAGTTGAAAGAGCAGAGGCAGCCCTTTTCCTCAGTAAGATCTGCTTCACCTAGAACGTGCTCCGTGCGTCAGCTGCACTTAGCAGTAACGGGCGATTGAGTAAATTCTGGTTTTGGTGATCTAATATGAATAACAGCTCTCTTTCTAGCATACAGAAATTGTTCTCAAATTCTAATGTGCATAAGAATCACCAGGGAAGTATGTTAAAATCACATTCCCACCTCCTTCCCCCTACAGCCCCTCTTCTGACCCAGTGGATTGGAATTTTGTTAAATACCCAAGCAAGGACTCAGTTACTATATGCACTTCCCTCTCTAATGCTAACTCAGTGGAGACCTGCCAAACAGGAATAATGACTGTGATCTACTTTATTACTGTTGGTTTTTAAATAAATATGCAAAAATCGTATGGCTCCATCAGGCACTTGAAGCAAATAAGGCTAGAGTCCAGGATATTCAGAATTGCCTTTGATGGCTGTTCCCAAAGGAAGATATTGGCTTGCATTTAGCAGCTTTCTTTTTTTTTTTTTAATATTTTTTAACATCTTTATTGGAGTATAATTGCTTTACATTGTTGTGTTAGTTTCTGCTGTATAACAAAGTGAATCAGCTGTATGTATACATGTATCCCCATGTCCTCTCCCTCTGGCGTCTCCCTCCCACCCTCCCTATCCCACCCCTCTAGGTGGACACAAAGCGCAGAGCTGATCTCCCTGTGCTATGTGTGCTATGTGGCTGCTTCCCACTAGCTATCTATTTTACATTTGGTAGTGTATATATGTCCGTACCACTCTCTCACTTCATCTCATGTTACCCTGCCCCCTCTTGTCTCTGAGCTTTAGAGACGTATCCACTAGGAGACACATCCACTTGCATGACTTATAGGTGTCTGAAATTGAACATGTCAAACACTAAACTGTCTCTCTTCAGCCCCGCCCACTCCATCAAAATCCTTTTCCTTCCCCAGGCTTCACCACTGCACTTACTGGCACTGCCTTTAACCCAACTGCTCGAGCCAAAATGCTGAGCATCATTCCTTCACCCTCCCACACATGATACCTGAGCATCCTGAGGTGGTACCTCCAAACTGTAACTGAAACCTAACTACTGCCCACTATTTTCTGTTTTCTCCATCCAGGTGTGTATATATGCATCTCTGGACCCGTATTTCTTAACTGTAGGGTTGCAGTCAAACAAGTTTGGAAGCCACTTATAACCCATCAGGTCATGGCTCCTGCCACCTCTTTGATTTCATCTTCTATCACCTTCCCCTCTTTTTCCCTTCAGTCCCTGGTAAGTGTTGAGCTCTTTCCCACCTCGGAGTATTTGCTATTCCCTCCACCTGGAACATTCTTCTCCTTATATTTCCCATGCCTGGCTCAGTGTCATCCTTCACGTCTCAGTATAAATATCACAACCTCAGAAAGGCCTCCTCTGACCACACTATGTAAAGTGTGTTCTACACAGTCATTTTTTCTAATGAATACCTACCAGTTGACTTGCTTATCATCAGTTTTGCCATGAGACTATAAGCTCTGAGAGGACAAGAATGGTTTGTGTAGGGCTTCCCCGGTGGCACAGTGGTTGAGAATCCGCCTGCCGATGCAGGGGACACCGGTTCGATCCCTGGTCCGGGAAGATCCCACATGCAGCAGAGCAACTAAGCTCATGTGCCACAACTTCTGAGCCTGTGCTCTAGAGCCCGTGAGCCACAACTACTGAGCCCGTGTGCCGCAACTACTAAAGCCTGCGCACCTAGAGCCCGTGCTCCACAATGAGTCAAACCACTGCAATGAGAAGCCCACGCACCGCAACGAAGAGTAGCCCCCGCTTGCCGCAACTAGAGAAAGCCCGCGTGCAACAACAAAGACCCAGCACAGCCAAAAATAAATTTAAAAAAAAAATGGTTTGTGTAAATGATGATTCCCTTTACCCCACTTTCACCTAACTCAAAAAGCTTCCCCACATGATGGGGCAACTAATGACTGCCTCAAGTGTTTTGGTGTTCATAGAAGTAGTAGGGCTGCTTGCTGTGGTGGGTAGAATTGTGTCCCCAAAAAGATATATTCAAGTCCTAACCCCTGGTACCTCTGAACATGACCTCAGTTAGAAATAGGGTTGTTGCAGATGTAATTAGCTATGATGAGGTCATACTGGAATAGGAAGGGCCCTTAATCCAGTATAACTGATGTCCTTGTAAGAATAGGAGTGAAGTAAGTTAGAGAAAGAGAACTATCGTATGATATTGCTTATATGTGGAATCTAAAAAGAAATGATACAAATAAACTTATTTACAAAACAGAAACAGACTCACAGACTTAGAAAATGAACTTATGGTTACCAGGGGGGAAGCTGGGGGAAGGGATAGTTAGGGAGTTTGGGATTGACATGTACACACTGCTACATTTAAAATAGATAACCAACAAGGACCTACTGTATAACACAGGGAACTCTGCTCAGTATTATGTAACAAGCTAAATGGGAAAAGAATTTGCAAAAGAATAGTTACATGTATAACTAAATCACTTTGCTGTACACCCGAAACTATCACAATGCTGTTAATCAACTATGTTCCAATATAAAATAAAAAGTTAAAAAAAAATAGGAGAGACACAGGGATATATACAGGGAGAATGTCATGGGACAATGGAGGCAGAGACTGACTGATATCTATGAGCCAAGGAACACCAAAGATTGCCAGCAGCACCAGAAGCTAAAAGATAGGCATGGGACAGATTCTCCGCAGAGATTTCAGAGAGCACAGCCCTGCCAAACCCTTGATTTCAGACTTCTAGCCTCCAGAACTGTGAGAGAATGAATTTCTATTGTTTTAAGCCACCCCGTTTGTGGTACTTTGTTATAGCAGCCCTGTTATCCGCCACTTGAGTAAAATGAGAATATGATAATAAATAATTTCTAAAATGAAATCTATCTTTAAAGTTTGTGGATATTATGATAAGTAATTAATAAGAGAGTGAAGTTAGGTACAATATAGGATTTGGAGGACCTGGAGATGAGTTCTAAGGTAGGTTTTATTCCTTGAAGGTAAAATACCCTAACCAAAACTCTAATAGTTCATCTGAATCAATGTTACCCCAACCCTTGGAGCCAAAAATGAGACATATTTGATTCATCAAGCAATTAAATTGCTCATTAAACTTTTGCCGCCTGACCTGGAAGAAAAGAAAATCATATTAATGTTAGAAGATGTGCTCATTATTTGTTTTCCTAGATAAAATACTTTTTAAAGTCATGTACTGATAATGAAGTTACATCGGCCTTTTAGCCATGTCCTCTCCCTCTGGCGTCTCCCTCCCACCCTCCCTATCCCACCCCTCTAGGTGGACACAAAGCGCAGAGCTGATCTCCCTGTGCTATGTGTGCTATGTGGCTGCTTCCCACTAGCTATCTATTTTACATTTGGTAGTGTATATATGTCCGTACCACTCTCTCACTTCATCTCATGTTACCCTGCCCCCTCTTGTCTCTGAGCTTTAGAGACGTATCCACTAGGAGACACATCCACTTGCATGACTTATAGGTGTCTGAAATTGAACATGTCAAACACTAAACTGTCTCTCTTCAGCCCCGCCCACTCCATCAAAATCCTTTTCCTTCCCCAGGCTTCACCACTGCACTTACTGGCACTGCCTTTAACCCAACTGCTCGAGCCAAAATGCTGAGCATCATTCCTTCACCCTCCCACACATGATACCTGAGCATCCTGAGGTGGTACCTCCAAACTGTAACTGAAACCTAACTACTGCCCACTATTTTCTGTTTTCTCCATCCAGGTGTGTATATATGCATCTCTGGACCCGTATTTCTTAACTGTAGGGTTGCAGTCAAACAAGTTTGGAAGCCACTTATAACCCATCAGGTCATGGCTCCTGCCACCTCTTTGATTTCATCTTCTATCACCTTCCCCTCTTTTTCCCTTCAGTCCCTGGTAAGTGTTGAGCTCTTTCCCACCTCGGAGTATTTGCTATTCCCTCCACCTGGAACATTCTTCTCCTTATATTTCCCATGCCTGGCTCAGTGTCATCCTTCACGTCTCAGTATAAATATCACAACCTCAGAAAGGCCTCCTCTGACCACACTATGTAAAGTGTGTTCTACACAGTCATTTTTTCTAATGAATACCTACCAGTTGACTTGCTTATCATCAGTTTTGCCATGAGACTATAAGCTCTGAGAGGACAAGAATGGTTTGTGTAGGGCTTCCCCGGTGGCACAGTGGTTGAGAATCCGCCTGCCGATGCAGGGGACACCGGTTCGATCCCTGGTCCGGGAAGATCCCACATGCAGCAGAGCAACTAAGCTCATGTGCCACAACTTCTGAGCCTGTGCTCTAGAGCCCGTGAGCCACAACTACTGAGCCCGTGTGCCGCAACTACTAAAGCCTGCGCACCTAGAGCCCGTGCTCCACAATGAGTCAAACCACTGCAATGAGAAGCCCACGCACCGCAACGAAGAGTAGCCCCCGCTTGCCGCAACTAGAGAAAGCCCGCGTGCAACAACAAAGACCCAGCACAGCCAAAAATAAATTTAAAAAAAAAATGGTTTGTGTAAATGATGATTCCCTTTACCCCACTTTCACCTAACTCAAAAAGCTTCCCCACATGATGGGGCAACTAATGACTGCCTCAAGTGTTTTGGTGTTCATAGAAGTAGTAGGGCTGCTTGCTGTGGTGGGTAGAATTGTGTCCCCAAAAAGATATATTCAAGTCCTAACCCCTGGTACCTCTGAACATGACCTCAGTTAGAAATAGGGTTGTTGCAGATGTAATTAGCTATGATGAAGTCATACTGGAATAGGAAGGGCCCTTAATCCAGTATAACTGATGTCCTTGTAAGAATAGGAGTGAAGTAAGTTAGAGAAAGAGAACTATCGTATGATATTGCTTATATGTGGAATCTAAAAAGAAATGATACAAATAAACTTATTTACAAAACAGAAACAGACTCACAGACTTAGAAAATGAACTTATGGTTACCAGGGGGGAAGCTGGGGGAAGGGATAGTTAGGGAGTTTGGGATTGACATGTACACACTGCTACATTTAAAATAGATAACCAACAAGGACCTACTGTATAACACAGGGAACTCTGCTCAGTATTATGTAACAAGCTAAATGGGAAAAGAATTTGCAAAAGAATAGTTACATGTATAACTAAATCACTTTGCTGTACACCCGAAACTATCACAATGCTGTTAATCAACTATGTTCCAATATAAAATAAAAAGTTAAAAAAAAATAGGAGAGACACAGGGATATATACAGGGAGAATGTCATGGGACAATGGAGGCAGAGACTGACTGATATCTATGAGCCAAGGAACACCAAAGATTGCCAGCAGCACCAGAAGCTAAAAGATAGGCATGGGACAGATTCTCCGCAGAGATTTCAGAGAGCACAGCCCTGCCAAACCCTTGATTTCAGACTTCTAGCCTCCAGAACTGTGAGAGAATGAATTTCTATTGTTTTAAGCCACCCCGTTTGTGGTACTTTGTTATAGCAGCCCTGTTATCCGCCACTTGAGTAAAATGAGAATATGATAATAAATAATTTCTAAAATGAAATCTATCTTTAAAGTTTGTGGATATTATGATAAGTAATTAATAAGAGAGTGAAGTTAGGTACAATATAGGATTTGGAGGACCTGGAGATGAGTTCTAAGGTAGGTTTTATTCCTTGAAGGTAAAATACCCTAACCAAAACTCTAATAGTTCATCTGAATCAATGTTACCCCAACCCTTGGAGCCAAAAATGAGACATATTTGATTCATCAAGCAATTAAATTGCTCATTAAACTTTTGCCGCCTGACCTGGAAGAAAAGAAAATCATATTAATGTTAGAAGATGTGCTCATTATTTGTTTTCCTAGATAAAATACTTTTTAAAGTCATGTACTGATAATGAAGTTACATCGGCCTTTTAGGACATCTTTGAACACAAATTACATTAATGCGGATGTCTTGGTTGGTTCATCAAGAGTAATGAAATTATTACTGCCAGAAGCCATGATTCCATGGAAATGAAAATTGTATTTTTTCAAGTACTATAAATGATGATGCTTGGAAGTCCTGTAATTATTGAATAATAGAAGTCATCTTTTTATTGGTATTTTCAAGATGATTGTCAGCACTGGAAGGAAAAAAATCTATCCAAATTTTAATTTATAAAAATGGTAGTTAAATATTGAAAGGAAATTGCTCATGGTCGGGCAGTGGGTCTTGGAAGGAACACAGCCTGGAATCACAGCATTCAAGCCTTGTTCAGACTCTGTTACTTAGTAGTGGTGAGACCTGGGGCTACTCACTTCCCCTTTGAACCCTGGGATTCTTCAACTGTTAAAGAGCAGGAAGGCAAGAACTAAATCGTTTCCAAAATCCTTCCAAGCTCTAAACTAGCCTTGTCCAGAGACATTTTATTCTTCTTCCTCTGCAGCATGCGTATATTGGCTCAGCATTTCATGGTTAGGCTTTCATCCTTTTTTAAGCCAATAAACATCTCACTCATCTCTCAGTCCCTTCCCGTGCCAAACAGGCCGGTCAGAGGCTGGGGCTGGAGGGAGCAGATTATTGAAGCCGCCTCCTGCTACCGTAGCCCCACAGACAACTGTGTAGTGTGTTTATTGCACAAAGATGCCCAGTCCAGGAGACAAGGGAGGCTGAACTTCAAACTGAACTCCATCTGCCAAGCCAAGCAGCCATGCAGTTGCATCACCCAGAGGAAGCATCTTTTCTTAACCCTCACAAAGGCACCAGAGGCTCACAGCTGCCCTGCTCCCACCTCCCTGGATTTCATACTTTCTTTGAAAAGCTGCCAGATTCCTTTCTTATTTCAGAGAAAACAAAGAGAATACTTCTATTATTGTTATTAATTTGTTACTGTTTATCATCACTACTCTTAAGAACTGATGAATAGCCTACATGCCCATGGACCCAGGGAGCAACAGACTAGCTAAATAATTTCCAAATTCTAGTTGTCCTTATATTACCCTACTCTACACCTGACAGCAATCTAAGTTGCTAGCTGTGGTTTAATTAAGATATTTAGTTTAAATTGTTAGTTTTGTGATTTGTCCTATAATCACATTCTCCTGACTAGGGTGTATCTTAGTTTAACCTCTGTTCAAATTTCTGATATTAGCTTGCTCTCACACCATGTAATTAGTAGGAGCTTGAAGTTAGGACAACAAACATAAGGGTATGCAACACAGATTCAGCTTGTGAATATTTGTGACATTTCAGATATTGGACATCAGACAACAATCAGATCAGGCCAGTGATCTCTGATCAACAAATGAGGTGAGCCCTATGACTGCCCCCAGCTTACTGCCTGGGGGAAGTCTACAGGCTGAAGCAAAAGAAGGGGAAACCAAGGCAGAACCCAGTGGTCTGAGTTGAGGAGATGCTGGGAGCCCACTGAGGACAAGAGAGCCACAGATCACAAAAGCAGAGTATGGATTAAAGAGCTGCACAGAGGAAAAGCTCTGAAGATCTGCACACTGGGATGTTTGTGTCTTCAGTTGAGTAATGGTCAGCATATGCATGGGAAGAAACTACCTGAGGCTCAGGAATAAACACCAGAAAGGATCAAAGGGGAAAACCCCCAAAGCTTAAACAGACTGGAAACTGTTGGTGTTCCCATGGGCCAGGATGGGGGTTGGAATAGAGCATAATTCATAGAGCATCAAGTACACAGAAGAGTATCAATTCAGTAGTAGGGTAACATCAGCCCTAGATAAATGGCTAATCTGATCCTTCCAAAAAGTTCCCAAGTAACTTAAAAGCATCTCAGAACAAAGCTAAAGAATATCAATAGGATATTCAGAACTAAAAACATTCAGAACCAAAAAAAGGTAAAATTCACAAGTTATATTTTATATGCTTGAATTACATTTACATTTTTTTTTTTTCGGTATGCGGGCCTCTCACTGTTGTGGCCTTTCCCGTTGTGGAGCACATGCTCCGGACGCGCAAGCTAGGTGACCATGGCCCACGGGCCCAGCCGCTCCGCGGCATATGGGATCTTCCCGGACCGGGGCACGAACCCGTGTCCCCTGCTTCGGCAGGTGGACTCTCAACCACTGCGCCACCAGGGAAGCCCTACATTTACATTTTAACATGTAAAATAGAGACATGGAGGATACAAAAATGACTTAAATTGAACTCCTAGAGTTGCAAAACACCTTAGACCTTTTTAAAAATGATACACTGGATAAGATGAACAGATTAGATTCTACAGAAGAAAATATTAATAAACTCAGATATAGCAATAGAACTATCCAATGTGAAACAAAGAAGAAAGCTGAAAAAATGAACACAGCATCAGTCAGTGAGCGGTAGGACTCCAAGTGGCAATATAAATGTAATTGAAGACTATAAAGTGTCGAAGAGAAAGAAAACATATTTGAATAAATAATGGTTGGAAATTTTCCAAATTTAAAAGAAACTCAAAATACACAGGCCCAAGAAGCTCAAGGAAACAGAAGCACATAAAACAAAAATAAAACAACACCAAGGCACATCATAATCAAATGGATTAAAACCAGTGAATTAAGAGAAAATCTTGAAAGTGGCCACAAGAGAAAGTCCGCATTCTGTACAGAGGAACAATGATCAGAATGATAGCAGGCATCTTGATGGAAACAAAGTAAACCAAAGGACAGTGGAGCCACATTTTTAAAGCACTGGGAAAAACAAACAAACAAACAAAAAAAAAACGTCAAGTAGAAGTCTATATCCAGCAAAAATATCTTTAAAATATTAAGTTGAAATAAAATTCAGCATGGAAAAGGTGAAAGGTCACTGACAGTCCTGAACTATTAGAAATGTTAAAGGATGTCTTCAGTCAGAATGAAAATAGTATCAAGTAGAAATATGAGGACTTCCCTAGTGGTACAGTGGTTAAGAATCCACCCGCCAATGCAGGGGACATGGGTTCGATCCCTGATCCAGGAAGATCCCACATGCCGCAGAGCAACTAAGCCCACAGGCCACAACTACTGAGCCTGTGTGCTGCAACTACTGAAGCCCACACACGCAGAGCCTGTGCTCCACAACAAGAGAAGCCACCGCGATGAGAAGCCCAGGCACCGCAACAAAGAGTAGCCCCTGCTCACCCCAACTAGACAAAGCCCACACGCAGCAACAAAGACCCAATGTAGCCAAAAAATTTTTAAAAATATGAATATACACAAAGGAATGAAAAGCACCATAAATTGTAAATCTGTGGGGAAACAGAAGAGACTTTTTTCTTCTTCTTTAAAATTGACTGTTTAAAGAAAAAAAAATTACACCATATTGTGGACATTTTGACACATTTTAAGTAAAATGCATGACAAAAACAGCACAAACCTGAGAGTGGGAAAATGAAAGAATATTATTGCAAAGTTCTTATACTATACATGAAATGGTATATTAACTTACACGTACAGTGATAAATGAAAATACACACATAGAGTAAACTCTAAAGCCACTCAAAAATTAAAGAATTATAGCTAATAAGCCAACAGAGATGATGAAATGGAATAATCAGTACTGAGTCCAAAAGAAGGCAGATCAAAAGGAAAATACAAACAAAAACAGAGGAGACAAATAGAGGATAAACAACAAGATGACAGATTTAAACCCAATGAAATCCATAACCACATTCTATGTAACTAGTCTAAACACTCCCAACTAAAGCGGAGGTCGTCAGACTGGATTTTAAAAAACCAAGACCAAACCACATGAGGCCCACAAGAAGTACCCTTTAAATATAAAAACAGTGAAAGGATGAAGAAAGATAACACCATGCTAATGGGTTTTTTTAAAATTTTTAAACTAGACTGCTAGCATTAATATAAGAAAAATATTTCAAAGCAAAGAATATTACCAGGAATAAAAAGAGTAATATTAATAATGATGAAAAGGTCAATATGAGAACATAACAACCCCATTTATGAGCCTAATAACAGCTTCAAAATACATAAGAAACAGATAGAACTGAAATGAGAAATAAACAAATCCATAATCTAGTTGGGGATTCCAAGACCTCTTACTAATTAATTGACAGATAATGAGTGATGACAGGCAATGGCAGACAGAAAATCAGTAAGAATATAGAAGACTTGAACACCTCCATCAACAAACATGACCTAATTGGCATTATAGATTTTCACCAAACAACTGCCAGAAGATACATTCTTCTCAAGTGCACATGGAACATTTATGAAGCTGTATCATTTGTGGGCCATAAAGCAAGTTTTAGACAATTTAAAAGGAATCAAACCATATGAACTATTTCCTAACCACAATGGAATTAAGTTAGAAATCAATAACAAAGATCTTGGAAATTCCCAAATATTTGGATACCAAGTAACACATTTAAAATAACCTGTGGATCAAAGACAATGCCAAATGGAAAATCATGAAGTGTCTTGAACTGAATGAAAATGAAGACACAATGTTTGTTGGAATGCAGCAAAAGCAATGCTTAGAGGGAAATTTATAGCACTAAAATACCTCTACTAGGAAAGAAGGTCTCTCAATATCTTGTAATAACCTAAATGGAAAAGAATCTAAAACAGAAGATATATGTTTATATATATAAAATGAATCACTCTGCTGTACGTCTGAAACTAGTGCATTGTAAATTAACTGTACTTCAATTTTTAAATGGTTTAAAAAAAAAAGGTCTCAAGTCAGTGATGCCTGCTCACACTTTAAGAAGAAAAAAAAAGAGCAAACTAAGTGGAAACAAGCAGAAGAAAGAAATAATGAGTAGAAATCAGTGAAATAAAAAGCAGAAAAAAAGAGAAAATCTGATGAAAACAAAATCTGACTACTGGAGAAAATAAAGCTGATAAATCTCTAGCCAAACTATCAGGATAAAAAGAGGAAGACATTAACAATATTAGGAATGAGAGAGGCTATCACTATAGATCTCACATATATTGAAATAATAAGAGAATGTCATAAACAACTTTATGATGACAAATTCAACAACTTAGATAAAATGGACAAATTCCTTAGAAGACAAAGAACACCAAAACTCACTCAAGAATAATAGCCCTAAGTCTATTTTTAATGTTGAATTTGTATCGTGAAAAGGAAATTCCAGGCTGAGGTTGGTTTTCTTGGGGAATTCTACTTAATATTTATGAAAGAAACAGTGAACATGACACAAATTTCTTCAGAAGATTCAAGAGGGAACAATGTCCAACTCATTCTCTCAGGCCAGCATGACCTGTATACTAAAACCAGAAAGACATTTCCAAAATTACAGACCAATTGAAAGGAATTTAATCAAGTAACAAATTTATGTTGAATAGAATTTGGAAAAAGGCCTGAAGTGAAAAGATGTCAGTTCTGGTGAAAAACAATAAGGAGCAGAGGCAGAGACCTGGTATTGGAAATTGAATGTTTTGTTTGGAACAGGATAAATGGTGCTGGTAAGATATCCAGTAATGTAATAGCTAATAATCAGTGAGTTCTTTGTGTCAGGTGCTACACTAATCAAAAGGACTGGAGCTCAGTAGAAGGAAAAACAGTACTAGAAGTCATGCTTGTATAACTGATTCCATTTACCACCTCTGATTTTCATACTGTGGCTATTTCTACCTTAAACAGAGTGGCATACTTTTTAAGAGACTTTATTTTTCAGTGAATCTTATTTTTCCCAAGGTAAGAAAATCATCATTATAAAAACTAAATGTACTCTAATTATACTCCTTAATTACTATTTAGAAATCATTCATAACAAAAATAATACAACATTAAAAGACATTTTGTCTGGAAGTCTACTGTCAAATGTGGCTGCTACTCCAATCTGGCATTCCTTTAGGAAGTCCTGTGGAGGTCACACCTGGAGAAGTTCAAACTCATTACTGGCAAGGATCTCTCCTCTCTCACCCCCAACTCATCCTCAACCCATGTAGTTCAACACATCTGGAAACCAAAATGGCTCATGGTTTAACCATAGAAGGCAGCTAAAACAGAGGGCCTACACAGAGAAATCAGTGCGTACAGCCTCACCATCTCTGCACCAGCTAAACCACCAGGTCATACAGGGTTCTAAATATACATATCTGATAGCCAGTGTTTTTTTTTTTAAAGAGACACTTCGAATAGGCTGTCTCACTTAAATGACCACCCCAAGTACACAGCTCATTCACCAAATGGAGAGTTATACTTTGGATATACTGGAGAAGGCATTTCACTTGCTGTTAAAAGACAAGTAGTGGCAATTTTCATTGTGCAAATACCATAGTAAGAAGTTGATTCTGAAAACAAAAGGGAGATTCAAAGAGCTGCTATCACTTACTGGAACACTATAAAATGTTGGAGATGCAAAGCTCTGACTAGAGTTATTGCCACACAACATGAAGTATGCCCAATGATCAAAAATCTCTATTTTGGTGGTAATTTTGAACCCTAAAGAGGCTGTTACCAAACCTTTCAGTTATAAAAATAAGCTGTAAATATGCAAATACATGTCTTAGAACTCGGTGAAATTACTACTCAACAGGGGAAAGATTTTAAGATTTTCATTTTATTAAAAATATAGCAACACAATAGCAGCAGCATCTGATAAATGTTTACTAGTACCATATGGAAGTAGTCCTACTCACATAATATACACCACCTATGCAGCACCTTTTTGTTTACATTTTGAACCCTTCCCTTGATAATCCATAGCATTATGTAAAGAATAGCACTACTGTATTAACCTAATTAAGATGAAGGAGAGTAATATTTAACTATTAAATTGAACTACCTATACAACTACACAGTACACCCAAATGGAACCTTCTGTGGAAATCAGAGAATTCTGTAGCGTGTTTCCTAAGTTTTTTGCCTACCAGTAACCTTAAACTGGTGGAACTCAATCTCTTCAAGTCTAATTCAGCATGAATTTCATGAGTTTGAACTTACATATACAGTTAAGAAATTATCTATCTAGCAAATAAAAGTTAATCAAGAATGGAAAGAACTATTATTCTACTCCAATCCTTGGAAAATAAATCTTAATGGTAAAATTTGTGAAGTTTTACAAAA
Organism: Physeter macrocephalus; assembly: GCF_002837175.3. Lineage (NCBI taxonomy): Eukaryota > Metazoa > Chordata > Mammalia > Artiodactyla > Physeteridae > Physeter > Physeter macrocephalus. The sequence goes on along the minus strand of NC_041221.1, from coordinate 69,566,738 downwards.
GTTGGCAATTCTCAAAATTAAAATGTTAGCCAGATACAAAGTAAATTTAAAAATCAGGCAACAGGCTAAAAATCTGCTTTTAAGAACAGTATGTTAAGAAATGTATTATATATAAACTAACAATTATAATAAATTAATTGCTAGAAACTATAAAAGTACCTTAAATGGAATAGAAAGAAATCTAGTTATTAGTTACTAAATCCAACCTAGCTTCAGCTTTAATTTTTAAAATAATGTACCACTCTTTGGCAGAATCACCAATAAAAGTGTATTTAAGAAAAACAAATTCACCCACAAACCCAAGTTTAAGTAGGGAAGTGAATTTTATTTTAAAAGATTATTTTATTACATTTATACTTGACTCCTGCTTCCAGAAATATCATTTAGCCCTTTGAGAGCACTAACTTCTGAAATTTGAAAATAAACAATTTAATTTTAAATGACTATTACATTAGTAAATAAACATGAGAACATCTAAGTATATAGGTAGTGAAATTTTTAAAAAATATATTTAAAACACATAAGGAACATAATTGCTTTGTGGAAACAGCTCTACTTCATAACTTACCCAGTTAAAACCAGATACTATCTTTCAATGAAAATATAAGAAATGTCCCACTGAAATGTTATTTAATGCATCCCTCAAAAAGAATTCATTTTAACTAATTCAACTACTAAAGATTTAAATCAAATCATACTATTCCAAACAGGTTTTTAAAAAACTTTTAAAAGCCATTAGTATATATTATAATCCTTAAATTTGAATATCTTCAGTTGAGACCAGATTTGGCTCAAGGTTTTTTTTTTTTTTAATTTCAAAGGTAGCAACCTATATATAGGATGAATGAGCATCCTGAAGATGACTAATACCACAAAAGAAATTATTTTCTTGACAAAAAAAAAAAATTGATTCTAAATGCCGGTTTTTACTTTTTAATTGAGGCATGTCAAAATTTAAGTCTCTATGATACTTCTGAAGATCAACATAGCATATACTGAACCCCTTGGAAAAAAAGATTCTAAACAGAAAAATCACAAGCTGACTAGTGTGTTCGTAACTACAAGTTAATTAAATTCAATGGAAAATAATGAGATAGCTGTGGAAGTTAAGGGTTTTATACTTGTTTCCTCACATGAAACTGGCTAGCTTATGAAGGACCATCTTTTATTACCAGTTAAGTGCACACTGCTGAAAAGCAAGAACAAGAGGACCAAGAGAATTTGTCTAGAATGATGAATAGCAACTACAATTTAAGGAACAGAATGTACTCACTATATAATCAAGATGAAAAAGATAATTTACAGAAGGTATTAAGTGTAAAATGGCTGTCTTCTTGGCCTTACCTCAAGTTTTCCTGACAATATCTACCTGGGATGAAAAAGACAGTTTTAAAGAAATAAAAAAATACCTTACAAGAAAAAAATAAATGAAAACATACCAGCTCTTAAAAGTGAACAAAGAGAAAAAGCTCTCTCTCTCTCTCTCTCTCTCTCTCACACACAACACACACACACACTCACACACTCCCTCCTTCACTCCAGTATCTCTAGACCCTAGAAAGCTTTGCTTCCATAAGCCTGTTTAAGAAAATGATTTCACTTTCTCCAGACCTCTTGTATTCCTGTTCATGCCCCATTTTTATAAATCAGTGTCTGTCAAGATTAGTATGGTTATTTTAAAGATGAATAAACCTCATCAAGAAAAATAACTGGCAGCAGGAACCAAATAACTATGTTAATTACCAACATAAAAAACATTTAATAGAGTCCAGAGTACAAAAAAATACTCAAACTTTAAATGATGGCTTTAGACACCACACAAACATGCACTCTCCATATCAAAACAATTTCTATGCCAGCTAAAACAAGAACAGGATAAACCTAAGATGCTGTTTTGAAATGCATGAACAAATACTTTCCTCTAAAATACTTAGCTTTATTAGAGAAACAGTACTACAAATAACAAAGATTCAAACAACATTTGCTCTATTCTACTTACATATCATAAATAAGAAGCTTTGATGCAAGACACACACACTCCTTCACAATCTTTCCATATACACCCAAGCATTCTTATATCAAAATAAGCTGTTTACCAGCCAACCGTATGTGGTTGATTGATTAAAATGACCATCTATACTTTACATAGTAAAGCATTTTCAAAAATTTTAATGTACACAGTGAAAAAAAGAAAAAAAAAAAAAAAAAAAACACAGTAATTCTGAACACATGAGGAGTAATTAAGCAGCTTCATAATCAAACCAGGCTTCATTGCTTGCAATAAGGGCAATTCTTTCCATTCTCCACCAAATACTTAAATTTCAATAGTATTAACGTTAAAAGAAAACTCAAGTTGAAACCAAGTAACTGATGTGCTACTTAGCTTTTTAAATCTATAAGTAACTCTTCCCATGAGGTAAGGCAACTGAGTAATTTGATTGTATTAGACTGCATTAAACTAATTATACTTGATTTTTTTAATAACATGCTAATTAAAAGGTATAACTTTTGGAAATACAACAATGAAAAGAGTTCTGAAACTATGAGTTGTGGTCTGGGGGAAAATATTAGCAATGTTGTCATTTTACTACTTGCATACTTTCTGCAAAAAGTGTGCCTAACAATGTCGGATGACCTATATTTTAAGCTTAAGTAAACATATCCTTACACATAAGACAAACTCATATGTTCTCCTTTAAGTACAATTTCTGCACATCATTTATGAGAAGATGATTGAGAGGTAATAATTAAGGCCATCTAATATAGACAACTAAAGGGTTTTGCTTTAAGTAAAATAAGAACATGCTGCTTCATTTTCAATTATCACAGTATGAAACTGATGGTCCCAAAACTGCATTGCTGTTTTAAGCTCTAAAGTCATTCTTAAAAACAGACTTCCCTCTCATATTAGGTGAACCAAGTAAGAAGCTCTTCTGACATACCACTTTCACACTTCTCTATGGAAGGGAATGGAATATCCATCTAAATTCCATATGAATTGAGAATGACTAGTCCATATAAAATTCTAGAAAACAGTATACCACGTTGTAGAAGGCACTAAAGCTTCAGCTTGTGCTCCCATAGCCCATTTTGAAAACCCAGGTTTCTTTTTATAAATGGCACCTTTGCCACCTACAACTGACAACACACACTGCAATACTGTTCATAATAAGCTTGGAAATGTCAAGAGAGTTCAAAAAGAAATGCTTACTTTGTGGGGAAACCCAATGATTCTGAACACTGAATACTAATATATTATTAGTATTCAACACAGTTGTTCTTCCTTTTGAAAAAGAACAGTAGCATGCATTGTCAGTTGGTTTTTAATCCACTTATTTAAGCAACTTTAATATGTAAAACTATTTTAAAGAAAAACTGCTGTCCTAAACAATGAGCAAAAGAAAACACAATAGTGAGAATTTAACACAATCACTGTAAATCCTGTGAAGTCAATGTTAAAATTTCTTACATACTCCGCACTTACAAGGGTGTGTATATATTTGCACCAATTTCAAGCACATCATCAATCTGTAATATATTGAAATTTTTAAAAAAAAGTAAAACAATACAAAATCAGTTACTAGCATTTTTTAAAAGAGCCTCCAATGCTTATCTCCAGTCTTTAATGGATAGTACAAATTTCTATCTTTAATGTCCCATTTATTTTAATGGTTCTTGGCAAACACTTAACAAACCACATGACAAGTGTGTCAGCCACCATGGAAATGCACAGCTTTTAGAAGATGAGGAGTTTGGGTAACACCTGTTATTTTCACGATGTCCATGCTTTATTTTCTTACTCAGTAACAAGATGGCCACAAAGTCACCTAACAACTAAAAAAGCTGTTAGCTCATATCTTTATGCTCTACTGGATTTCTTCACTGTTTAACATCTTGTTGAGAGAATTAAAAGCTTTGGATTCTATTCCAGCGTGGGTTTAGAGGTGCATTTGTAGGTCCTATACTGCTTCTGTTTTGGTAGAGAGGTTTTCTTCATTTGGTTGACAACTCCCATTTTGCTGTACTTTGTTTTCCTCAGTCCTTGGTGCATCCTTGTCATCTACTTCTTTTCCCACACTTAAATCCGGTTCTTTATTGTGCTCCTTCTCCTACAATGAATATTTAGGCATACATTTAATATTTTTCTCAAGAGTTCCCTGCTATTACATCTAGTTCTGGCTAAGACTTTATCTTTTGTGAATCAGTCAAACTGGGTATTATCTCCCATTACATTTTCATATAAATAGTATATACAAACATGTATCAATATGTCCTTTGTACTTCTAATAAAAGATAGGACAATCTATGGAGATTAAGTTAGAACAAAATAGGTAAATAGAAACTCTAGGGAAGAATCAACAAACGTTGCTGACTGACTTGAAAGGTGGAACTGATCGGCTGAAAGTATAATAGTTCCCATAGATGCCAGGATAGATTTGTAATTTGGATACCAAAGAAGCAAAAACAAGGGAATGTAGAAAAGGAAATCACTATTCCTCCTACCAAAGACTGTTTAAGAACAGTCCAAATTCAGCTCTCAACTTAACAGAGAATTAAATGAGAACATATGGAACAGTGCCTGGAATGTATTAAGTGCTCAGGAGATATTATCAATGTTACTGACAATGATGATAAACCTCTATCAGTATGGGAATAAAAACTGTAAGATAAAAGCTTCAGAACTCATAACTGATTTCCAAACACAAATATACTCACCAGGATAATAAGGGAATTAACCTAATTCACAAGTACTTAAAATATTTTATCAAAAAAAATGAAGGAAAACAAAACAAAAACCCTTACCTGGTGGAATTTGGTTTTCCATTAATTATTCTAATTCAACAAACCTAACTTTGGTATATATTACAAAACCAATGATAACATCACCTGTCAAATTTGCTAAAACAAATATAGTGAGGAAAAGGGCAACAAGTAAAAATATTCCAGTACATAGTTAAAATTTTTATTGTATGCCATTCTGTGATTCTCTAAAATAAGGAATGCAATTGTTTACACTAGTAAACATTACATTAATTAGTTCTTATCTTCAAAAATTAGGTTAAAAAACTACCAATTTAACAGATAGTACCAAAAACATACAAGGCACTGGTAGTATAAAACTACCTCTATGGAATAAAGAAGAACAATCTCAAACATTAATTATTCAAACCCTAAACACTGAACGACTTGCTTACTTTAAGTGAAGTACTGTTCTTCTCCACCTTTTCCTTCCCATCTCTGTCATTAGAACTCTTTCTTGTAGAGGCTGAACGTTCTCTCTCTCTTCTTTCACTGATGTGGTCCCTTTCTTTTTCTCTCTTTTTATCCTTCTTATTTCTGCTATAAGAATATTAATAATATGTCATTAACTTCTAAAAAAGTAAACACCCACTATTTTGTTGACAAAATATTCTTCCCTAACATTAATGCACTGTAAACAAGCATATCAGTAACCTGGTGGACCAAATAACATAAATGAGTCCTGTAGCCCACCTAACTCCACCCCACACCCAGTTAATTTTTTAAAAACACACAAGTCATTAATGCAGAGGCCACCAAGTGTTCACATAAAACACAATTCTGTATTATCAATTTCTTAATTTTGAAACATTAAAGGTTTATTTATCTACTGTAATCAGGATAAAACAAAACCAAACATAATATTTTTTTACCCATCTTTTCAAAGTAAAAAATGAATAAGCAGAAAAGAATAAAAACGATACAGAATCATATATGGCTCTCAGGTAAGGCTGAATGACTTCTAGAAAAAATGTGGAACTTCAAATAACCAATTATGCCATGTGCTCTCCCCTCTCATTCACAATTACAAAAAAGTCCCACCCACCAATTCAAGAGCAAACATTAAGCAGAAGATGGAATGAACAAGTTCCATTTGTAAAAATTACATATCCTTAAAATTAGAGGGAAAAAAATGATGCATTTCATATCAGAAGCATAACAGACACCTTCTATTCAAAATAATTAGCCTTAATATGGAATTCTAAACTTTTCTGTCTTAATTATGAATATTTTAAAAATAAACACAAAGACCAGGGGAACAAATAAAAACACTTAGGAAACAGACCCAAGTACCTATGAAAATTCAATAAAACAAAGGGGTGGCATCTCAAATCACTGGGGCAAAGCTCGTCTTTTATAAATAAAAGACTTGGGGACAACTGGATTATTATTTGGAAAGAGACAAAACTGGGTCCATATCTCATTCACATAAATAAATAAATCCAAATGGATTAGAGACCTAAATTTTTTACAGGAAACAATACAAGTACTAGAAGAAAACATGAATAAATTTCTTTCTAACTCGAGTGAAGGGAAAGATTTTTTTAGCCATAAATAAAATTCCAGGTACGATAAAATAAAAGATTCATTAGTATGCCTACAAACTTTTGCAAAGCAAAAAAAATACAAAACAAAAACCACTACTAGCATATTCAAAAGAAAAATGACAAAGAAAAATACATTTGCAACATTATGTATGTGTATCTTTATATACAACTCTTAAAGCCAAGGAAACAACTACATCAAAACAAATGAGATTCTTGGGACCTTCCTGGTGGCGCAGTGGTTAAGAATCCGCCTGCCAATGCAGGGGACACGGGCTCGAGCCCTGGTCTGAAAAGATCCCACATGCCGCGGAGATCCCACATGCCGCGGAGCAACTAAGCCCGTGCACCACAACTACTGAGCCTGAGCTCTAGAACCCATGCTCCACAACAGGAGAAGCCGCCGCAATGAAAAGCTCGCACACCGCAACAAAGAGTACCCCCCACTCTCCACAACTAGAGAAAGCCCACGTGCAGCAACGAAGACCCAAAGCAGCCAAAAATAAATAAATAAATTTATTTTTTTTTAAAAAAAGAATGAGATTCTTAGGAATAAATTTAACTAAAAAGGCAAAAAAACTGCTGAAAAGAAACAAAAACATAAATAAATGGAAAAACATCCCATGTTCTTGGATCAGAAGACTTAGAGTTAAGATAACAATAGTATCCAAAGTGATCTACAAATTCAATGCAACCCCTATCTAAATCCCATTGGCACTGTTGGCAGAAAAAGCAAAACCCATCCTAAAAATCATAGGATCTCCAGGGACATCAAATAGCCAAAACAATCTTTAAAATAACAACAAAATTGGAAGACACACAATCCCTGGTTTTAAAACTTACTACAAAACTACAGTAATCAAAACAGTATAGTACTGGCATAAGGAGAGACTTACAGACCAATGGAAAAGACAGAAATATATGGTCACATATATGGTCAAATGATTTTTGATAAGGGTGCCAAGACCCATTCAACAGGGAAAGGACAAGCTTTTCAACAAATGGTGCTAGGAAAACTGGACATCCGCATGATAAAGAATGAAGTTTTAGACTCTTACCTTACACCATATGTAAAAATTATCTCATAATGGATCAAAGACCTAAATATATAAACTAAAACTATAAAACCCTTAGAAGAAAACACAGGGGAAAATCTTCATGACACTGGTTTTGGCAATGATTTCTTGGATATGACAGCAAAAAGCAATGAAAGGAAAAAAACATAAATTTGAATTCATCAAAATTAAAAACTTTTGTGCATCAAAGGATACTTACTCAAAGAAAGTGAAAACACAACCCACAGTATAGGAGAAAAATACATGGAAATCATATTATCTGGTAATGGATTAACAACCAGAATATAAAGAACTACAACTTAACAAAAAACCAAATTATCTAATTCAAAATGGGCAAAAGACTAGAATAGACATTTCTCCAAAGTAGATACACAAATGGTAAATAAGCACATGAAAAGATGCCCAACATCACTAATCATTAGAGAAATGCAAATCAAAACCTTAATAAGATACCATTACACACTCACTAGAATGGCTATAATCAGAGACAGACAATAACAAATGTCAGTGAGCATGTGGAGAAATTGGAACACTTGTACATTGCCAATGGGAATATGGAATAGTGCAACCACTTCAGAAAACAGTTTGGCAGTTTCTCAAGAAGATAAAGAGAGGATTACTATATGACTCAGCAATTACAACTCCTAGGTATAGAAACAAAAACGTGTCTACATCAAAACATGTACACAAATGTTCACAGCAGCATTATTTATAACAGCAAATAAATGGAAACAATACTAAATGTCCATCAACTAACGAATGGTTAAATAACAAAACCTGGTTTTATCCATAGTGGAATATTATTCACCCCTAAAAAGAAATGAAGTACTGATTAATGCTACAATATGCATGAACCTTGAAAATGTTACATTTAGTCAAAGAAGTCAGATACAAAAGACTGCACAGGGACTTCCCTGGTGGCGCAGTGGATAAGACTCCATACTCCCAATGCAGGGGGCCCGGGTTCGATCCCTGGTCAGGGAACTAGATCCCACATGCATGCTGCAACTAAGAGTTTGCATGCCACAACTAAGGAGCTGGTGAGCTGCAACTAAGGAACCCTGGAGCCACAATTAAGGAGCCCACCTCCCGCAACTAAGACCTAATGCAACCAAATAAATAAATAAATAATTTTTTTTTTTTTTTTTAAAAAGAGGCCACACATATTATATGACTCTATGAAATGTCCATAACAGGCAAATCCACAGAGACAGTAAGTAGATTCGTAGCTGTAAGGAGCCATGAGGAGTAACTGCTAATAGGTACAGGCTTGCTTTCAAAGTGACAAAAAATGTTCTGGAACTAAGTAGCAGTGATACTTGCACAAAATTGTGAACTCTTAAGAAAAATGCAATGAAAATTACTAAAAATCACTGAAATGCACTAAGCGTGAATTTTATTTCACATAAACTACTTCTCAATTAAAAAAAATAACTCAAGAGGGTGCCTGCCAGCTAGCTACTGGTGGGGGACTCTGACGCCCAAGGAGACAGGAGGAACCCCAAAGTTAACCAGTAGGATGTAGGGGGACTGAGGGGGGAAGAGAAGAGGAGGGCAGACAGGATCGGCACCCCTGAGGCCGGGGAGATGAGGAGAGGTGGGGGGAGGGACCCTCCAGAAAGAGCAGAAGAGGAACGGAGGGCGATTGCCTGGCCCACTCAGGCCGCAGAGCCTGCGGAGCTCCCAGGCTGGTGCCTCCCCTCCAAAGCCCCCTCCAAGCTGTGTGGGTCCTGGGGGCATAGGAGGGAGGCTGGGAGATCAGGAGAGGCAGTGAGGAGGAGCCCTCCGGGAGCAGCGGGCGACTACCACGCCCACTCAGGCCCGGGGAGCCTACTGAGCTCCCAGGCCGATCTCGTCCTCCAAACCCCCCTCCAGAACGCATGTGTCCTTGGGGGCATAGGAGGGAGGCTGGGGACATCAGGAGAGGCAGGCGGGAGGGGCCCTCCCAGACTGGAGGAGCAGGAAAGGAGAGGAGGGTGTTTGCCCTGCCCACTAGAGCCCAGGAAGCCTGCTGGGCTCCCAGGTGAGGTTCCCTGCCCTCTGAGACCAGGGCTGGGGGGCATTCCTGGGCCCCTTCTGTTCCTTGAGCCTAAACCCCAGCTCCCCACAGCCCCCAGGGCCTCTTCCAGCCCTGGGGGTCCTGAGCATTGGTCCCGCCCACCACCCAAACCTCACCTTTGCTTAGGTCCCCCCCTCCACAGCCAAAACCTCCCTCCCCGCCTTTTTTTCTTTTTCCTCCTCCTCTTTTTTTTTTACTATTGTGGTACTGATGTACCTTCCAGTTGTTGATTCACCTGTATTTTTATTTTTATATTCTTCTGAACATATCTGTTAGTTTCCTAGTCTAATTTTATTTTTTACTTTGTTATTTTTATTTTTGTTTTTTGGGCACTGCAGGCAGCTAGCAGGATCTTGGTCCACGAGCCCGGGGTCAGGCCAAAGTTCCTGCGGTGGGAGCTCCAAGTCTGAACCACTGCACTAACAGAATCTCAGACCCCAGGGAATATTCATCAGAGTGAGAGCTCATGGGGTTCCTCATCTCGGCACCAAGACCCAGCTCTACCAAATAGCCTACGAACTCGAGTGTTGGAAGCCTCAGGCCAAAAACCAGTAAGAAAGGAATACAATCCCACTCATTGAAAAAAAAAAAAAAAAAAAGAGACGGCAAAAAAATATGTCACAGATGAAGGAGCAAGGTAAAAACCTACAAGACAAAATAAATGAAGAGGAAATAGGTAAAAGACCTGAAAAAGAATTCAGAGTAATGAGAGTAAAGATGATCCAGAATCTTGGAAACAGAATGGAGGCACGGACTGAGAAAATACAAGAAATGTTTAACAGACATCTAGAAGAACTAAAGAACAAACAGAGATGAAAAACATAATAACTGAAATGAAAAACACACTGGAAGGAATCAATAACAGGATGAGGCAGAAGAACGAATAAGTGAGCTGGAAGACAAGATGGTGGAAATACCTGCCGAGGAACAGACTAAAGAAAAAAGAATGAAAAGAATTGAAGACAATCGCAGAGACCTCTGGGACAACAATAAACGCACCAACATTCGAATTACAGGGGTCTCAGAAGAAGAAGAGAAAAAGAAAGGGTCTGAGAAAATATTTGAAGAGATTATTCTGAACACATGAGGAGTAATTAAGCAGCTTCATAATCAAACCAGGCTTCATTGCTTGCAATAAGGGCAATTCTTTCCATTCTCCACCAAATACTTAAATTTCAATAGTATTAACGTTAAAAGAAAACTCAAGTTGAAACCAAGTAACTGATGTGCTACTTAGCTTTTTAAATCTATAAGTAACTCTTCCCATGAGGTAAGGCAACTGAGTAATTTGATTGTATTAGACTGCATTAAACTAATTATACTTGATTTTTTTAATAACATGCTAATTAAAAGGTATAACTTTTGGAAATACAACAATGAAAAGAGTTCTGAAACTATGAGTTGTGGTCTGGGGGAAAATATTAGCAATGTTGTCATTTTACTACTTGCATACTTTCTGCAAAAAGTGTGCCTAACAATGTCAGATGACCTATATTTTAAGCTTAAGTAAACATATCCTTACACATAAGACAAACTCATATGTTCTCCTTTAAGTACAATTTCTGCACATCATTTATGAGAAGATGATTGAGAGGTAATAATTAAGGCCATCTAATATAGACAACTAAAGGGTTTTGCTTTAAGTAAAATAAGAACATGCTGCTTCATTTTCAATTATCACAGTATGAAACTGATGGTCCCAAAACTGCATTGCTGTTTTAAGCTCTAAAGTCATTCTTAAAAACAGACTTCCCTCTCATATTAGGTGAACCAAGTAAGAAGCTCTTCTGACATACCACTTTCACACTTCTCTATGGAAGGGAATGGAATATCCATCTAAATTCCATATGAATTGAGAATGACTAGTCCATATAAAATTCTAGAAAACAGTATACCACGTTGTAGAAGGCACTAAAGCTTCAGCTTGTGCTCCCATAGCCCATTTTGAAAACCCAGGTTTCTTTTTATAAATGGCACCTTTGCCACCTACAACTGACAACACACACTGCAATACTGTTCATAATAAGCTTGGAAATGTCAAGAGAGTTCAAAAAGAAATGCTTACTTTGTGGGGAAACCCAATGATTCTGAACACTGAATACTAATATATTATTAGTATTCAACACAGTTGTTCTTCCTTTTGAAAAAGAACAGTAGCATGCATTGTCAGTTGGTTTTTAATCCACTTATTTAAGCAACTTTAATATGTAAAACTATTTTAAAGAAAAACTGCTGTCCTAAACAATGAGCAAAAGAAAACACAATAGTGAGAATTTAACACAATCACTGTAAATCCTGTGAAGTCAATGTTAAAATTTCTTACATACTCCGCACTTACAAGGGTGTGTATATATTTGCACCAATTTCAAGCACATCATCAATCTGTAATATATTGAAATTTTTAAAAAAAAGTAAAACAATACAAAATCAGTTACTAGCATTTTTTAAAAGAGCCTCCAATGCTTATCTCCAGTCTTTAATGGATAGTACAAATTTCTATCTTTAATGTCCCATTTATTTTAATGGTTCTTGGCAAACACTTAACAAACCACATGACAAGTGTGTCAGCCACCATGGAAATGCACAGCTTTTAGAAGATGAGGAGTTTGGGTAACACCTGTTATTTTCACGATGTCCATGCTTTATTTTCTTACTCAGTAACAAGATGGCCACAAAGTCACCTAACAACTAAAAAAGCTGTTAGCTCATATCTTTATGCTCTACTGGATTTCTTCACTGTTTAACATCTTGTTGAGAGAATTAAAAGCTTTGGATTCTATTCCAGCGTGGGTTTAGAGGTGCATTTGTAGGTCCTATACTGCTTCTGTTTTGGTAGAGAGGTTTTCTTCATTTGGTTGACAACTCCCATTTTGCTGTACTTTGTTTTCCTCAGTCCTTGGTGCATCCTTGTCATCTACTTCTTTTCCCACACTTAAATCCGGTTCTTTATTGTGCTCCTTCTCCTACAATGAATATTTAGGCATACATTTAATATTTTTCTCAAGAGTTCCCTGCTATTACATCTAGTTCTGGCTAAGACTTTATCTTTTGTGAATCAGTCAAACTGGGTATTATCTCCCATTACATTTTCATATAAATAGTATATACAAACATGTATCAATATGTCCTTTGTACTTCTAATAAAAGATAGGACAATCTATGGAGATTAAGTTAGAACAAAATAGGTAAATAGAAACTCTAGGGAAGAATCAACAAACGTTGCTGACTGACTTGAAAGGTGGAACTGATCGGCTGAAAGTATAATAGTTCCCATAGATGCCAGGATAGATTTGTAATTTGGATACCAAAGAAGCAAAAACAAGGGAATGTAGAAAAGGAAATCACTATTCCTCCTACCAAAGACTGTTTAAGAACAGTCCAAATTCAGCTCTCAACTTAACAGAGAATTAAATGAGAACATATGGAACAGTGCCTGGAATGTATTAAGTGCTCAGGAGATATTATCAATGTTACTGACAATGATGATAAACCTCTATCAGTATGGGAATAAAAACTGTAAGATAAAAGCTTCAGAACTCATAACTGATTTCCAAACACAAATATACTCACCAGGATAATAAGGGAATTAACCTAATTCACAAGTACTTAAAATATTTTATCAAAAAAAATGAAGGAAAACAAAACAAAAACCCTTACCTGGTGGAATTTGGTTTTCCATTAATTATTCTAATTCAACAAACCTAACTTTGGTATATATTACAAAACCAATGATAACATCACCTGTCAAATTTGCTAAAACAAATATAGTGAGGAAAAGGGCAACAAGTAAAAATATTCCAGTACATAGTTAAAATTTTTATTGTATGCCATTCTGTGATTCTCTAAAATAAGGAATGCAATTGTTTACACTAGTAAACATTACATTAATTAGTTCTTATCTTCAAAAATTAGGTTAAAAAACTACCAATTTAACAGATAGTACCAAAAACATACAAGGCACTGGTAGTATAAAACTACCTCTATGGAATAAAGAAGAACAATCTCAAACATTAATTATTCAAACCCTAAACACTGAACGACTTGCTTACTTTAAGTGAAGTACTGTTCTTCTCCACCTTTTCCTTCCCATCTCTGTCATTAGAACTCTTTCTTGTAGAGGCTGAACGTTCTCTCTCTCTTCTTTCACTGATGTGGTCCCTTTCTTTTTCTCTCTTTTTATCCTTCTTATTTCTGCTATAAGAATATTAATAATATGTCATTAACTTCTAAAAAAGTAAACACCCACTATTTTGTTGACAAAATATTCTTCCCTAACATTAATGCACTGTAAACAAGCATATCAGTAACCTGGTGGACCAAATAACATAAATGAGTCCTGTAGCCCACCTAACTCCACCCCACACCCAGTTAATTTTTTAAAAACACACAAGTCATTAATGCAGAGGCCACCAAGTGTTCACATAAAACACAATTCTGTATTATCAATTTCTTAATTTTGAAACATTAAAGGTTTATTTATCTACTGTAATCAGGATAAAACAAAACCAAACATAATATTTTTTTACCCATCTTTTCAAAGTAAAAAATGAATAAGCAGAAAAGAATAAAAACGATACAGAATCATATATGGCTCTCAGGTAAGGCTGAATGACTTCTAGAAAAAATGTGGAACTTCAAATAACCAATTATGCCATGTGCTCTCCCCTCTCATTCACAATTACAAAAAAGTCCCACCCACCAATTCAAGAGCAAACATTAAGCAGAAGATGGAATGAACAAGTTCCATTTGTAAAAATTACATATCCTTAAAATTAGAGGGAAAAAAATGATGCATTTCATATCAGAAGCATAACAGACACCTTCTATTCAAAATAATTAGCCTTAATATGGAATTCTAAACTTTTCTGTCTTAATTATGAATATTTTAAAAATAAACACAAAGACCAGGGGAACAAATAAAAACACTTAGGAAACAGACCCAAGTACCTATGAAAATTCAATAAAACAAAGGGGTGGCATCTCAAATCACTGGGGCAAAGCTCGTCTTTTATAAATAAAAGACTTGGGGACAACTGGATTATTATTTGGAAAGAGACAAAACTGGGTCCATATCTCATTCACATAAATAAATAAATCCAAATGGATTAGAGACCTAAATTTTTTACAGGAAACAATACAAGTACTAGAAGAAAACATGAATAAATTTCTTTCTAACTCGAGTGAAGGGAAAGATTTTTTTAGCCATAAATAAAATTCCAGGTACGATAAAATAAAAGATTCATTAGTATGCCTACAAACTTTTGCAAAGCAAAAAAAATACAAAACAAAAACCACTACTAGCATATTCAAAAGAAAAATGACAAAGAAAAATACATTTGCAACATTATGTATGTGTATCTTTATATACAACTCTTAAAGCCAAGGAAACAACTACATCAAAACAAATGAGATTCTTGGGACCTTCCTGGTGGCGCAGTGGTTAAGAATCCGCCTGCCAATGCAGGGGACACGGGCTCGAGCCCTGGTCTGAAAAGATCCCACATGCCGCGGAGATCCCACATGCCGCGGAGCAACTAAGCCCGTGCACCACAACTACTGAGCCTGAGCTCTAGAACCCATGCTCCACAACAGGAGAAGCCGCCGCAATGAAAAGCTCGCACACCGCAACAAAGAGTACCCCCCACTCTCCACAACTAGAGAAAGCCCACGTGCAGCAACGAAGACCCAAAGCAGCCAAAAATAAATAAATAAATTTATTTTTTTTTAAAAAAAGAATGAGATTCTTAGGAATAAATTTAACTAAAAAGGCAAAAAAACTGCTGAAAAGAAACAAAAACATAAATAAATGGAAAAACATCCCATGTTCTTGGATCAGAAGACTTAGAGTTAAGATAACAATAGTATCCAAAGTGATCTACAAATTCAATGCAACCCCTATCTAAATCCCATTGGCACTGTTGGCAGAAAAAGCAAAACCCATCCTAAAAATCATAGGATCTCCAGGGACATCAAATAGCCAAAACAATCTTTAAAATAACAACAAAATTGGAAGACACACAATCCCTGGTTTTAAAACTTACTACAAAACTACAGTAATCAAAACAGTATAGTACTGGCATAAGGAGAGACTTACAGACCAATGGAAAAGACAGAAATATATGGTCACATATATGGTCAAATGATTTTTGATAAGGGTGCCAAGACCCATTCAACAGGGAAAGGACAAGCTTTTCAACAAATGGTGCTAGGAAAACTGGACATCCGCATGATAAAGAATGAAGTTTTAGACTCTTACCTTACACCATATGTAAAAATTATCTCATAATGGATCAAAGACCTAAATATATAAACTAAAACTATAAAACCCTTAGAAGAAAACACAGGGGAAAATCTTCATGACACTGGTTTTGGCAATGATTTCTTGGATATGACAGCAAAAAGCAATGAAAGGAAAAAAACATAAATTTGAATTCATCAAAATTAAAAACTTTTGTGCATCAAAGGATACTTACTCAAAGAAAGTGAAAACACAACCCACAGTATAGGAGAAAAATACATGGAAATCATATTATCTGGTAATGGATTAACAACCAGAATATAAAGAACTACAACTTAACAAAAAACCAAATTATCTAATTCAAAATGGGCAAAAGACTAGAATAGACATTTCTCCAAAGTAGATACACAAATGGTAAATAAGCACATGAAAAGATGCCCAACATCACTAATCATTAGAGAAATGCAAATCAAAACCTTAATAAGATACCATTTCACACTCACTAGAATGGCTATAATCAGAGACAGACAATAACAAATGTCAGTGAGCATGTGGAGAAATTGGAACACTTGTACATTGCCAATGGGAATATGGAATAGTGCAACCACTTCAGAAAACAGTTTGGCAGTTTCTCAAGAAGATAAAGAGAGGATTACTATATGACTCAGCAATTACAACTCCTAGGTATAGAAACAAAAACGTGTCTACATCAAAACATGTACACAAATGTTCACAGCAGCATTATTTATAACAGCAAATAAATGGAAACAATACTAAATGTCCATCAACTAACGAATGGTTAAATAACAAAACCTGGTTTTATCCATAGTGGAATATTATTCACCCCTAAAAAGAAATGAAGTACTGATTAATGCTACAATATGCATGAACCTTGAAAATGTTACATTTAGTCAAAGAAGTCAGATACAAAAGACTGCACAGGGACTTCCCTGGTGGCGCAGTGGATAAGACTCCATACTCCCAATGCAGGGGGCCCGGGTTCGATCCCTGGTCAGGGAACTAGATCCCACATGCATGCTGCAACTAAGAGTTTGCATGCCACAACTAAGGAGCTGGTGAGCTGCAACTAAGGAACCCTGGAGCCACAATTAAGGAGCCCACCTCCCGCAACTAAGACCTAATGCAACCAAATAAATAAATAAATAATTTTTTTTTTTTTTTTTAAAAAGAGGCCACACATATTATATGACTCTATGAAATGTCCATAACAGGCAAATCCACAGAGACAGTAAGTAGATTCGTAGCTGTAAGGAGCCATGAGGAGTAACTGCTAATAGGTACAGGCTTGCTTTCAAAGTGACAAAAAATGTTCTGGAACTAAGTAGCAGTGATACTTGCACAAAATTGTGAACTCTTAAGAAAAATGCAATGAAAATTACTAAAAATCACTGAAATGCACTAAGCGTGAATTTTATTTCACATAAACTACTTCTCAATTAAAAAAAATAACTCAAGAGGGTGCCTGCCAGCTAGCTACTGGTGGGGGACTCTGACGCCCAAGGAGACAGGAGGAACCCCAAAGTTAACCAGTAGGATGTAGGGGGACTGAGGGGGGAAGAGAAGAGGAGGGCAGACAGGATCGGCACCCCTGAGGCCGGGGAGATGAGGAGAGGTGGGGGGAGGGACCCTCCAGAAAGAGCAGAAGAGGAACGGAGGGCGATTGCCTGGCCCACTCAGGCCGCAGAGCCTGCGGAGCTCCCAGGCTGGTGCCTCCCCTCCAAAGCCCCCTCCAAGCTGTGTGGGTCCTGGGGGCATAGGAGGGAGGCTGGGAGATCAGGAGAGGCAGTGAGGAGGAGCCCTCCGGGAGCAGCGGGCGACTACCACGCCCACTCAGGCCCGGGGAGCCTACTGAGCTCCCAGGCCGATCTCGTCCTCCAAACCCCCCTCCAGAACGCATGTGTCCTTGGGGGCATAGGAGGGAGGCTGGGGACATCAGGAGAGGCAGGCGGGAGGGGCCCTCCCAGACTGGAGGAGCAGGAAAGGAGAGGAGGGTGTTTGCCCTGCCCACTAGAGCCCAGGAAGCCTGCTGGGCTCCCAGGTGAGGTTCCCTGCCCTCTGAGACCAGGGCTGGGGGGCATTCCTGGGCCCCTTCTGTTCCTTGAGCCTAAACCCCAGCTCCCCACAGCCCCCAGGGCCTCTTCCAGCCCTGGGGGTCCTGAGCATTGGTCCCGCCCACCACCCAAACCTCACCTTTGCTTAGGTCCCCCCCTCCACAGCCAAAACCTCCCTCCCCGCCTTTTTTTCTTTTTCCTCCTCCTCTTTTTTTTTTTTACTATTGTGGTACTGATGTACCTTCCAGTTGTTGATTCACCTGTATTTTTATTTTTATATTCTTCTGAACATATCTGTTAGTTTCCTAGTCTAATTTTATTTTTTACTTTGTTATTTTTATTTTTGTTTTTTGGGCACTGCAGGCAGCTAGCAGGATCTTGGTCCACGAGCCCGGGGTCAGGCCAAAGTTCCTGCGGTGGGAGCTCCAAGTCTGAACCACTGCACTAACAGAATCTCAGACCCCAGGGAATATTCATCAGAGTGAGAGCTCATGGGGTTCCTCATCTCGGCACCAAGACCCAGCTCTACCAAATAGCCTACGAACTCGAGTGTTGGAAGCCTCAGGCCAAAAACCAGTAAGAAAGGAATACAATCCCACTCATTGAAAAAAAAAAAAAAAAAAATGAGACGGCAAAAAAATATGTCACAGATGAAGGAGCAAGGTAAAAACCTACAAGACAAAAT
>NC_041221.1:69543743-69547763 GCF_002837175.3 Physeter macrocephalus | reverse complement strand
CACACCAACATTTGAATTATAGGCGTCCCAGAAGAAGAAGAAAAAAAGAAAGGGTCTGAGAAAATATTTTAAGAGATTATAGTGGAAAACTTCCCTAACATGGGAATGGAAATAGTCACCCAAGTCCAGGAAGCACAGAGAGTCCCATACAGGATAAACCCTAGGAAAAACACACCAAGATACATATTACTCAAACTAACAAAAATTAAATTCAAAGAAAAAATATTAAAAGCAGCAAGGGAAAAACAAAATTATAACCTTGAATGTAAATGGATTAAATGACCTAACCAAAAGACACAGATTGGCTGAATGGATACAAAAACAAGACCCGTATATATGCTGTCTATAAGAGACCCAATTCAGACCTAGGGCCACATACAGAATGAAAGTGAAGGGATGAAAACAGATATTCTGTGCAAATGGAAATCAAAAGAAAGATGGAGTAGCAATACTTGCATCATATAAAATAGACTTTAAAATAAAGATTATTACAGAAATAAGGAGGGACACTACATATTGATCAAAGGATCAATCCAAGAAGAAGATATAACAATTATAAACGTTTATGCACCCAACAGAGGAGCACCTCAACACATGAGGCAAATGCTAACAACCATGAAAGGAGAAATCGACAGGAACACAATAACAGTAGGGGACTTTAACACCCCACTTACAATAATGGACAGATCATCCAAACAGAAAATAAATAAGGAAACACAAGCTTTAAATGACACAATAAACCACACAGATCTAATTGATATTTATAGAACATTCCACCCCAAAGAGGCAGAATACACTTTCTTCTCAATTGCACATGGAACATTCTCCAGGACAGATCACATCTTGGATCACAAATCAAGCCTCAGAAAATTTAAGAAAATTGAAATCGTACCAAGCATCTCTTCTGACCACGCTATGAGATTGGAAATCAATTACAGGAAAAAAAAACTGTAAAACACACAAATACATGGAGGCTAAACAGTGCGCTACTAAATAACCATGAGATCACTGAAGAAATCAAAAAATACACAGAAACAAATTACAACGAAAACACGATGACCCAAAACCTATGGGACGCAGCAAAAGCAATTTTAAGAGGGAAGTATATAGCAATACAATCTCACCTCAAGAAACAAGAAAAATCTCAAACAATCTAACCCTACACTTAAAACAACTAGAAAAAGTAGAAGAAAGAAAACCTAAAGTTAGTAGAAGGAAAGAAATCATAAAAAAAGTGATGAAATAGAAACAAAGAAAGCAACATCAAAGATCAATAAAACTAAAAGCTGGTTCTTTGAGAAGATAAACAAAATTGATAAACCCTTAGTGAGACTCATCAGGAAAAAAAGGAGAGGACGGAAATCAATGAAATTAGAAATGAAAAAGGAGAAACACAATGATGCTGCAGAAATACAAAGGATTATAAAAGACTACTACAAACAACTGTATGCCAATAAAATGGACAACCACGAAGAAATGGACAAATTCTTGGAAAGGAACAATTTTCCAAGACTGAACCAGGAAAAATTAGAAAATATAAACAGACCTATCACAAATAATGAAATTGAAACTGTAATTAAAAATCTTCCAACAAAAGTCCAGGTCCAGATGGCTTCACAGGCAAATTCTATCAAACACTTAGAGAAGAGTTAACACTGATCCTTCTCAAACTCTTCCAAACAACTGCAGAGGGAGAAACAGTCCCAAATTCATTCTACAAAGCCATCATCACCCTGATACCAAAACCAGAAAAAGATATCACAAAAAAAATTATAGACCAATATCACTGATGAACATACATGCAAAAAACCTGAACAAAATACTAGCAAACAGAATGCAACAGCACATTAAAAGGATCATACACCATGATCAAGTGGGATTTATCCCAGGGATGCAAGGACCCTTCAATATACGTGAATCAATCAATATGATACACCACATTAACAAATTAAGGAATAAAAACTGTATGATCATCTCAGTAGATGCAGAAAAAGCTTTTTTTTTGTTTGTTTTGCCGTACGCGGGACTCTCACTGCTGTGGCCTCTCCCGTTGCGGAGCACAGGCTCAGACGTGCAGGCTCAGCGGCCATGGCTCACGGGCCCAGCTGATCCGTGGCATGTGGGATCCTCCCGGACCGGGGCACGAACGCGTGTCCCCTGCATCGGCAGGCGGACTCTCAACCACTGCGCCACCAGGGAAGCCCAGAAAAAGCTTTTGACAAAATTCAACACCCATTTATGATAAAAACTCTCCAGAAAATGAACATAGAGGGAAACTACCTCAACATAATAAAGGCCACCTATGGCAAACCCACAGCAAGCATCATACTCAATGGTCAAAAACTGAAAGCATTTCCACTAAGACCAGGAACAAGACAAGGATGTACACTCTCGCCACTCTTATTCGACATAGTTTTGGAAGTCCTAGCCATGGCAATCAGAGAAGAAAAAGAAATACAAATTGGAAAAGAAGAAGTAAAACTGTCACTGTTTGCTGATGACATGACACTATACACAGAAAATCCTAAAGATGCCCCCAGAAAACTACTAGAACTAATCAATGAATGTGGTAAAGTTGCAGGATACAAAGTTAATGCCCAGAAATCTCTGGCATTCCTATATATCAACAATGAAAAATCAGAAAGAGAAATTAAAGAAACACTCCCGTTTACCATTGCAACAAAAAAAATAAAATACCTAGGAATAAACCTGCCTAAGGAGGCAAAAGACTTGTACTCATAAAACTGTAAAACACTGGTGAAAGAAATCAAAGATAACAAACACATGGAGAAATACACCACGTTCTTGGATTGGAAGACTCAATACTGTGAAAATGACTATACTACCCAAAACAATCTATAGATTCAATGCAATCCCTAGCAAACTACCAATGGCATTTTTCACAGAACTAGAACAAAAAATTTCACAATTCATATGGAAACACAAAAGACCCCAAAGAGCCAAAGCAATCTTGAGAAAGAAAAACGGAGTTGTAGAAATCAGGCTCCATGACTTGAAACTATACCACAAAGCCACAGTAATCAAGACAGTATGGTACTGGCACAAAAACAGAAATATATACCAATGGTACAGGATAGAATGCCTATAGATAAACCCACGCACATATGGGCATGTAATTTACGACAAAGGAGGCAAGAACATACACCGTGGAGAAAAGACAGCCTCTTCCATAAGTGGTGCTGAGAAAACTGGACAGCTATACGTAGAAGAATGAAATTACAACACTCCCTAACACCATACACAAAAATAAACTCCAAATGGATCAAAGACTTAAATGTAAGACCAGACACTATAAAACGCTTAGAGGAAAACATAGGAAAAACACTCTTTGACATAAACCACAGCAAGATCTTTTTTGACCCACCTCCTAGAGTAACAGAAATAAACAAATGGGATTCAATTAAACTTAAAAGCTTTTGCACAGCAGAGGAAATCATAAACAAGACAACCCTCAGAATGGGAGAAAATATTTGCAAATGAAACAACAGACAAAGGATTAATCTCCAAAGTATACAAATAGCTCAAGGAGTTCAACAGCAAAAAAACAAACAACCCAATTAAAAAATGGGCGGAAGACCTAAATAGATCAAAGACTTAAATGTAAGATCAGACACTATAAAACGCTTAGAGGAAAACATAGGAAAAACACTCTTTGACATAAACCACAGCAAGATCTTTTTTGACCCACCTCCTAGAGTAACAGAAATAAACAAATGGGATTCGATTAAACTTAAAAGCTTTTGCACAGCAGAGGAAACCATAAACAAGACAACCCTCAGAATGGGAGAAAATATTTGCAAATGAAACAACAGACAAAGGATTAATCTCCAAAGTATACAAATAGCTCAAGGAGTTCAACAGCAAAAAAACAAACAACCCAATTAAAAAATGGGCGGAAGACCTAAATAGACATTTCACCAAGGAAGACATACAGATGGCCAAGACGCACATGAAAAGCTGCTCAACATCACTAATTACTAGAGAAATGCAAATCAAAAC
>NC_041221.1:69521490-69543571 GCF_002837175.3 Physeter macrocephalus | reverse complement strand
TCAAAAAGATACATGTACCACAATGTTCACTGCAGCACTATTTACAATAGTCAAGACATGGAACCAACCTAAATCTCCATCGATAGGTGAATGGATAAAGAAGATGTGGCACATATATACAATGGAAAAAAAAAAAATGGTAGTGATGGGGAGGAATAAAGAGGTACACATAGAAAATGGACTTGAGGACACGGGGTGGGAAGGCAAAGCTGGGGCAAAGTGAGAGTAGCATCAACATATGTACACTACCGAATGTAAAATAGTTGGCTGCTGGGAAGCAGCAGCATAGCACAGGGAGATGGGCTCGGTGCTTTGCAATAACCTAGAGGGGTGGGATAGAGAGCATGGGAGGGAGGCTCAAGAGGGAGGGGATACTGGGATGTGTGTATGCATATGGCTGATTCGCTTTGTTGTGCAACAGAAACTAACACAGTATTGTGAAGCAATTATACTCCAATGAAGATCTATTTTTAAAAATTAAATTAAATTAAAAGAATAAAATAAAATTAAAAATAACTCAGGATGGAAGTGGGGCTGGGTATAGTCACTGACCATACACACACACACACACACACACACACACACACACACACACACACACACACACAGTGTATATAGTGATAGTGAATGCTGTCTTTTGTGAAGAAAAGGAGAAATTCAAATACATGTATCTGCTTAATTTTGCAAAAAGAAACACAAGGAAAGATAAACAATTGATCACTTACAGAGGGTGGATGCAGACTAAAGTAAAAGGAATGGGGAAGGAAGTGACACTTTGCAAATATAAATACACCTTTTTGTCTATTTTGAGTTCACAACTGAGAAAAGTTTTGACTTTCATGAGCAAAGTATTTAAAAAAAAAAAATTGGCCTACCTCCTACATATCCTATGCCTTCCTTTATTCTCATCTAAAAATAATAACCCACAAACAAACAAACAAAAGAGCTCTGCTGGGAAACATGCTCCTTCTACCCTGGGAGAGCTTTTTTAAAGTTTCTCTTCTAGGCTTCCCTGGTGGCGCAGTGGTTGAGAGTCCACCTGCCGATGCAGGGGACGTGAGTTCGTGCCCCGGTATGGAAAGATCCCACATGCCACGGAGCGCCTAGGCCCATGAGCCATGGCCGCTGAGCCTGCACGTCCGGAGCCTGTGCTCCGCAATGAGAGAGGCCACAACACTGAGAGGCCCATGCACCGCAAAAAAAAAAAAAAAAAAGTTTCTCTTCTATACCTAGAAAACCAACTGAAAACTTAGGACCCATCACTAAGATAGTGGGATGAAAATATATACATACAGAAATCAATATCCTTCCTATGTACAAACCCAATCTCCAATTACATGACATAATGAAAGAAAAGACCTCATTTACAAGAACAAAGAAGTAAAACATACCTAAAAATAAACTGAAAATGCGTAAAATCTGTATGAAATAAACATTGAAACATTCATGAAAAAACACTAAGGATGGCATGAATAAGTAGGCCATCCATGTTCCTGGATAGAAAGACTCACCTTTGTAAAGCTTTATTTTTTAATAATCTATTCCTCAATTTCCCTAATTAATAAATGTAATGCAACTATAATACAAATTATCAGTAGGTTTTATTTCTAGAGCCTAGACAACCAACTCAAGTTCAAATAGAAAAATAAACACACAAGAATGGTCAAGAAAGCTCATAAAAAGAGCAATGAGGAGTATGGGGAAGAAAGGGCCTTACTAAATATTTTAAAATGCTATACAATCTGAATCATTAAAAGCATGGGGCGCTACTGGTACACAAATCATCAGTCAAGACAATCCAACAGCAGAGAAGCGCCAGAAATAGACTCCAACACAGACAGAAAAATTTAGTATATGACAAAGGAAATATATCAAATTAGTTAGGAAAATTGAGTTTTTAATAATGATATTGGCCAACAAAGAAGCATTTAGAAAAATAAAATAAAATTGGATCAATGTACCATATGGCAAACAAGGATAAACTAATGGATCAAAGATGTAAATGCAAAAATTAAAAGCATAAAAGTACAAGAAGAAGCAATGGGGGAATTTTATTATAACCTTGGAATAGGAAAGACTTTTCTACCTTTAAGACTCATAATGTAGAAGTCACAAAAGAAAAAAGAGGAATTAAACTATATAAAAATCAAAAATCTCTATAAAATCAAGTCTCAAACAATTTCTAAGAAGAAATGACAAAGTAGGAATGATACTTGAAACCAAATCACTAAAGAATAATCTCCCTAATACAAAAAGAACTCCTGGAAATAGGACAAAATAAACCAAAAAAACCCCCCACAAAAACAGACTCCATGAAAAACTGGCAACGTATACAACTCACAGAAAAGGAAATACAAATGGCCTTCAAATATATGAAGAGATGGTCACCTTCACTCTTAAGAAAAATGCAACGGAAATTACTATACACTGGTACCACTTCTCATCTATCAGATGGACAAAAATACACAACTTTGGTAACAATCTGCAGTAGCTATTGGGAAACAGGCATTCTCATACATAGCTGGTTAAAGTACAAGCTGCTGCCAATCTTTATGAAGGACAATAGGGAAGGAAATCTCTCAAAACTACAAACACACTCATCCTCTGACCCAACAATAAATACCATTTATGAACATTTTCTCTGCATACTTGCACATTACAAAATTATGTACCTACAAAGCTGTTCATTACAGACTTATATAATTTATAAAAAGAAAATTAAGAAAACCCATCCTACTGCAGGCTGGTTACATAAACCAGGTACTGCCAGATAATGGAAGTTCATGAAGTTGTAAAAAGGAATGAAGCAGTACTTTCTGATGAATACAGAAAGTTCTCCTGGTAGTTAAGTGACAAAAGCAAATTGTACAACAGTGTATATTTTGTTTTACCTTTTGTAGAAGATGAAAATGAAAATTATATATTTTCATCTGTACCTATATACAGAACTGGAAGGATATACCAAAAATAACTAATAAAGTCATTACTCGTGGGAACAGGGTAGATGGACACCTGGGTGGAAGTTAAGACCCATCATTATATAACTTTTTATACTCTCTGGATTTCTGAACTATGTAAATACATTACATATTACTTACTCAAAAGAGAAAGTTAAAAAAAATAGACTGAAAAGAGAAAATTTTCCCCCTGCTTCCTCCTCAGTTTTAGCACATGCTTTCAACCTACCTCCTAGGGGATGGAGACCTAGAAGATTTCCTTTTTATGGTTTTTGATGTTCTTGGCGATCTGGAAGAACTCCTGCTCCTCCTCCTACGCCTTTCCCTGAAAATCAAAAATATGCCATTTTAAAAAACAATAATTTAAATAAAAGATAATACAAATACACAAAATCAAAAGGGTCCTTAATGCTCTCAAGTGAATAGTATTCTTTACAGGCCAGTTTAAACTAATGTCTTTCATGAAAATGTTCTATTATCTAATTCTAGTACAGGTCAAATTATGAACTGTAAATTTTACAGACCAATGAAAACATATTCTAAGATTTCATATCAGAAAGGGTAGACGACCTCCTTTTCACCTGATTTCTTGAGTAGAAAAAATAGTAATGGATGTTTCACATTCTCTCTCAAGTCAAACATGTTCTTCCTCGGCACCTAAAGCATGTGTTGCTTATCAGATCCTTTGTCATGCATCTAGCTCCTTGCTGCCCCACTGTGGATTATTTTTTAACAAGGTAACAGGCCCTTTTCAAGGAGTGAAAGGTAAATGGGCTTGCAAAATGTGAACTTTTTAAACCCAAGTATGTAGAATGTCTCTAAACATTAATTCATTTGACAGAGAAATTGCTTGTACACCCTTAACCTACCACTTCATTATTGTTGTTCTATTCATTTAAAATTGAGCACACAAGTTGCTTATATGTAAGGAAATTACTTAAAACCTGGGATTTAAATATGAAGAAGTCAAAAATAATTATTAAATAGATTAAGTGTTATTATTATTAAAAACTATTTTGCTTAACACATTACCAAATGATGCATACTCTAATAAACTACTTCATTTGCAAGGGTGGTCAACTTAGAAACAATGAATTTCAAGGTGTCTATTATTCAGGTGATGAGGTATAAGGGTACATTTATTAAATGATTAATGTAGCTAGCCAATGACCTATCTCACAAGAAGCTCTGATAATTAGTGGCCACATAGCTGAAACAACCAAATCCTCTAGAATTCAAGTTCTCCTTATCACCTCAGTAAGCTGATTCTAGGCTAATGAAACATTTTGTGTACATTTTTTATCTGTAAAATAAAAAACTAGACAATGTTCATATGTGGTATACACAGTAGATGTTATGACCAAAAGAGCTCAAGAACTTTGAGAACACAAATAAATCAATTCCAACTCTACCTAAGGTTCTCTCCTCCATTACCCAATTTTATTTCCAAGTCACCCCAAAATTATACTTCCTAATATGGAAATTAGATGACGTTATTCCATTTAATCAATGCCATTCTGTAAGAGCACCTCCCTACCCCCACAAAAGAACCAGAAGTACTTTTTTCATAGCATGAGAATATCAGTGTATTCCAGACTTTAAGTTTACACAAAATGGCTCCATCTTCATCAGTGTAACTCTTTACCTGTATGTTTAGGAAGCACTATGTACAGGTGGGCATCTAATAATTACCAGTTAGTGTCTGTCCTGGCTGGACAGACAGGAAGCTAGAATGTCAGTTAGTCGAGAAAGAAGCTGTCAGCTCTAGTATGCAGAATTGGAGTTGATTAGGCTTATATTTAAATTTTAGTTCCACATCTTACCAACTGCACGACTGGGGTCATATTACTTTATCTGAGACTCAGTTTTTCCAACTGAAAAATGGAGATAACTCAAGCCTTGTAGTTTTGTTATGAGGATCAGGATAATACCTGTGAAGTACCAAGCCTAGTGTCTGGTGCACAGCAGGTGCTCAGTAAATATGTTCTCCTTCCCTTTGATGGTCTCATCCTTATTAATTGTAATTCCAAGCATTAAAAGTTTTTAAATATCAAAATTTTTCCTAAAAATGTAGCTCAGAAGACAATGTTGGAAATAAAAACATTAAGCAGACTATTATTCTGGGCAGTTAAGAGGTTTCCCATTCACTAAACAAATCAGAGCACCTGAAAGGAAGAAAAATGCTAAAAGATAAGAATTGGTAACTCTTCAGCAAGCTCTTCTGAAAGCATGAAACATTCCAAACTGCTGAACCTTTAGGAACTAACATTAGTCAGCATTTATTCTCCAGGCCCCAGAAGTTATCTAAGAACTAAGAACTCAATGTGAACATCTACACTTCCTTAAATATCAAGCAACTTAAAATGACCCATGAAAAAATTATAAACATTTCAAAGTCATCAGAAAAAGTAAATTCAACTGAATTTAAAAGGAATCAAGGGGACTTCCCTGGTGGCGCAGCGGTTAAGAATCTGCCTGCCAATGCAGGGGACACGGGTTCAACCCCTGGCCCGGAAAGATGCCTCAGGGCAACTAGGCCTATGTGCCACAACTACTGAGCCTGCACTCTAGAGCCCACATGCCACAACTACTGAAGCCCATGGTGCCAAAAGTACTGAAGCCTGCGCACCTAGAGCCCATACTCCGCAACAAGAGAAGCCACCACAATAATAAGTCCATGCACCACAACAAAGAGTAGCCCCCACTATCCACAACTAGAGAAAGTCCACATGCAGCAACAGAGACCCAAGGCAGCCAAAAATAAAAATTAATTAATTTTTTAAAAAGGAATTGAAATATTATTTGGTGTTGTGAAGGGCAATGTCTAAACGATCACAAAAACAAAGGAATGTGTGAAACACAACCAGTAAAATAACTGCAATAAAGATGCAGTCTGCAAGGCTCAACTGATACCCCCTGCAAATGAGTTAATTTCTTCAGGTTTTGGTTCAATGTGCTGAAATATGGCAATGACCTACTGATTTGAAGTCACATTTTAACATATACTGTTGCTTTCAACTATATACTTCTGACGCATTTTTTAAAAGCCAGTACCAAGTACTGGTTAGAGTCCTCAATTAAACAATCTCTAAAAAGAAGCGAAAGAGCTGCTATACTACTATACTTCTAACTGAAGTGCAGAGCAGATGGAAAATTTCCTCTGAGCTTTGGTTTCCTCATGTTTTAAAACCATGATAACAGTCTTCTCACAGGCTTACTGTGAGGATTAAATAAGATCAGTCATGAAAAACTCTGCTGAGACATAAAACCTGGCATATGATAAAGGACTCAATAAATGCTTGCAATTATCTTCTATTAGCTAGCCAAAGACTAGTATTAAGAATAAGCTGTTAGGGCTTCCCTGGTGGCACAGTGGTTGGGAGTCCGCCTGCTGATGCAGGGGACACGGGTTCATGCCCCAGTCCGGGAGGATCCCACGTGCCGCGGAGCGGCTGGGCCCATGAGCCATGGCTGCTGGGCCTGCGCTCTGCAAAGGGAGAGGCTGCAGCAGTGGGAGGCCCTTGTACCGCAAAAAAAAAAAAAAAAAAAAAAGAATAAGCTGGTAAAACACAAAGTTAAAAAATTAGGAAATATATAGTCCATTGTCTCAGAAATTATGTTCTATGAAAAACCATTTTAAAATATCTTTAAAACTTGCAAAAATATATTTTTTAAGTATTTTTAAGATATAGTTTAATACAACTTGAGAACTTCCATTTATTTATAGTCACAATATCATCTGGAGCAATGGATGTAGGTTTGAGATAATCTTGAATTAAGGAAGGTCCTCATTTTGCTGATGTTACTATGGCAACCTGCTGCCACCTGGTGGCAGTGTACCTATTAATAAACAGCCCTAAGAAAAAAGCAAATCCTTAACAACAAATTAATAAATGAAAACCAAAATTTAAACGTCATGTATTCAACAAAGTAGAGCAGTAAAAATGAACTTAGGTGACGAAAAGGACTAATACTGTAACTTTAGAAATAATTTTATATATTAAAATTTACCACATCATTCCAAAGAAATATAGACACCTAAGAAGTCAATTTCTCTACATAAAAAAAAACAAAAACAAAAAACTTGCCCCTGCCATCCACCCTCCAAGAAAATAATAAGCAGCAGCAACAGCAGCCACTGACACCACTGCCAGGTTAAAATAGTGGATTACAAAGGACAGTTAACTTTTCAAGTAATTCTGGCCAATATTCTCTCTTCCTCCTCATAGATTCAATACTGTAGCAATCCCTCTGCTAGAGAAATGTTTACTCTGCTATCAGAGGGAAATGTTCTGATATTATTGTACTGATTCCACTGTGCACAATTATCTTTTTGCCCCAGTTAAAATTTATGTTTTCATTTGTCATCAGTAAGCCCTTTGGTAAAAACTTTAAGCATTATCAAACCTGCTGGAACTACGAGATCTTCTTGATGCATTGTAACTTCTGGGTGGTGTTCTGGACTTTTTATCCTTCTTTCTTTTCTCATCTATCTCTTTGGATCTGTCCTTTTCTCGTTCCTTTTCTTTGTCCTGTTCCTTCTCCTTCTCTTTGTCTCGTTCCTTTTCATGCTCTTTTTCCCGCTCTCTCTCTCTGTCCTTCTCCTTGTCTTTATCTCGGTCCTTTTCCCGTTCTTTATCCCGGTCTTTATCTTTGTTTTTACCCCGTTCCTTTTCTTTTTCACGTTCCTTTTCCCTGTCTCTCTCTTTTTCCCTTTCCTTTTCTCTATCTTTTTCTTTCACTCTTTCCTTTTCCTTGATTTTTTCTCGGTTGTCTTTTCTTTTGTCCCTTTAAAAACAAAAGTAAATAAATAAATTCACAACTAAAATAATTCTACTCCCCAACAGGACCTCATTCTCTTTCCTCAACAATTATCAACACAAAACAATGTTTAATAGCTGTAAGACATTACATATAAGTTTCTAAATAATTTATGTGTACATGAAGCTGCCAAATGAAACAATTATCAGGCTGAATTTAGTCTGGAAATCTCATGAGTCATACTAACCATCAGATTCAAATCAATGACAATCGATAGTAAATCATTACTGAAACAATCAGAAAAAAGTTTAATTTCTTTCATTAAAAATTTAAACAACAGATTTTTAACAAATGAGGTCATGAGAAAACTACGCTTAATTTCCAAAAAACTCACCGTGAACGTGAACGACTCCTTGACTTCCGCCTCTCCCTTGATTTAGAGCGTTTTTTATGAGGGCTCTTAGATCTACGTCTATCTTTTTGTCTTGAACGTGATCTATTATGGGATCTACTCCTAAAGAAAAACAAATTGTTAGAATATCAAAACTTATTCTTAGACTTTCAATTTATAAATATTTAAGATCTTTCAAATAAGAGAATTTTAAAACCAATCCTGACAGTATTTATCAATATTTTTAAATTCTCTATTACATAATGCTTCAAAATTAGATTATCTGACATAAATTTATTTTTGGAAACTTCACCAGACAGTTCATTGTCCAGAACACAAAGACAGAAACTGAAAAAGAATTTAAGTTATTTCCTATGTCAGACTTAAGCTGACAGTTTCAGGTGTGGCTTTCTTTTGCTAAATATTACACAGCTCAATTAAAACAGACAACTTCTCCCATGGTCCAAGTTTTCATACCAAAAATTGTCTTTAACTCTTGACTTGCATGTAATATTACTGCCTGTGGCTATAACTTATCTTTGACAGGGAGTAGTGGTTATATGGTTCAATGGTTTCTATAAATGACTGTGTGCTATTTGTCATAACACATACTAAGAAGAATGCATAGGGAAGCACAGTACTAATGATGGTGCTAGTGTGACAGGAAACCAAACATCTTACTCATGAGTTAAAGCTAAATATAATCAAATGTTGAATTTGCAAAGCCTTGATTTTATTACATAAACAAAGCTATTAAAAGAAACCTTTATTACTGGAATTCTTGGAGGAAAAATAACTGTTTTTTAAATTCTGAAATTCTCCAGGCTCCTTTCCCAACTGAAATAATAGCTTATATAAATGTGACGTTTTTCATAATGAGGTATCCTAGGAACTATTTATTTAAATGTAACCAAACTGAAGGCATACAACTTAAACAACAAAGTGATGAGACTCACCGGCTTCGGAGTTAAACAATCTGGCTCTGACACTCAGTTCTGGCACACAATAGCTGTGAGAACTCTGGCTAATCACTTAACCTCTCTAAGCCTGAGTTTCTTCATCTAAAAACTGGAGTAAGAATCATACCTATACCTCCTAGAACTGTCATGAGAATTAAAACGGATGATATACGGAAAACTGCCTAACAGTTTTGAGTGCAGAATAAATGATTAAAAATCCTATCTCAATATCTGCATCATCATCATTAACAATTAACATAAATGAAAACTTTAAATTATATCTCTATTTATTCCAAGGGGTCACATGAACGTCTACAAGTATGCCTTATATAGTTAAAACTCATCTTGATAGTAACATCTTCATAAGTTAAAACAAATATCTATAAAAGAAATACATATAGTTAAATGCTTGTGCTATGCCATGAAACCAGAAAAGTCTCCAGACAATCCTCAATTAAGTAATGATCTTGTTCTTAAAACACATTTTTCAGTTAGTTCAAATTTGTTTTCCAACAGCTAATTTTTAACTGAACCACCCATCTATTATACACTTATCTTCATACCTCATTTTTAATATACGAAGATAATTCGTAGTTTGTTGAAACCTTTATCACTAATAACCTAAGAGACACAAGGGTCAAGTAGTAGCTATTAGGGGAAAACTTAAAAACTTATAACATTTTTAGTCCATTTACAGACATCCACATGAGGGTAATAATGCTTTAAAGGGCCTTTGCTTCTATGTACTTAATAAGTCTTAAGATTTCTATTCTAGTTAACCTTGCTAAAAAATATAATAATTTTGTTTTCTTCAAATAGCACTTTCCAATCTTAATTAAATAAACTCCTTTAAGAAAATTAACCATAGCCATAACAAATAAAAGTTAATAATAAAAAAGCACTGACCACTTGGCTTCCCACCTTATCCTGTGGGTCCTCAGAGTTTGAAAGTCACTGCTCAAGAGTAATTATTGTATTTCAATTTTGACATTAAATATTTCATGTCTGTCTCACCTACTAGTTGCCTACAAGTTTTCTATTAGGAAAGCTAAAAGCTTCAAGTCAAGAGCAAATCTAATCCAACCAAAGATAAAGATTTGAGCTATCATTAGCTGTCATTTTAACATGATGTACAAAATTGCATTTATAAGTTAAATTGTAAATAAAGGGCAACTTACCATTATGTTGCATCAAAGTTCATTTGTAAGTCAGTTGTTTCCCATTAAAATATTATAAAATGTCTTATAGTTCCTATGCTGGTCTGTAAAGGTTACTTAACTTTAAAATATAATAGAGTACTACTACCCACCTTTTCTAACACTGTCCCTATGAAAAAAACACATATAAAAATTTGGACAGAGTAGAAATACAGCTTCCCAGTTCTAGCCAAGGTCACAGTAATAACTATTTGCTCCCTCCTACAGAAAGAAGGAACAGGGAAAGAGTCAGGGGAAAGTTCTAGAAGTATCAGAACACTAAGAAGGTAGAAGAAGGTGGGGCTTCAAGAACAATGGCTCCTGCAACCCACACTCCTGCTAGGTCTAGTGGGTCAGAGCCAGAGCTGAGGGTATCCAATCCCACTAGAAGGGGAGGGGAAGCCGAGAAATGCTTGCCATCCCCTACCGGTGGAGGTGGGAGGGAGTTCCATAAGTCAAATGTCTTTGGGTGAGGAATTTCTTTTCTTTTCAACAAAACTCATGCTCTTTTTTATTTCTTTATGACCTTAGTAAAGGCTTCTTGTGTTTATATACACCATGTATAAAAACAGTATATGCTGACAAAAAAGATATACAGGCATACCTCAGAGTTATTGTGGGTTTGGTTCCAGACCACCGCAAAAAAGGGAATATCACAATAAAGCGAGTCAGGAATTTTTTGGCTTCCCAATGCATATACAATTTATTTTTACTCTACACTGTAGTGTATTAAGTGTGCAACAGCATTGTCTTTAAAAAAAAAAACAATGTACATACCTTAATTAAAAATACTATATTGCTAAAAAATGCTAATCGTCATCTGACAATGCAGGGCTGCCACAAACTTTCAATTTGTTAAAAAACCACAATATTGGGCTTCCCTGGTGGCGCAGTGGTTGAGAGTCCGCCTGCCGATGCAGGGGACACGGGTTCGTGCCCCGGTCCGGGAAGATCCCACATGCCGCGGAGCGGCTGG
Source organism: Physeter macrocephalus (assembly GCF_002837175.3). Taxonomy (NCBI): domain Eukaryota; kingdom Metazoa; phylum Chordata; class Mammalia; order Artiodactyla; family Physeteridae; genus Physeter; species Physeter macrocephalus. The sequence continues at coordinate 69,532,331 of NC_041221.1, read as the reverse complement.
GCCCGTGAGCCATGGCCGCTGAGCCTGCGCGTCCGGAGCCTGTGCTCCGCAACGGGAGAGGCCACAATAGTGAGAGGCCCGCATACCGCAAAAAAAAAAAACAAAAAAAACCCCACAATATCTGTGAAGCACAATAAGGCAGAGTAAAATAAAACGAGGTATGCCTGTGTGTATGTGCGTGTTTGGGTGTGTGCGCCTGTCAAGAACAATTAATTTCTAATGCTACATAATTAGATAGACCTCCATGAAATCACTCCCATGAATAAGAATAATTAACTAATCTCATTTTAGACAGAATAACTCTTCCTCCACTAACCCTTGGAAAGGGAAAATATCCCAATATACTGAAAATGATAAGAGTAAAAACCTTAAATTATTTGTCCCAACAGAGAAAGCTTCACAGAAATTATCAAGGAAAAAATGATATTAATAATCAAATTTTGTTTTTTTTCCAGCCATAGAAAACCATTAAGGTACTAGATTTGGAGCATGGCTCTTATAACACAAAGTGAAGATTTAAGTCATTGCTCTTTTTCTTCCTCAGAGAAGTTATTACTCTTCAGCTCAATTCTGTATTTTCTTGATCTCCTTTACCTTCACCACCCTGTTGAGCTATAGAAATATCCATAATCTAGTACCACTGATTCTATACCACTTTCCTTCTCCAATTCTGGCTTTGCTACACTGTCTTATTCCTTGTACATGAAACAACTTCCTTCTCTTGAACATGAATTTGCCTTACTGTAAGGCCTTGGATAGAGACAGAGATTAAAACCATATTCCAAAAGGAATTCTGCACGCTAACAGTAGAGAAGTATATACCAGTAGAGAGCTGAAAGTACAGTTTGCTAGAGTCTAATTAAGAATATCTGCGGGCTTCCCTGGTGGCGCAGTGGTTGAGAGTCCGCCTGCCGATGTAGGGTACACGGGTTCGTGCCCCAGTCCGGGAAGATCCCACATGCCATGGAGCGGCTAGGCCCATGAGCCATGGTCGCTGAGCCTTTGCGTCTGGAGCCTGTGCTCCACAACGGGAGAGGCCACAACAGTAAGAGACCAGTGTACCACAAAAAAAAAAAAAAAAAAAAAAAAAGAATATCTGCAACTAGGGATTATCATACTAAGGGAAGTCAGTCAGAAAGAGATGACAAATACCATATAATATCACATGTGGAATCTAAAATATGATACAAATGAACCTATCTATGAAACAGAAACAAAATCAGGGACGTAGATGATAGACTGCTGGTTGCCAAGGGGGAGGGGGATGGGAGAGGCGAGACATGAGAGTTTGGGATTAGCAGATGCAAACTGGTATACACAGAATAGATAAACAACAAGGTCCTACTGTATAGCACAGGGAACTACATTCAGTATCCTGTGATAAACCATAATGGAAAAGAATATGAAAAAGAACATATATATATATATGTATAACTGAGTCACTCTGCTGTACAACACTGTAATTCAAGTATACTCCAATAAAAAATAAATTTTAAAAAAGAAGATCAGGGCTTCCCTGGTGGTGCAGTGGTTGAGAGTCCGCCTGCCGATGCAGGGGACACGGGTTCGTGCCCCGGTCCGGGGGGATCCTACATGCCGCAGAGTGGCTGGGGCCGTGAGCCACGGCCGCTGAGCTTGCACGTCCGGAGCCTGTGCTCCGCGACAGGAGAGGTCGCAGCAGTGAGAGGCCCGCATACCGCAAAAAAAAAAAAAAAAAAAAGATCAAATTTTCCTCTCATTGCCTCAATCTCCTTGATTAGCACAGAAAATCAAGACTAAACTGAGCTTGCTGGTGAGGTTCAACATAGAGCATACTGGTTCCTTTTTTCCTTCCCCTCAAATCCTCCTCCTTCTCTAATACTCCCAACAAACATGTACACACACACACACACACACACACACACACACACACACACACACACACACACACTTTTCTCTGCCTCTTCTCTTGAGAGAGTATGCATATGTATGCACATGTAACGTGCAATTAGGATCCACTGCATACATGTTCACATTTCAGTAACAGCCCCCTCCACATCTTAAAGAAGACAATAAAACTTATTTTAGACATGACTCTTAGGTTACTTCCAATCAAGATGGTGTTGCAAGTTTATATCTTGAGATCCCCTTTGCACCAAACACAAAAGATTTTAAAAGAACTTCAAAATGACTAAGCCACGCTCAAAAATAAGATAAACAGAACAGAAACAGAGCTTAAGCACAACAGTTGCAATTAAAGCTGCAAGTTACTCCTATGTTTCAGGTCCCAAAGTGGGTGGAAGAGGCTCTTATCACCAAGAGTACAAAGACTGAAAGTACCCCATTTGACGCACAGTATTGGAGAAAGTAACTACTTGAAATCAAGATCTGGGGTGATGTTCCCCACACCCTGAGGAAAGAGCGGGAAGAAAAAACAAAAAAGCTGCAACAACTTCAGCAATATTTTCAGCATCAGATGTTCCCTTTTCCCAATATGAAGAATGAAAATATTCTGCTAGTTCTGTATAAAGACTAGTTTACTCTTAGAAAAACCAGGAATAGAACATCTTAAGATAGAAAACCAACTTCTAAAACTAAAAATTAGTTGAAATTATATATTAATTAGATAAAACTTCATTCTTTAGCATTACAATTAAAGCAATATCTAATGGTAACCATACTCCCTGGTGAACACCAGTGAAATTTCTACACTCTGATACTTGGACAAAAACTCAGAAGATCTCAACCACTGTAAATACAAAACCGAAAAAATTTAAATATGACAGTAGAAATTCTCACCTGTGTTTTGACTGTGATCTTTTCCTTCTAGAACGGGATTTTGAGCTAGACCTGGATTTTGAACGAGTGTGGGAACGAGATCGACCGCCTTTTCTTTCATTGCTCTTTCCAGACTCTGGGAGGAAAAAACCACTTTGCAGTGTAAGCTCAGAACAATTAAAGATCCCAGTTAATAATCAGGCACAAGTGGAATGTACCACATATAGTGCAAGGGGCCTACTCTCTGTACATCCTCCTCCTGTGCAATTATCCTTCAGAAACATCCAAGAAAGTCATTGCATAAACTCGTTGAGTGCAGCCACCCTGCAGCAGTACATATAAACCAGATGATTATAAACAGCTGTTCGTAGTATTTTGTTGCTGCCATAATGTACGATTATAACATGTCTGTAATTCCTATGACAGTGATTTTAAATCCTTTTTCCATTTATTTTCCTAGAATTGAAGCTTAAATTCTAATTTAGAAAATTTGCTCAAATGTAAAAAAAACATCTAGACATTTTTAGGTTGGATTTCTAATTTTAGTTAGCAACACAAAAGTTTGAAAGGGTGTTCCTTTACCATGCTAAAACAGACTCTGTAGTTTTCCTAACTCATGGGCTCTCTTTTCTATTTTTAAAATTAAAACTTTGAAGGAAAAGTGAATCTGCTTAATCATAACATTTAAAATATATTTATTCTTGTCTTTAGCCTCACAATAATATTTACACTTTGCTTTAAGCAAACCAGTTCTGCGTACTGATTTTGCTATTAAAATATAAAGAACTGATTAACTCAAGCTAACGTACCTCAATTCAGTATCATGGAAAAAGATATTTGGGCTAAATAATTCTTCAACCTTTAACACTAGTTAAGTCACTTACTCTTTCTTGAGTTTCAGTCTTCTTGTTTGTAAAATGAAGGGACTGAACAGATAATTTCTAAAATTCCTTCCAGTTCTAAGATTCTATGATCTTCAACTATGACCTATGTAACAACACTATGGCCTTACCTGGTTCGATAGCTGCTGAGATAAAGGACTGAGCCTCTCGCACTCGCTTCATTACTTCTTCTAACTCCTTAGCTGCGGCCTGAGGTGTCATCTCAGGGGGTTTTACTATTGCATTGTTGGAGTGATTTATTCTAAATTAAAAATATTAGCATATCACAAATACACACCATATTTTACAAAACATGAAACAACTAATTGTTTATATGATACACATATTTACAAATCTGAGGACATCTCAAAAGCACATTTAGAATAATATAGCTAAATACAGAATAACCAAAACCAGCCTCAAAACCATGATTTATCTCATTCCCATCTGCCATCATCTCTTGCTAACAAAGCCAAAAAGCAGGGGAAAAAAAGAAAAACTGAACCCTAGCTAACTTCTTTAACAACCTCAATAGACCAGGACAATGGCTTCTCCTCACAGCTTAGAGTTATAATAAAATGGTGACACCAGTATTAAAATGAATCACTTCTATTCTTAGATTATAAAATTTTGTTGATAACCTCTGCACCCTGGGAGGATGAAAGGGAACCTATGTATCATGTGCACCATTTTAATCGACCCTGGACCATGGCCTAGTCATACAGCTACAAATATGGGAGGAATCTGATAAAACTCTTCCTTTATGGGTAACAGTGGTTTCTCTGATGCACATAAATGAATTTGGTGTGCCTCACTTTACCATGGTGAAAACACAGCATTCACTAAGAACAGTGTCTTATCCCTTAATAGCAGACTCCTGATCAAACTGTATAATTAAGGCAATTATCTACAGAATTCAGATAAAATTGGTGCCTCAATAATGTGCAAGAAATAGAATTTCTGGTCTTGAGTACCTGAAAGGCTACATCAATTTTTCATTATGCAAAGAAGGATGTGAGCAAACCTTAAAATGTATAATTTAAAACATTTCTGGGTACTTTCTTCCTGAAATTTTGGATTTACCAAAATTCTTATTACTATATTACTGTAAGTTCTACCCATGTTAAACTGCCCATTAGTCTAGTGTAATAATGCAAAACCAACCTAACTTGTTAAAGCTTATGGAAAAAGACCTACAATCAATATGTACGGTATAAAAATAATGTTAACTTTAAATTAGACCTTATGAAATAGAAAATAAGATGTCTTCAAATGTAACTTTAATTTAAAGGCTAAAATGGTAAATATCTGTGCTTCATTTATACTTAACACAAAGTCTTCCTTTCCACAAATTGCCAATTACTATTAAAAAGAGAAAAAAAAAAACCTTCATTACATCAAAACCACAAAATTTTTTCAAAATCATTAAAATTTCTTTGTTTAGTGTTTCTTACTTCAGTGGCCTGTCTCCAAACATAACTCCATTAAAAGCAAGGGCCCTTGGTACAGAATTTTGGTCTGCAAATTCCACAAAAGCAAACCGAGTTGGCTGAGTCTCATCACCTGCCATCCGCACAAACTTCACTTCTCCAACTTGTTTAAAAAATTCAAGTAGCTGATCAGCTGTTGTTGTCTGAAGAAACAAAGTAACACTTTAATAAAGTATATTCTTCTTTAAAAAAAATCAGGTAAATACTACTTTATCAATTGATACAATTTTTAAGAAAGGGAAAGGAATAAGAGGTCCCACCACTCAATTTCTTCTTATATTAGTTACCTGGGAATTCAAATTGCCAACATAGACTGTTCTCCTAATTTCATCAATTTTGGAAGGATCCACATTTCCCATAAGTGGTGGCTGTGGTATCTCTCCAAGTGTTGCAATATTGGGGTCTAGTGCTGCTGCTGGTATAGCTCCCAAACTGCTAAGGGAAACACCCAGCTATAAAAAAATTAAAAAAAAAAAGAGCAGATATTTTCTATTAGTGTCAAAAATTACCATTCTCTAATCTTGAAGAATATTGATCAACTCAGTAAGTATGGAAAGAGACTAGGGACTCCTAATTTAAGCCAAGTATATATCTGAATTATTCAGAGTAAGGTCACAGTAGTTTTCAATGTAATTAGAAATACAACATATTTCTTAACTATCTGGGTATTTTAATTACTTCTAAACTTGACACTAAAAACAAACAGTCCATTCTTATTATCTGTAGTACTTATGTCCAATAAAGTTTGCCATGAAGACTGAATTATTAAATACTGAAATCGCTGCTCCTAGGGAAAAAATACAGGGCTAGGTTCCTATGAGCCTTTGGTCATAACACTTTCATGAAGTGATAAATATATGACCTTGTTTTATGTGTGCTTCTGTTTAAAAATACCTTAGTTAGTATATATTATTGATTCATTAACATTAAACTCATGCCTGACTGCACCTTATCTTACATAAGAATTTTCTCTGTAAAGTACATCACAGGCTTCCGACACTTAGGAACACCAGACAGAACTTTAGCACTACGTGGGGGGCCAATTTAAAGAGCAAAACCACCAACATAAAGCGCAAAAATGCAAAAAACATGACACTTGACACACCACACACAAAAAACTTATTTACACCATTAGAGCTGAAATAAGAAGGCAGAGTGTTGCTCTGTTTGAACTCATCTGGGAATGAACATATCAAGCAACTAAATTTTTTCATCATTCTATTTGTGTTGATGAATAACCACAAAAGCACCACAAGTACTGATTTTGAGATTTCAAATAAATTTTAGCTAGTATGTGAATTCACAAATACAGAATTCACAAATAATGAGAATCAACTGTACCTCGGGCATTCACCAACACTGTGAATTCCTAATACTTAACAATAATCAAAGCACCTAATTTTTGCTAGGTTATTAACTCAATTCTCAGCACAGCCCTAAGAGATAGATATTACTATTACAGCAATTTCACAGATAAAGACAAAGTCTTACAGAAAATAATTTTCCCAAAGATACTCAGCTAACAAGTGGTAAAACCAGGGTACCACCAGGCACAGACTAAAATTAAAACAGGGACAAAGTTCACCTAAGAAAAGAAACCTAAAATATTAAACCCTTACTTATACTACAGTAGGAAAAAGATAAAAACTTTTGAATGATCTTTCATAACATTACTAAAATCAGTTTTTAGTTCGAGCATTAAGAAACATATTTTTGGGCTTCCCTGGTGGCGCAGTGGTTGGGAGTCCGTCTGCCGATGCAGGGGACATGGGTTCGTGCCCCGGTCCGGGAAGATCCCACATGCCGCGGAGCGGCTGGGCCCGTGAGCCATGGCCGCTGAGCCTGCGTGTCGGAGCCTGTGCTCCGCAACGGGAGAGGCCACAACAGTGAGAGGCCCGTGTACAGAAAAAAAAAAAAAGAAAAAAAAAAAAAAGAAACACATTTTTAATGTGAATTTAAACTTGAAAAGATAGATCTCAGAATTTGAAAATGAAAAATTTTGCAGAATTCACAAGACTTTTCAAGGAAAAATAAACCTGCAACTTTCATTTCCGCTTGTGCAATTTAAGTCAAATAAGTTAACTGACTATATATTGTTATATTGCTGCAAAACTACTAAAATTTAACAAATGTTAAGTAATAACACTTCCTAAAGGTGAAAATACTAGTTTATGAAATGAGTATCACTTATGCTTATCATAGCAACCCATGTGTGAACTTTTCAAAACATGTCAAATCAAGTTTTACCCCCGCTTAAAACCCTTTAGAATAAAATTCAAACTTCCTTCTATGGCCTAAACAGCCCTACATCATCAGTGCCCTATCTATCCCTCCAATCTCAAAACACCTACTACCCTGCCACCCCCCCCCCCCGCCCCCCTGCCTTCACAACCATTCTGCACCTGGAACACAAGTTTTCTTCACTTTAGAGTTTCTCACTTGGCATTCCTTCTGCCCTAGAAAGCTGTTCCCCTAGCTTCTGCTGGCTGAATCCTTCATCCGCCAGGTCAATCACCCTCTCCAGGAGGCTTTCCCTCACCTTATGTAGAGCCTCATTTACTCTCTACTACACCACTCTGTTTTTTTTTCCTTCATAGTATTTATTACAATCTGTGGTATCTTGCTACTAACAGATCTTCTATTTTTTGCTGTTGCCATTTCAAGTTATCATAATGTTGTAGAAAATATCTTAGTTCAAAACAGGTGAATGATCTAGCCTCTCTCCACATGTTGCGTCTAATCACACTCCTTTTTCATCTTTGATAGTCTAACATTCACAGATGATTAAGGGTCATACCTTAAATTTTTTTTCTACTGTGCATGAGAATTATTATATACAATTAAACTAAATCACAAATATGAGTCTTATTATTTGTCAGTTTTGCATGGATTTAAAACAGGCCTTTCCAGGTATTTCCAGCTGTCAATCCCTTTGACCTACAAATTTCTCCACTGGGACATAAACTTATAGATCTCTAATGGGCCTACAATTATAGATCTCTAATGGGCCTTTCCAAATCATCTAATCCAACTCCTTTGTTTCTCAAATTTAAAGATCATTCAGTCCTGTTTTTAGAAACTTTTCCTGTCTCTCTCTCTTCTTTGCACTATACCATTCTTTGACACTTGTGTCATTTAACATGGTAATCACCAATCACATATGGCTATTTGAATTTTAATTAAAATTCAGTGCCTCAGTAACACTGGCCACATTTCAAGTGCTCAAGAGCCACATGTTGCTAGTGGCTTCTATACTAGATAGTAGAGATACAGACATCTCCATCATAGTACAAAGTTCTACTGGATGTGGCTGCACTGTAACAATACAACTACCCTTCGTTAGATTAGCCTATTTTCTAGCCCTGGTCTGAAGGACCTAAATACTTAAGTTGCCCTTTCAGTCTTTGAGGATGTAAAGGTGACCTGACTCCCAATATAAAACTTTTGCCTTCTGACAAACAAACCTTGGCCTCCCTGGAGATGTGATTTTTAAATAGAAACCTCATGAAAGGTTTCACTCTTACGAAAGAGTAAACCTTTTTAATGTCTGGAAAAGAAATGTTCTAGGCAGAGGATAAATAAGTACAACAGCCCTAAGACAGAAATATCTTTGGCATATCCAAAAATCAACAAAGCTAATAAGACTGAAATAGAGGGGAGCCAGGAAAACAAGCACGAAAAAAAAGGTCAGAGAGGTAGCTAGAAGCCAAATCACAGGCCACCTTTCCCGTTTTCTACTTAAAATTATTCTTCATGAATTAAGTTTTATAAAAATACATATCTACAGCTGAATTAAAAGGAATCATTTCCCATCACAGCAACAAATTAAATAATAAAAACTTTCTATTCTTGATAAATAAAACCTAAAAATTTTCAAGATAGCAAGACAATATTTTCTGAGGAGGGGGGAAAAAAAGATGATGATCCAGGAATTAATCTTAAAATATACCAAAACATACCCAAAATAAAATTTTTAGAAAGCCCAATTCAAATGATCAGACGTTAAAATTAAAAACCATTTAAAGATCAGGACCTTCCAGATGGCAGAGGAGTAAGCCCTGGAGATCACCTTCCTACCCACAAACACATCAAAAATAAATTTACATGTGGAACAACTCCTACAGAACACCTACTAAACGCTGGCAGAAGACCTCACACTTCCCAAAAGACAAGAGACTCCACACATACCAGGTCATGTGGCTGACAGGGTCTTGGTGCTCTGGCCAGGTATCAGGCCTGAGCCTCTGAGATGGGAGAGCCGCACTCACGACACTGGACCACTTTCACCTCCCGGCCCTGTGTAACATCAATCAACGAGAGTTCTCCCAGAGATCTTTGTCTCAACGCTAAGACCCAGCTCCACTCAACTACCAGCAAACTCCCGTTCTGGGCATCCTATGCAAAACAACTAGCAAGACAGGAACACAACCCCACGCATTAGCAGAGAGGTTGACTAAAATCATAAGTTCACAGACACCCCAAAACACACCACCAGACATGGACATGCCCACCAGAAAGACAAGATCCAGCCTCATCCTCCAGAACACAGGCACCACTCCCCTTCACCAGGAAGCCTACACAACCCAGTGAACCAACCTTACCCACTGGGGGCAGACACCAAAAACAACAGGAACTACAAACCTGCAGCCTGCAAAAAGGAGACCCCAAACACAGTAAGTTAAGCAAAATGAGAAGACAGAGAAATACAGAGCAGATGAAGGAGCAAGGTAAAAACCCACCAGACCAAACAAATAAAGAGGAAATAGGCAATCTACCTGAAAAAGAATTCAGAGAAATGATAGTAAAGATGATCCAAAATCTTGGAAATAGAATAGAGAAAATACAAGAAACGTTTAAAAAGAACCTAGAACAAACAAACAATGATGAACAACACAATAAGTGAAACTAAAAATTCTCTAGGAGGAATCAACAGCAGAATAATTGAGGCAGAAGAACAGATAAGTGACCTGGAGGATAAAATAGTGGAAATAACTACCGCACAGCAGAATAAAGAAAAAAGAATGAAAAGAATCGAGGACAGTCTCAGAGACCTCTGGGACAACATTAAACACATCAACATTCGAATTATAGGGGTCCCAGAAGAAGAAGAGAAAAAGAAAGGGACTGAGAAAATATTTGAAGAGATTATAGTCAAAAACTTCCCTAATATGGGAAAGGAAAGAGTCAATCAAGTCGAGGAAGCGCAGAGTCCCATACAGGAAAACCCAAGGAGAAACACGTCAAGACACATATTAATCAAACTATCAAAAATTAAATACAAAGAAAACATATTAAAAGTAGCAAGGGAAAATCAACAATTAACATACAAAGGAATCCCCTTAAGGTTAACAGCTGATCTTTTAGCAGAAACTCTGCTAGCCAGAAGGAGGTGGCAGGACATATTTAAAGGGATGAAAGGGAAAAACCTACAACCAAGATTACTCTACCCAGCAAGGATCTCATTCAGATTTGACAGAGAAATAAAAAACTTTACAGACAAGCAAAAGCTAAGAGAATTGAGCACCACCAAATCAGCTTTACAACAAATGCTAAAGGAACTTCTTTAGACAGGAAACACAAGAGAAGGAAAAGCCCTAAAATAAAAAACCCAAAACAATTAAGAAAATGGTAACAGGAACATACATATTGATAATTACCTTGAATGTAAAATGGATTAAATGCTCCAACCAAAAGACACAGACTGGCTGAATGG